>NC_143583.1:176911744-177243211 GCF_048544385.1 Mastigoproctus giganteus | reverse complement strand
TCAGTTTCAAACACCGTGTTGCAGACATTCACAACAAGGTCTGCAGATCCAAATGGCTTGCCAAACAACACCTCCTTCAACATCAGAGAGCCCGAGTACACGCTCCAATACATAATGCGGTTTCTGCAGCCAGTCATCATCTACGGTTCACAAATCTGGGCGTCGGCAACGAAAACGACGCTAAAAACCATTGCAACCGATGAGTACTGGCTTCTTTGGTGGGTCCTCTTCAAACATAAACTGCCACCCCACATAGCTGATCTAGAGGAGCGCGCAAATTGCGCACTAACTAAGCTCCAGGATTGGGCAGCCATTCACTGACTAAAGATCTCGGGAGAGAAAACAAAATCTATATTGGAGGGAACGCTCCAACTACGAAGAACACCGGTTATAAAAATTGACAACACCTCCATAAGATTATACCCAGAAATCAAGTATTTAGAAACCGTCTTAGATATGAAGCTAAATTTCCATCCTCACTTGAAATATATGTCACAGAAAATACAAAAAATACTCGGCCATGATAATCCGTATAAGCCGTGTAGACTGGGGCCTTAAGTGCCGGGCTCTAGCCCTCATCTATAATGCCATATTTGTCCCAATAGCTTGCTATGGAGACTCAGTATGGTGTACTAGGGCCTCCCTCGACCGAAATCGCCGTAAACTAGACTCCATACAGCGTGCTCCTTGTCGTAACAAAGGCGTGCCGTACAGTAAGCGCACCAGCTCTACTGGTCCTAGCTGGATGTATACCCCTATACCTAGAGGTAATAAGAAGAGGATTGTATCAACGGTTGAAGAAGAGTATTCCTACCGAAACAGCAGACATCACTCTTAACCTTGATAATAACCCCAAACAGGAAAGGAAGAGAATCTGTGAAATTATGTGAGGACCTGGCAAGAGACATGGGACACCACCAACAAAGGATTAATAACCAAAAAGTTCATTCCCTCTGTGAACCTCATAAGTCCTCCTCCCTGGTACTCACCAGGTCTCCATACTACATTTCTATTGATAGGCCACGGACCCTTTAAAGCGAAACTAACATCCCCAGGCATTGAAGATGATCCACTGTGTCACTGCGGGGCTGAAGAAACGTGGGATCACGTCATATTCATTGCGATGAATATGACGCGTTCCGGCTAAGGTTTTCCACTAAAATCCAAGATAATCCCCGGCATAGTGAGCACCTGATTATAACGGACGAGCAGCGCTACGCCGCATTTACTGAGTTTGCGCAATGTCTTCACTGCTAGACGGGTTAGGCACCCAACCACCACCCATTGAAGATCAAAGTAAGAAACTTCCTGGATATGACAGATCTCTCAGGAGAAAAAAAAACATCCTTGCTTCCTTCGTCCCAGGAGTGACAGAAACCACCAGCTCAGCTCAACTGCTGCCATTAGGCCTCCTTAGCCACGCTCCCTTGCGTGGTCCTTTGCCTCCACTCCCCGGCGGGAGGGGGAGATTACCCCTGGTATCCTTCCCCCCTCGTCACCCCTCTTTTTCACTCTGGTGGGGCATGGGCCTGCTCCACTTACTTGGGGTCATCTTCCCTATGGACCCCATATCTCTATCTTTCCCCCCCAGTCTTCAGTCTTCCTCCCCTTCTCTAACTTACAACTAGCGTCCGAATCAACTCCAAATTGCTTGAGCCCTACACCCAAAAATTTAACAACATCAAATCGCCCAACTAGTACTCCCTTTGTTTTGGCTGACCCCTATCTATAGCGGTTTTTTTTTTTTTTTTTAAGGTCCTTGCCACTGAAATCTCGGGAAATTAGGTGGCAGGACTTGCCAGGGTAAATAACTATAATAGTGGTGTACCTGGTCTGCCTCCACGAGGCTGTGTGGGGGAACGTTGGGTCCCATTAGGGGCTCAGCGGCTAAATGACCAGATGAACAACGGTACACGACACTACACAAATACAAAATCCAGATACTTTTAAACCTCTGGCATTTACAGTGTTCTGTTTCACACCCACAATGTATAGCACGCGGAGATGGGGGAAACCCCTGGTGCCGTTTGTCACTAAACACACTCTACCACCTCTCACACATTCTTCAGATATTACCCAATTTCTAAAATACAAAAAGGTCTCCAAACGGTTATTCACCCTCCGCTTGCTCGGGTCAATTAAAATGATAGCGGGTGAAATCAATACGCCAAGTTTTTGGTAAATGTGCAATTGGAGGATCCCCCTCCGAAATCCTTAAGAGCTCTCCCCTCTCTGCAGTCTGTGGCGTGGAGGCTGAGGATAGGCGACAGATTTCTGCCCATGAAGATGCTCCACAACGTCCAGGAGATGGATGTGGACTACAAAAAGTTCATAGAGGACAAATCCTGCAGAAGACGCATCATGAGAGAACAGCTTTCGTGTTAAGCCGAGTGACTGCCAGCATTTATTCATTGCGCAGTGTGTAGCATGAGAAAAAAAAATGTTCTTTCATTTCCCATGTTAATATATAATTTTTATATGTAATTATACGTTTTATGTTTTATGTAATTTTTCCAGTATCGGTTAATTTTATGTTAAACCCCTATCATTGTCGTTGTTATGGGTATCATTGCATCAGGCATCCATGTAACTATCCACTGCCTGCAATAAAGATATAAATAGCAATCAGGATGTTCCGGTGAATTCGTTTTCAAGGTTCGTTTCATTGAGACTAGACTTCATTTAATGATGATTTAAAACGTTTTACAGTAAATTTCGTGGCTTTTCTTCTGTAACGAGGAAAGAATGCCTTCAGTAGTTAGAAAAGTTCAATAGTCGAACTCAATGATTCGACCATCGAATCATTGAGTAAGATCAATGAAGAATATAACGCAGACTGTCCGCTGTATTGGAGGTGGTGGTAAAATTAAAATTTTACCTAGACTATCAATTAATTCTGTAGATATTTCTGATGATCGGACTTCAGCCATTTAACCCACTGAAGGATGCACTGCTGTATGGCACAACGTGCACTCAAGCTGCTTAGTGGTGCACGTACTCAAAATCTGAACCACTAAAAGAGCATCGCATTAGGAAAGGAAATAAATGCCCAGCTGTCATCCTTGTTTTCTTAGAATAAACTCTTGGTGAACTCATGCTCATAAGTGGCTTTACTAGCACTAAAAATACGAATCTTTTTCATTAAGTCAAACTAGATTAAACTATATTTATATATTTGGTACATCTAGTTTGGCTACCAATATACAAGTTATTCAGAAACTAATTTGGAAGAGGCAAAATCTACTTTAAGTAAGATACATTCTAATCGATTGCTTTGTTTTTCAGTTATTAAGTAAACTCTATTTGTCTCTTTCCCCAAACCAAAATACATCGTATTTTCAATATAATTCTAATTATTTTCTTATATTTTGCTGAATGAATGCCATTTATATTCTTTACGTACCTTCTGAGGCTTTTTATTAAGATGAATACTTTCTGATCAGCTGCAGTTCTGTTTCACAATTCCAAAAGAGAGAGAGACACACACACACACATTGGTGACCCTTCTTTATTCCCCCACTTATTCTCTGCAAACGCAGCACTTCATGCATGTTCTGTTGTCTGCACGGATTCTTTCCTTACGTCCCCATTACCGCACTCTGTAGTATAACCGCTTTCCAGCCGTGAATCTTAATCCGAAACAGTTTTATGGAGACTAGATTAAACAGCACTGCATAATGCTGGCAATTTGAACTAAAGCTGCTACCTTTATGTGGGTTGTAAAAGTTCAAACGGTTTTCTCCGGAGATCCACGAACAGCACGAGCCCTCGGCATCAGCCAACGTAAATGGACTTTTCCAGGCCACGAGAAGAAAGCCATTAAGAGTTAGATCTTTATCTTTATAGCTTGTCTTTAGCATTCATACGTTACTCCTTATAGCCATTGCCGTTTGAAATAAAAATTTTAAGACACCATCTATAAAGCGAAGCAAAAAGAATTCAACATGACGAATTATGAAAATCTTACGTACCGGAAGAGAAATTTTCTTGTTTTCATCTTTCTGGACAGAGAGGATAGCTGAATACAAGAAATGGAAGAGATCTCATTTGATTTTTACTGAGAATAATAACATCAACGCTTTTAAAAAATGTTTTCTTGGGAAATTTAAATCATTAATGGATAGGAAATCTAAAAAAATCTTTAAAAAAACTCGAGTTCGCTTATGAGACATTGGAAAATTGTTATGTCCTTTTAATCCCTTAAATTGGTGGTGCGGTCCTTCAAGCTTCAGTTTCTTTATTTGGGAAAATGTAAATGTTTTGTTACGATGTTAAGAATGTTAAGTTATTTTCTTGCTGTTGATTTTCTTATTTTTAAATTAAGATTTCGCAGTTTCAGAGTCCAAAAATCTAATACTAACTTTAGGACATTGCGGATTCCCCAGAGAATTTCAACACCTCCTCACCATGAAATGCAGATCCCAGTTTCAGAAACACTGAAATTGCTTATCATACTCGAAGTAAATGATTTCAGGGTAGAGAGAGAAGAAAGCCTAGGGTTAATTGTACTTCGACATGAAGTTCTTTGGGAAGTGCAGACAGGCTGAAGGACAGATCATGGGATTCTGTCAATGATATACAGCAATTTCGCCAACAAGGACAGGGATAATTATTCAGTTGCATAAAGCATTGCGTAAGCCTCATGCCCATTGCATCCAGGTGTAGAAGCCTAATTTTAGGAAGGGTGTCGATCTTGGAACGGGTATAGAGAAGAGTAGAAGTATTAGTCAAGAACAAAAAGACACTCTTACCATGAAGACTTCAGTTCTGCATATTGCAGCACTTGGAAAACAGGCATCTGCGAGGAGATCCGATTGGAGTATTTAAGGCTGTAAATGGATTGAGTACGCTAAATGCTGATGGCAACACTTCTCTTTCTCAGATGACACACACATAAAGGGACATAAATTTAAGTTTACAAAAAGAGGGTTGCCGCATATAAGAGCGCGAAAACATTCTTTCAGCGACAGATGCCTGTTGGAAGAAACTTCCATCTGGTGTTATGGAACTGCGTATTTTGAATAAGTTTGAGAATGGATCGCACAAATTATTAGAGGGGATGAAGAGATGAGGTGGAGTGCTTTTTTTTTTCGGCTGATGCTATTTAATTTTAGAATTATTATGCTAGATAACTAAAATTTTAATAATACACCAATCTCTTTTTATTATTATTTTTTTCAGATTAAACTTAAGACATCAAAACTAACTACCCAAAATAACATCATCTATGGTTAAAATAACTTATATTTCCAATGCAGAAGATACTAATACTCAAAACGGTAAATAAGTAACACCGGAGCATCCCCTGTTCTTTATAAAGTACTGTTTATTGAGAAGAGAATATTCTTACTGTAGATCACTTACCTGGGTGCCAGGTCAGAACCTTGCTGCATCAGAGATCCGATGGTAAACCAGAAGCTGTTGAAGATGTTAAACTTGTTCTCTACATACCTCGGATTAGGATTACAAGGATGAGGATTCACCCATTCGTAAGGGGTGAAACGGGCGGTTATGAATAAGAGTACACTAATTCCCAAATAAGCAGTTGCCATGTAGATCCACACCTCCATCTTAAATGGCTTCATGAAGGAAAAAAGACGTGGAATCTTCTTAGTTGGTTTCTTATAAAGTATACTAATTCCCAGATTCATGAAGGGCATACTAAAATCCACGACCTCTTCACGCTCGTAGGTAATTGTCAAGTCAGCAATTACAAGATCAGTTTCCTATTTAAAAGAAAAAAATGTTTAGGAAAGATTAGGAGAATACGTTTCCTTGGACAATATTATTGAAATGGATAATTCATGTAATCAGAAAAGTGATGCGAGTTTTTATCAGCACGAGTTATAGCTTTAAATTTATTTTCGTATCCAGAATTCTTCTCGTTATCGCATTAGAAGCTTAGAGTAATATCAACTGAGCGAGGACTTTTTTTTAAAAAAGAAGTTCCTCAAGAAAAATGGGAAGTTCTACTCTATAAAACAGAATTGGGGGGCACGGCCCTTGGTGTCAATACCCAACGACGCTCCATTTACCATGTATCTTGACTTGAGTATTCTGCGCTTTAGGTTAAAAGTTGAGAATGGTTCGTACCCGGCGAATCGTTGTGGGTACATTTCCAAGGCAACAGTACAGTAATTTTTTCCCCCGAAGACTATTTGGAACACTAAGAAAGTGCATTACCCTTCATTACTGTCATATTAAGCTGCCCAAAATAATAAATAAAGGCAAAATATAAATGCTAGTAATCGCTTTGAATTCTAAATAACAGCGCTGTAGATAAATTATGGTCTACGTTATTCTTTTCTGCAATACGTTATAGCTGAACATTGCTATTTTCTGAATATGCTTTAAAACAAATCAGTAATCGCGCAGGATTTAAAATCCGCTGGATGATTGCAACAAATTCTAAGAACAAGAATCTCGTTATTGAAACAGGCGAGCAGGAATCTTCTCAGAGCTAAGATTTCTAGTTTTAAATTGTTCTGAAATATAAAGAATGAAAACTATTTAAGATTTAAGTTAATACCTCAAAAATTCCTCCTTCCTGGTTATATATTGAATACTACGTATTACTTTCTTTGTACCTCATAACCCTTTTTGGACTTTGAAGTATATATTAATGTTCATGTATTAAATTGATCAAAAATTAAATAAGAAGGTTCTGTTTAAAATATCCTTTAGTACTCACCCTGTTGATCAGCTCTCGAATCACTCCATTCCATTCTCCATTTTCTTTAGTACCATAGTTGCCATCGTATACCTCGTGAATATCATATTTACATCCCTTCATCTGGCATATTTCTTGGATTAAATCTACACAGAATCCTTCGTACCTGCCTTCCTGATCTGAAAGGGGTTTTCTTTCCATTGCATACGGAGGGTTCTGTAACAAAAAACTCTACTTGTGTAATTCGTATATATTCGATATGAATTACAATCGATAAGTTAGGCTTAACCAATCAAGAAGCACAGAAAAACAAACGAAATGGAATTCATGCTTATATAGCCTATAGCGTATTAGATGAAGATATGTACATGGTTGTGGTCTGTTTACAGTCAAAGATCACTAGATGGCAGCACTCACCAATATCGTAGTCACCCGAAGAGTGACATTGTCCAACGAAGTCGAAGATTCCAAGTACTCGCGAGAATAGTTTCTGGCAAATGTGATATTCCTTTCAGGATCCCAAGTTCCCACCTAGAACACAAAGGAAAGCTATATGATATCAATAGTGCGTGGCATATTCGGATTTATAAGTGCATAACATTTATACCAGAACAGTTAGGATTAAGAAATGAAATACTGCACCAAGAAGCTGAGACATCCTCTGAAAGAATATGAGCCGGTGTGTTAAATTCAGTTGGAACCGTTCAGCATAGCATTCTAAAAAAACAGAGCAGGGGCAAAATTTACCCAATAATGTCAGGAATCTTGGACAAGGAGGGTAAGCCCTGTGAATCCAAACGGTTTCAATAAAACAAGGAATTCATCAATGGAGAACATAATTAATTAAACTCAACCATTTTTCACGTGGCATTAAAAAGCAGTGTTAATAATCGCTGCATAAGAGCAAGATCTGTTTTGTTTGCGTACAGAACTTTAAGATTACTGCTTAGGACAATGAAGTTCCATTATGTTGCCTCTGTCTACTAGGACTAGATTTAATCTTTTCCCTCTTCCAAATTTTATATCCATATTAAGGTCAAGTAGCTTTTTTCATTGTTTTTAAAATAGTAATTACAAAGTATTGCTCTGCTGAAACTCTTATAGTATTTTAGTATTGTGAATGGGTTGAGGGAGCGGACTATAAGAATAAACTTATTAAATTATTTATGTGCAAAAAATAATCACGTTTAAGCACGTATATGTCGATGTTAATCCAGGTCCATAATTGAGCATTCTGGAGTAAAATTTACATAAAATGTACAATGCCAAGCACCACACGCGTTAGTGTGGATGATAATTGACTCGAATAGCAATGAAATAACTTTTCACTTCATTGAACTCTATAAAATCTTCAGGGACACTATATTCTGACCACGACTCAGGAACAACTGATCGATCACAAGTCCTCACATCATTCCTTTGGATGCTCTCAGTGTTGATATGCTTCAGTCCTGAAGTTCGCTATGTAACGTTAGAAAAGCACAGTTCACTTTCACGCTCAATGTCTATGCAACTTAGGATGACAAGTGTTCGGAACAGAAGAATTCTGCAAAAACATCCGTCCTCAACGCTGACATATCTAAATTACAATCTAAAATCTAAATTTTCAGGCTATTTATGATTTCAAAATGGCGTATGCGTTAACAGGTACACACTGTTCTTTGCAGACCACACACTGCCACGAAAGTTTCACTGCCCATTAAATGAATGCCATTATGCGGCTACAGCAGAAACAAAGAATATTGAACATCTCTTATAACTGTCTGGCTCTCCAGAAGCACGAGAAAAAAAAGAACTTCTTCGTTAAGACTTCGGCTTCGATTGTGATTCTCCTCAGTTTCATATTCGCTTAGCACAGGTCAACGAGACAGCCTTTATTCAGGGAATTGTCTGCTACCGATATGGTCATCAAACCTTTTAAGGAAATTTCTCAGCAATAAGTGCATTATTACTGAGCAGATCGCTCTCGGCAGCATCTCTTCAAGACAATTTTAACTTTCCCCTTTTTATATCTAGTCAGCAACGAATGATCGTTGATGAATATAACCAATTCCAAATCCAGCAACGAATGATCAAAATTCTCCACCAATGTCATTACATACTCCAGTACCAGCAATGCCCAAAACATTATCAGCTTCATAACTTGCTTTACGCCATCGCACAAACTAAAATTTGATACTCCAAGTCGATCAATGCGGTGTCTTTCATCTTGGGGAGAAAAAGAAAAATTCCTTTTGTTGTTGCAGGAGGACTTCCCTCGCTTATAATACTGTTAATGCACGGCATCCCTTTGTCGATATGGAAGTACCACTCAAAATGGGTTTCATATTTGTAAACAACGTTTAATAACATGCACGCACTAATTATTTTTATAGGCTTATATTTCGTGTTCATTAGGATTAACAGTGCCACGTTTCCTCATTATTTTCCACCAGTATTAACAACAACGCAATACAACATTTGAGTTCAGTTGTCTCCTAGCAACAGTGATCAATAAGTTTCCTTCTAGAATCGTGAACTGGTGTTGAAAAATGTGGCTGTCTCTTAGCAACACGAAAAAAAACGAAAAGAAAAATAAAAGCTACCAAAGTACGCACAATAGAGAAGCCATAATTCTCGTACCTTTACAAATCCCTTAGACTTCAGTTCGGCAACTTCCAACGTAAAGTTAGATCTCCTTCCATCCGAATCCAACTGTACAATTCCTGTCAGACCCTGGAATTTCATCTGTAAAGATACCAATGTTAGAATGTCATTAAATTTCATTATTACTGATGTTTTGATTGAAGTACTGCCGTGTACATAAAAAGATCTCTTTTATGAACTTCAAATGTTCTGTTCCCCGTTATGATGACACAGTGACAAAGACAGTTTCTTACTAACATGTACTGTTCTCGTGAGGGATCCTTTTCAACACGCATTACTCCCTCGTGTGCCAGCGAAATGTGACGGCTAATAAAATTGCTATTAACCGCGAGAGCAAAAGTAATTAACTCTTTTTCTTCTCTCTCTCTCTCTTTCTCTGTTCGATGGTACCTTTTGGTGAAAGAAAAAAATAAATGAAATTTTCTATGAACTGACGCTTCTTAAAATGTTGGCTTAAGGTACACGGTGTTTATTGTTTGATTATGTCCTCAAAGCGCTGACTTTTCTCATACTTCAATGTGTAAGAACTGACGAAAGAAAGAATAAACGAAAAAAACCACGAAAGATGTTCCACAACACAAAAAAATGTTCCAGTTTTTGTGTTGCTCGATTCAACTTAGCTTGTTTGCATTCTGTCAACGTACCAACCTAAAAGAATTAAGTAGTAATCATACCTATCACGTATTACTAACTCAATGAACTAGAATATGGAAGCGCACAAACCATCATGGTGACTCCTACTTTTGTGTGTTGAATATATCAAAGTTTAAATATAGCGCGGATAGAAAAGTTGTGCTCTACCTCAACATAATATTCTATTTATTGTTCTGGTGCCACACAGCAAAGACCTGCTAATTCCAAATCCACCATCCAGAGAATATTCCAATTCTAAATCCGCCATCCAGGGAAGATTCAAATTCTAACTCCACCATCCAGAGTCTAGTCTTCAGGAATGGTGATGAACCTGGCTAAAAGGATAATTGGGATTACACATTAGAAACTAATCAGCAACAATTGTATGATCTTGTGAGAGACGAATCAGACCACATCTAGGGCAAAGCATCTGACATCTTATTTAAAAGAAATGAATCTGCTGGATTACGATTACAAGATTTCCACATTCAGAAAACTACATCAGTTAAGCAGGTTTTTACACTGCCGCAAAAAACCTATGCATTTATTTTGATTTTATTGGTCTTTATGAAGAGATGGGCATTACTCACAATCCAGAAGGGTGTGTTTTCATAGACAATTCAAGTAAAAGTTTAAAAGCTATTGGTTCACAATGGGAATATGCAACCATTGATTCCCGTTGTTTTGTATTAATAAAATTCCTTATTCACAAAACAAAAACAAAAAAAAAATTGTAGACACCACGATTCTCATTACAGACAACCGGAGGAATCAACAATCTAACTTTTCATATTAAAGGAGACTACGGGAATGCGAAGCATGTATAGTATAGTATAGTATAAGAATTTTACATATAGTGCAAAAAAGCCACAAGTTTTAGTTTTGCTTCCCAGCAGAAAAAAACAGAGTAGATAAGAAAATACAAATTATGATATTCTGTCCTCACGTAGGTTACTATCCATTGACCTTTGAATTTCTTCAGATTGTCAGGTTCAACTACCTGTGAAGGCAACTTTTTGCAGTAATCAACGACTTCCTGGCTAAAAGAAAAGAAACCACAGCTACCACTTTTCTGACCATTCTTGAAACCTGTTCAAATCATTCTGAAGAAGTGTTTGTTACTGATACTGAACAAACACTTCTTGATGTCAACGATCTCTAACCCTTCTTCATATTGTTCACGAAAATCGGAAACAATGGTGGTCCAAGAGCCAATCCTTGGAGGACCCCACTTCTAATGTTACACCAATTTGAAGAATATCCATTAATCACAACTTCTACCATGCAGCTACTCTGCGGTCTATATTATAATCTTTCCAGCAATTCCAGCATGTTCCAGCTTATACAGTAACCTCTCACGAAGAACTGAGTCAAAGTCCATGTAAACTATATCAAAATTGTTCCTTACATCTAGTTTATGAGTAACTGTGTCAAATTAACTCACCAGATTACTTAAACATTATTTTTATTTCTATATAAATATCCCTGGATTGCACCCTTGATCATTGCCTCCACTAAGATTTTCCTTACCATTAAAGTTAAACTAATCGGTCGGTAGTTACTGAATTCTCTCTCAGAACTGCTTTTATGTATTGGCGATACGTTGCCAGTTCTTAGATCCAAAGGAATCTCTCCCAAGTGCAATGGTGTCCTCACAATTAACCTCAATGTTTCAATACACTCCCTGGCCACCTCCCTCAAAACTACAGGGTATATGTCATCAATTCCAGGAACCTTAGTTTCTTTTAGGCTCGAAAGTCTTTCTAATAAACAGTCATCTGTAATTTCGAAATCACTAATTTCATATGTGTCAGCCTTACTCGCACAGTCTTTCCTCGGTATAAAAGTTCTTTCATCAGTAAAGACCAACTGGAAGTGCCTATTCAATTTATCAGCACCATCAGCTGGGTTATCTAAGACCTTTCCACACCCAGTACACAAAAAATGCGTTTTTCTTTTTCTTTGTATTCACATACACGAAAACCTCCTTGTCCCCATTCTTTGCTCTCTTAACCAGCACTTTCTCATACACCACCTTGGCCTCCCTAACCTTATCTATGGTACTATTACAGATCAACTTATAGCTGTTGTAGGCTGCAATACTTTTCATCGCTCTGTAACTTTCCCAACTGCTATATTTTCTTAATGCATAGGCTTAAAGTATTCTATGATTCTAATGTATCCCCCCTCTGTAATTAGTCGAATTAGCAGATGCTATGAAGCGCCTTAAACTGTCATGTTATATGTACCATGTCTTTAACTACCGTAATATTCTTCATCTTCAAACTGACGACTGCGGGATCACTACCTGCCAATGGTTCCTGTCCGGTAAGCCCTATCTGAGTCGTGAGTAATAATGAAGTCTAGAATACCTTACCTAGTATTTTCTCCAATATGCTGGTACAAATAATAATCGTCTAAGATATTTAAAATTTTGTAACCCATGGTGAGTTTCCTTCTCATTTGTACCAATTATTTAGGGGGAAGATTGAAGTTGCCCATAATAAGACATTCACACTTACTTGTCCATTCCATTTCATCTACATGTAGAGGCTGTGTCGTTATGCTCTTCACAATCGTCTGGTCCGTAGATTACTTCAATCTCATTAGACCTTTGCTTCAAAGGTCTAATGAGATTGGGAAGTCTAACTCACACCGCATAGATTCTATGCTGGAAGGGGTGCATTCTGACTCAAAAAAACAACAACTCTTTTGTCGCTCAGGCTGTTCATAAGAAGCATGAACCCCCACCATCCTTCTATCTTTCCTAAATATATTATATCGTTATCCCCACTTGTCGGGTGGTACCACATTTCTGTTAGCCCTATTATGTCAGCATCAGTTGTCCTAAAGAGGAGTTTGTATTCATCCATTTTATTGACAACACTCGTGAGATTACTGCAGTCAGAATTAAAGACTAAGTATTCGTCTACAGTTTAGTACTCTGACACACACACCCCTTGAAGTTATGTGGGCTCGTTTCCCTGGCTTTATCTTACTGCTCATTTGAAACATTGCTGTCCTTAGAAAATCTTTGCGACAACAGACAAGAATTCTTGCAAACATTTCTTTGACCCATATCACCAGATAAATGTGTGGCTATATTACCTATCTCCACCCTAACTAGCAGTTCCCTGAACACTTAAGGTGTCCTCAACGATACGGAAAAAAATATTTGTACCATCTTTGTTCAAATGAATACCGTCTCTCCAAAATAGATGCCTCCTATCTATAAGTAGAGACTACGCTAATAAAAAAAATTTCCCCCACCCCTAGAGTTTTACCCAGTCTCTCAAGTCTTGAGTTAATCCAGAGACTTTCAGCATATAATCCCTCCGGTGTTAGAGAACATCAAATATGACCGGTTCAAAATACTTAGGGTCCCATTTAAGTCTTCAAGGAAATTTCATAAGTTTCATAATTTTGCCAAGGGTGAAAATATTTCGTAGTAAGCAACTCCCACCTTGTTCTACGAAACAGTCTTTCTCCCACCACTCCATATTAAATTGGACTGGTCAAACAACTTGTTAAGGCATTCGATCCTCAAGGTGACACCTCCAGGATTACACAATCTGCTTTCAAATTGTTAGTTGCAAAAGTGAAAGGCGACATATTCATTGGTCCACAAGTTAAGTCCACAAGAACTGGAAGACAAAATGACCGATTCTGAGTGAAATTAATAACTTTTTAATGAGATATTAAATATCAAGTAAGCATATCCTCGTAGTAGCCAGCTCTGATACCATGTACATGTATTACACGCACACGGGGTTATTAAATTGTAGCTTTAAAACTTCAAATATTTGCCATGAGTATTTTTGCACGAAAGGAAAACAAATGGTATGACAATGACGGAAAATTTATCAAGTTTACGGATGCTTTCTATGGAAACCGGAGGTAGTGGGGCAGACAGCCCCCAAAAATTCAATTTCCTCCCACATTTTATGAAGCATATCAAGGAAGATCCTGTCTTTCATCTACGAATTGTGGTAATGACGGGTGATAAACTACGTGTTTGATGAAACCCCACAGGAAGAAATCGAGTAAACGAGAAGGCTGCTGAAATGAGGTTCCACGACCGTGCCAGGGAATCGCTGATTTTGACACTCTCTCACCTGCATCAGGTAATGCACCATCTTGCTGAAAAATGATTCTTCCTTTTGGGAAGACCCAGAAGGAAGAATTATTTTTCAGCAAGGTAGCGCTCCTGATGATTTGTGGTAGGAAACTTCTCGAATATAACAAAAACACACGACAACGGGAATTGTCTTTCACTAAAAAAGAAAGGATATAGACTTTTCATGGATCAGCGCACTTAAAAAGATAACTTCAGGGTTGTCGCGGAAACGTGCGCACCTGTGTTCCCCGTATTCTGAAGTGGAGCCAATACGTCAGTGTGGATTGTCTTTCCTTGTAACATCTATGATTTTCAAGGTTTTTGTAGCAGAAGAGGGCGTAATCTTGATGGTACGTGGATTCCTTCAGACTTTGAAGATATTCCTGCTTCACTCGTTTTTCCACAGTACTCTAGATTTGTCGTTCTTTCCATGAATTAAATTATACAAGGGGTTCCCCCATGAATAGAGCTGATGATTTCATTTGGATTAAAGCAGGGCAAGAAATAAATATTCCACTTACTTTTAATAATTGAATTCTAATCTACATATCGAATAACGCAATGGTATAACCTTAAAAATTTATAAAAGGAAATCTATTCTTTGGAAATGAACAAAAAAAAAGTCAAATTTAGTACTTTAGGTAACAAATTTGATTTGATAATGTGCACGATCCTTCGTTGGTCATATTTTATTACTGACTTTATACAAAGTATGCAGCGTTCTTCTATACAAAACAACGCAATCTGATAGTTTAAAAATCTGTTCCATGTGCTTCAGTTGATATTATTTGGTCATCCAAATTTAATCATCCAATGGATAAAAAAAAATCAATCGTAGACTGCCCTGTTTATATTTCTAAGCAGCCGTTCTGTCTTCCCACGAGAATAACAGAAAAATGTGAAGACATTACTAGTTTGAAAGCAGAACTATTCAAAGGACAAAGTCAACGGATGTCAGAAACTACAGCGGTGGATAAACAGGATCAATTTTCTTTGAATCAGAAGGGACGAGTGCCGTATTTCTGAAAATAAACATGCATTTCTGTATGTATTGAACATCGTTTTAATAATAGCTGGTCTTTATATAAAAAAAAACACTTTTCGGATGGAATTTCTTCGTCAAATAACTGGCAGCAGAAAAAGTATGTGCAGCGCGTTGAATTCTTCAGCATTTTATGCGAAGCCTGGAATGGAAAAAAAATTTAAAAAAAGGCTGAAAATATTGGATCTGAAACTAAATCAAGAATGGAGAATAGACAGTGAGAAAGTGGAAGCACATGTAGAAAGATGGAAGTGCGTGGAAACAAGAGAAATAAAGGAATGGGAAGAAGAAGAAGAGGAAAAGAGGGGAACGAATGAAGAATTAAAAGGAGGGAAAATTAAAGAAATTTTCCGTCCATCTGAAGTTGCTGCAGACTTAGGGGGGTTGTACAGAACGAGCTGGAGGATGGTGCAGTTTGTGTCGTTTTGTAAGGAGCCTCCCAAACTGAATATTACTGACCGGGTAAGAAAGACGAGAAAGTAAGAAAGAAGAAGAAAATAGATTCCAGGCGCCTGCTCACATTTCGCGAATCGCAACCGACGAGAAAGGGAAATCGTCAGCATATTGAAACCGAACGATCTCCACGAAGCAGCGTGTTTGCTGCCAAATCGACGTCTCGGTCGTTGGTGCCGATGCATTTTACGAATGACAAAGTGATCCCCGTATCTTCTTGAAGTCGGCGTTTGCCAGTCCAGACACGTCAGCCAATACGTGTAAAACTCCGGGAAAGTGAAACGCTGCACGCAGTTCTAAACAGTACCGGGGTGTTCGCAACACAACTGTACCGCGTGGTGTACACTAGGGAGGGTGTTTCGATCGGGGAGAGCTTGTCGCTCCCTCGCGTACTTGCTGATTCCTGTCCACACAACGTTCGGTATCCATCAAGTGGCAAAATGCCATCGGTGGCAGGTCTGGGTGGATTCATAAAACATCCCTCCGATCATCGCGGGGTTACACGGAGGTATTGGGAGGCCACCTCGCTCACTTCGATTTCAATTCCTTTGTGAGATTGTGCAATTACTTTCGTTAAGTACAGGAGTGCATTTTTGACCTCTCTGCGACCCCTTTTCGCGGCTAGAAATGTTTCGCTTCTCATTCACCCCGCACTATTCAGAATCAAGATAACTGTCGCTTAATAAATTGTTGCTCCGTTACTCGGGTTCAAGTTTATTCAGAGCGTAATTCGAAGCGTACTGATTTAGCATTCAGAATTGTCCTTATAGTACTACAGTAACCCATTGGAGAGGGAGAATGCTGGCTTCGCTAGGAAACCCCCCTTTTCATCCATCGATAAATTTATGGAAAAAGTAAAATCAGTCTAACTAACTGAAACCCATGAAATCTTCAAAGAGAAGTTGTTCGTATCCAATTATAATCTTTATATTCGAAAGTATTTCTCTAAACTTCTGTTATATTTTTAAAGAGGAGAAGAAAGGAAAATATCAACACGAATAGTTCAGACATCCCACCCCACTGTGTTACCATGTCCTAGGCTTTATTATCTAATGAAAACCCTTATTTATTCTTCGTACCTTGGAAATTTCTTTCTTTTTACTACACCTTCCATCTTATTAAAAACTGCAATATATTTTTTCCACCGAGTAAATGATCAAAAACCCCTCATATTATAATTTTTAAAAAAATGTCATTATCTAATATTGCATTGCAGATGGTTGGAAACAGCTTCTAATTTTTATCAGACGAATCCCGATTTACTGTATGCTCTTTTATGGAAACGATGCTGCCAAGATATGGGGGCAACTGCGTGAGGCGATGGTGAGGCTAGCAAGAAAGCCCAGGATAACAATGATACCCACTAGTGCAATATATTTCCCCATCATTTAAGCATGCTGTATAGAAATGAAGTCGTAAGAGTTCGATAGTGATGGAATCTGTGAAATTCCATATTTCTGTTTCCATCAGATGAATGTACGTCTAGAAATCACTCTGAAAATCAAATCTGGACTCATTATTCTTATTAATCTGTTATCTTTGGAATCTTCTCCAAGGTCTTCGGACAACCACATGTTTAGTAGCATTGAGACATTTGTCAAACCAACTTTCCTCATCCTTCCAAAGGCTCTCTCCAATTCAGCAAAGTGGTTTCTAAAACAGTGGCAGCCATCAGGTGATTAGAGGTACTTCGCCACGATTTGCCTTGGTATTGCACACTCCAAATAAAAAAGCTCTTCTTCAATGCAGAAGGACACCGCTGTTTATGTACAGTGTAGTTTTTTAAAATAGCAATATAATTCTTCATCGAAGTAGTGCCTTTTATTTAAAGTAATGCAATACCAAACAACTCGTAGTTTCGATACGCTTAAGTAGCAAATCCAGTTTGCTCACTGCTATATACACAAATAGGCTGTCCCCAACTGTACATTTGCTAATTAATAATAATCTCTTCTTTAAAAATTCCCTTTTACTTTGTAACAGCCAGATCTATCTTATTTCTGTATCTACTGTATACAGAACGCCAACAATCATCTTTGTGAGTTGCAAGTTCCAAAGCTAATATGCAATCCTAAAGACAGATGGTCATCGCGCGATATTTGGCTATTCCTAGGTACGCGACCGCACGCATGCATATATGCGAAGGGGATTGCAGAAGGGGAGGGGAAGAGAGAGAGAGAATTATGTCTCAAATCCAGTTGGAATAATTTTATACTGGCAGTTAGCATGCGAGGGCAAATACCCACAGCTAACATCGGAACTCCTGAAATTGGAATCACAATCAACGGTTTAGCTACATGTATGGAATGGCAAAGTGACGCGTGCTATGTAACCATAGTCCGACAGTGTACACATTATATGTGTACTGCTATTCATTATGCTGAGCACCAGTAATTATAACTCGGACTAGAGCAATCAGGCGAATATTTAAGTTCTGGAGAGAGAGAGAGAGAGAGAGAGAGACATGCCAAACATACTGTAGAGAAAGGCATTCTAAGTTTCCTTCGCACTCACAGAATACTTACTGATTTCATTTTCTTAAGGAGACCTTCTCCGTATGGCCACGCTACTTTACTGCTGCAACTCATCTTCCGCACGTTGGAGCGGGTTTCTTTAAACTCGTGAAGGGCTTTAGCCAGCAAGAGGACAGCGTCGATGGTCAGGGCGGTTTCTGTCTGCAAAGAGAAAGTTTGGAAATGACTTTGAATGTTTTATCTAGTTGGAATTGGGAAGCTGCAGCGGCAATCAGTGGAGAGAGAGAGAAAGATGAAAGCGTGTTCCCCAGAAATTAAATGCAAGTAAATTTAGGAATTTAATTCATGGTAGTTATGTATGCGTCGTGTAGCTGTTTTTTGGCTATCCGGTACAATAATAAGAGCGAGACTTTGGGAGTACGCCTTAAGGTGGATGAAAAGAATAAACATATGCGCATAAATATTAAAATTTTAAACTTTTAATATCGTTCGCGTGCAAATCTTCTCATTACTTTGCATAACCTAGATTCCAGCTGCTGCTTTGAATGTTTTCTTCTTTACCTTGTCCTTCTTAGCAGCGAAATACGGGAGAAATTGATCGCTTCTCTTCTCCACAACATTCTAATAAGTAGCCACAGATCTCCATCGTAAGGAGGCTCTAAATTAGAGGCAAATCTAATTTGCCACTCTTCACTTCTTACGATGCTTTTAAAGTCTAAATCCAATGATTAGTCTGCGAGAATCTGAGTAAGGTGGAGAAAGTTAAGGAAAATTAAAAGTGCATCCCCTAACGATGAAAAAAATTTTAAAAATATATACGCATTTAATTTTAAAAAATACTTTTATTCCTTAAAATCTACTAGAAAATAAACCGGAAGCGGTATCAGGCGATTTATAAAAAGTTATCCAAATTGTACATTAAGAAATTAGAAATTTGAATTATGGAATTCCTCTTTTTTTTTTTCTTTCTTTCTTCAAACTATTCCTTCTGCTTCTACCCCCGGGCTAATGGCTGTAAGGAGTTTGTACAATAGTAGTGTTCAATTTTCTTGTTATACAATAAAGAGTATTCATAAAATTAATTTTGAAAAAGCAGACCACAAAAAGGATGACCAAATATTTATGTTCCAACACGACCAATTTAAAGATGAACTCAAATTTGTTATTGCCTACTTATATCATGATCACATTAGTCAGTAATAGAAACATGGCAGATAAGGAAGGCCAGGTGGCACTGACATACCTTGATTAGTTGATCCTTTTGCGGAAGACGTGCGTGGGGACTGTTTCCAAATATCCAGTTACGTCCAGCATCTTCTATAAAGTGCTGCGATAGATCCACCAACCGTAAACTTGATATGTTTGTTTTCGCACGAGTAAATTCTGTGAGATCGAGGGTATGTGCATCCTGAAAAATATTCGTCATTTGAATAACATTTATATCAGCCACTCTGCGAAAAATTAAGTTTAAAAAACACTTTAAAAATGCCCTATGAAAAAGAGTAGATTCAAAGTGTAAAAGAAAAAAATGGAAATCTTCAAAACATGATGCAGACTGTGATAATCACAGATTTCCTTTTAAGACAGAGCAAAAGAAAACGCGAAAAATAACCAGCTAATGAGCACACAGTCATTCCAACGAATATTTCTATAACTGTTGTTGGGTTTCAGGCGCATCAACGACTTATGCCATAATGCGCCATTGTGCATCTGTAGTCTCTGCACTTAGTGAATACTTTGTAAAGTAGGTAAGAAACATTGGCCGGAATTAAATTAAATCTCTTTATTTATTAAGTTTACGTAAGATCAAAGAGGAAATTTAAAAATTAATAGAAATAATAAAGAGCGAAAGAGAAATTTACCCACCAGATCGGTCAACAGGTATCTGTGGTACTCTGTCATCATCCCTATAGTTTGAGCCTGTAAAGAAGAAATGTAATTTCAGTAAAACTTTACCATAAAAACTTACTATTATAAGGTTTACTATATATTTTTAAAATCTTCTTTGCTCTTTGTTTGAATGTATGGTGTACTTGCGAATATTTAAGTGTTATGGATTCCTAGTGACCTAAAACGCATCGTGTTACAGTGTTTTAAGTTTTGTTTTAAGTTATTTCTGGTGCGTTATTTAATAAATAATAAATAAATAAATATTCATTTATTGAAAATACAGCAGCAAGCCCATCACAGCACATGGTTAGGGGCAGGTAAAAATACAAAGGGAATGACATAAAATAATCGAGTATATGTACAGAGCAGATTTCATATAGATATTAACAATGGCTAGGAATTTTAGTTATGAATTTAAAAAAATTGCAGAACAGGACATTTGGCTTTCAGTTGCAATTACTGGGTTGGATTATTTTTCTTCATTTTATCGGAGATCTGACTCCTGTAGGCTTCAGAGTTGATTAACCTGTTGCAATCAATGTTGTGATGATTTATGAGGTGAAGGGATGCATTGGGGAACATTCTGTCCATTTGTTTGAGCCTGGAGAGGTTGGATTTGAATCGCTGGTTTCTTTAATTTTCCCTGTTGGGGGCAGCTATTATATTGGCTAAGTTTGGTGAATCGCATGCAGAGGTGATTAACTTTGCAAGAAGCATGACTCCAGACTCGTTGATCATCTGTTGCAGAGACTTTGTTTTTAGGTTTTTATAAAGCTGTTGCCTGGATATTGTATGAGGAAAACGAAGCTTACTATTGAGCCATCTAAGAACCCAATATTTTAGGGCAAAGAATTTCTTGACGGTTACTTCAGGAGCACCAGACCAGATTTCGGAAGCATAGGACAGAATGGGAAAGATGTATCTTTGAACATGCTTAATGACTGTTTTTCTGTCTTGACTCGCTGCTGTTTCTTGTTTGATTAACCATTTTGCTTTTTGAATTTTTTGAACAACATATAAATCATCATCATCATCATCAGCCATTTTCAATTCACTTCAGGATGAAGGCCTCTCCAGTAACTTTCCAGTTCCTTCTGTTTTGAGCACTGGCCATCCATTTACTACCCACAAACTCATGAATTTCATCTATCCATCTAAGCCTTTGTTTTCCAGGTTTTCTTCTAGCTCCTCTTGGGTACCATTCTGTTATTTTCTTAGTCCATCTGTCATCATGTCTTCGAGCTATGTGTCCTGCCCAAGACTATTTTAGTTCTTTAGTTTTGATAAGAATGTCCTTTACTTGAGTGTGCTGCCTAATCCATGTGTTTCTCTTCTTATCTAACAGTCTGATTCCCAATATAATTCGTTCCATTCTTCGCTGTGTAGTTCTCAGCTTCTCTTCCATTCTTTTGGTGAGTGCCCAAGTTTCACTTCCATAAGTCATAAACTTTTAAATATTGCATAGTCTTGGCGCATTATGGCCACAGCTGCCAATGCGCCAATAAAAAACCAAAAACAAACAAACAAACAAACCATAAGTCATGGTGGGGAGTATACATTGGTTCATTATTTTACGTTTCAGACAAACTGGGATATTTCTCTTCAGTATGTGACTATATTTCCTGAATGCTATCCATCCAAAATTTATTCTTCTCTTGACTTCCAGCCATTTATCATTATTACAGCTAATAACTTGTCCCAGATAAGTACATGACTCCACCTTTTCAATTACTGCTCCTTCAATCATTATTTTCCTTTCTGTGGCATACTTGTTCATCATTACATTTGTTTTAGCCATATTCATCTTTAGTCCAAAATCCTTACTAATTGTGCATAACTGATTAAAATTTTCCTTTAATTCTTTGGGATCGTGGCTTATGACCACAATGTCATCTGCAAATCGTAAATGGTTTAGGTACTCTCCATTCACATTGACTCCTTTCTGCGACCAGTCCAATCTTCTGTAAGCTTCCTCAAGGGCAGCAGTAAACAGCTTCGGAGATATTGTGTGGCCTTGTCGAACTCCTTTCTCGATTTTAAATTTCCTACTGTCTTTGTCTAGTCTAATAAAGGAGGTAGCGTTCTCATATATTTTCTTCAAAATCATAATATATGGGGTATCCATGCCTTGTCTTTCCAGTGCCTGACACATTGCCTTATGCTGTATGGAGTCAAATGCTTTTTCATAATCCACAAATACCAGGCATAATGGTGTTTTTTATTCATTTGTTTTCTCCATTAACTGTGATATTACGTGAAGGTGATCCATAGTTGAGAATCCTGTCCTAAAGCCAGCTTGCTCTTTCGGTTGATTCTCATCAAGTATTCTTTCTAATCTGTTAGTAATGACCCTTGTGAACAACTTGTAGATGTGGGATAACAAGCTAATTGGTCTATAATTTCCGATTTCTGATTTATCTCCTTTCTTATGCAGCAAAATGATGACTGCATTATTTCACTGCTTAGGCGTCACACTTTTTCTAATGCACTTTGTGAAGAGCCTTGCCAGTTTTTGGGTTATGTCTCTTCCTCCCAATTTTAACAATATACAGTAACTTCATCTTCCCCCTGGGCTTTCTGATTCTTCATTTTCTTCAATGTATGTTCTACTTCATCAGGAAGAACATCGGGTATGTCGTATGTGTTGCTACTTTGCAATCCATCTTCCCCACTGCTGGCATCATTCCCTCGCTCCTTTTATAATTCTCTATAGTAGTCTTCTGCTATTTGAATTATGCCTTCTCTGCTGTTTATAAGTACACTATCGCTATTCTTCAGTTTCAGTATCATTTGTCTTTCTGTATTACTGCTGGTGGCTGCTGATTTAAATCCTTTGTTTTCCCTTAATGCTTGTTCTACTTTTCTTGTGTTAAATCTTCTTATGTCCTCTCTGAGTCTCTTTCTAATGGCTTTGCATAACTCAGTGTACTCAATTTTCTCCCTGTCAGTGTTTTTCTTGCTTTTCATTTGTCGTCTTCGGTTCATCACGACAAGTGTTTCTTGACTACTTTTTTCTTCTTTGGATTTATTTTTCCCTATAGGTTTCTTGGGCTTTATCACTTTCAGAAAGTTGTAATATTCCTCGTCGATATCTTGGTCCTGAGCAGTCTGCAGAAGCTCAAACTTGTTCTTAAGTTCCAGTACATACTGCTTTTTCTCCTCCTCTGTTATCTCAAAGACCTTTGTATTATTTACTCGAGTCAGTTTTTTCCTTTCCTTTCCTACATCTATATCAAGTGATCACAGAATGGTACATCTTACCATTCTGTGATCACTTCCAACATTTACCTTATTCAGGACAGTAACATCATTCACAATATATCTTCTGTTAGTAAGGATGAAGTCAATTTCATTAGTTGTTAATCCATTTGGACTCTTCCATGTCCACTTTCTGTTCACCCTTTTCTTGAAAAAAGTGTTCATTACTGACAGTCCTTGAGATTCTGCAAATTCCACAAGTCTTTCTTTTCTTATATTTCTTTCACCAATTCCAAAATTTCCTATAGTTCCTCTTTCTGCACTGTTTTGCCTTTTTCCAACCTTAGCATTGAAGTCCCCCATAATAATAGTGTATTAGCATTAGCATTAGTAGAGGCATATGATGCAAGAAAACAAGCTTATTCAGCATCAGCCAAAAAAAAAAAAAACACACCACTAGTCCCATTTCACCCCTCCGTTCGCTCGAAATACCTGTCCAGTTGAGCCTTAAATTTGTTTAGGCTATCAACTTCAACAACAAGTGATGGAAGTCGGTTCCACCAACCAACCACCCGCTGGCCAAAGGCAAATTTCCGCACATCTATCCGACATCCGTCTTTCCTCAATTTGAATTTATGCCCTCTGAGCTGATTATTCTGAGCAAGATGAAGAATCCCATTGGCATTGAGCATGTTCAAACCATTCAAAGCCTTATACACCTCTATCAGATCACCTCGCCGGTGCCTAGTCTCCAGACTCTGTAATTTGCAAAACTTAAGCCTTTCTTCGTAAGAGCAACCCTTTGTTCCATTCACTAATCTTGTTGCCCTTCTCTGTACCCGTTCCAGCAGCTCTACATCCTTCTTGAAATGAGGCCTCCAGACCTGTATACAGTACTCAAGATGTGGCCTAACCATTGCCTTATACAAGGGGATAATCACCTCCTTATCCCTGCTAGAAAAATTCCTGTATATCATTGACAAGACACCATGAGCTACTCTTGCAGCTCGTCTGCACTGCTCAGAGAACTTCATATCTGCCTGCACAATTACCCCCAGGTCCTTTTCATTCTCCACCACTGTCAGTGTAGTACCGCAGAGTTGATACGTTGCTCTGGGGTTACTGTTTCCCATATGTAGTACTTTACATTTGTCAATGTTAAACTTCATTTGCCACCTCTCAGCCCATCTGTTCAACCTTTCCAGATCCTGTTGCAGGAGCATAGCGTCAGTGGTGTCCTTAACAACCGAGCCAACCTTTGTATCATCTGCAAACTTGGACATTAAACTTGATATCCCATCATCAATATCATTCATAAACACCGAAAACAACAACGGACCCAACACTGAACCCTGAGGAACTCCACTAATAACATTAGTCCACGTTGAGCAGTGTCCATTGATTACCACTCTCTGCCTTCTGCCACTCAACCATCCCCTTATCCATAGCAGCAATTTGCCTCCAATGCAACACTGCTCCAATTTGTGCAGCAGTCTTCCATGTGCAACAGTATCAAAAGCCTTTCTAAGGTCCAAATATATAATATCAAAGTTATTCCCTGCATCTAGTTCTTTTGTGACTACATCATAGTATCCAATCAAATTGGTCAGGCAAGACCTGCCCTTAACAAAACCATGCTGCGTCTGAGCTATAACTGAATTCTTGTCTAGATGATCCTGCAGTGCTTCTTTAACCAGTGCCTCCATTAATTTACCTGGAACAGAAGTTAAACTAACAGGTCTATAATTACTTGTGTCAGCCTTTGATCCTCCTTTGTGAATTGGGGTTACATTTGCACATCTCCAGTCTATGGGTACCTCCCGTGAGTCCAAAGAAGCTCTCATAATTATGGCTAGGGGTTTGCTTACTTCCTCTGCTGCCTCCTTTAATATAACTGGATAGATCCCATCCACCCCAGGTGCCTTTTTTATGTTTATCCTCAACAATCTCTCCTCCACTTTCCTCTCAGTTATTACAAAATCATCCAGCTCACTGCCAATGTTTACTTTACCTACATCATTCTCCTTCCTGAATAACTCATCATGCGTGAATGTAGATGCAAAATACTCGTTTAGATTGTTAGCCACCTGAGCAGGATCCTCAACTGTTGAACCATCAATATCCAGCGGACCAATCTGATTCATCCCTTTCCTTCTTGAGTTTAAATATGTAAAGAACTCTTTTCTGTTTTTCTTTGCATCCTTTGCCAAGGATCTTTCGTTTAGATTGTTAGCCACCTGAGCAGGATCCTCAACTGTTGAACCATCAATATCCAGTGGACCAATCTGATTCATCCCTTTCTTTCTTGAGTTTAAATATGTAAAGAACTCTTTTTTGTTTTTCTTTGCATCCTTTGCCAAGGATCTTTCGTAGTCTGCCTTTGCCTGCCTAATCTCCTTTGTGACTTGGTTACAGACCAACTTATATCTATCATAGGTTTCCATGTCACCCATTAATTTGTATGTATCCCATGCATTTTTCTTCTCTGCCATATGCCTCATTAGTTCATCTGACATCCATTTTGGCCTAAACCTTGAACAATATTTCTTAGTTGGTATGTAAAGCCTGGTAGCCTCCAAGATTAGTTCCTTGAATGCTTCCCATTTTGAGTTTGCTGTTGGTAACATCATCAGTTGGTCCCACTGTATAGAATTTAAATACTGTCTCAGTCCATCGTAGTCGCCTTTACGAAAACAAAAACCCTTCCCTTTACCTCTGATGGTAGTTACCTCTTTGAGTAAATCCCACTTCAGCACACTGTGATCAATGCCACCTAGTGGTTCATTTATCTGCAGATTCTTTATGCATGAAGAATCACTACTGATAATCAGATCAAGAGTATTGCTCCCTCTTGTTGCCTCACGAACATGCTGATGTAGAAAACAATCATCCAGTAAATCCACAAAAGCCTTGCTAGTGTGTGAGTGACCAACCCACAAATTCCAGTTAATATCTAGGAAATTAAAATCCCCCATTATAAGATTCTCTGATGTACTGGCCCACTCTATTTCCCTGTACAGTTTCACATTATACTCATCAGAGTCATTAGGCCTATAGCACACTCCTACTCTCAATTTTGATTTCCCTATGCTTATGTCACACCAAACTGACTCGACACTGCCCTGTCCATCGATGTCGACTGGCTTCACTTCCTTGGACTTTATGTGTTTCTCAACTAATAGCATAACCCCTCCTCCCCTCCTGTCCTGTCTATCCTTTCTATACACATTGTATTCCCCAAATTCCAGTTCCGCATTCCTTATATTTGTGTGACACCACGTCTCTGATATTCCAACAAGATCTGCCTTTAATGTTTTGAGTAATACCTCAAATTCATCAAATTTATTTACCAAACTCCTAGCATTGGTGTACACGCAGGTATACATGCACCTGTTTCTATTCTTGGCTACCCTAACACAACCCATGTGTTTACTTGTACCGCAATGACTCCCAGCAGTCTCTAAAATATCCTGCATCTTGTTTTTCAGGTTTTTGCTCTTTTCAATAGAAGCAGTGCAGTGTAGTGGGTTTTCTGCTCATCTAGAACACTCTCAATTTCGGTGTACATTTCTTCAACCTCTTCAACATCATGGCTCGATGTTGGTGCATAAATCATTATAACCTTTAGCTTGTACCTCTTAGAAATCTTGAGTATTAGTCTTGACACCCTTGATGATGTACATCGAGGGTGTCACAACATATAAATAGTGGGCATTAAAGGATATAGTATAGGACTTGAGAATTATTCCTTATGAAGCACATCGTGCAGTTCAAAATCTCTTTCGGATATTTCGTCCAAGTCTCAGGAGTTCTACGCGCACTCTTGAATGGGGCAGGGAGTGGATTTCGATCTATCCGAACGAATTTCCAACAGGTGTTTCTGTCTTTCTAACACTATATTAGAATGTTCTATTATTTTTGTACCTCGTATAGACAAGCGAAATGAGATTTTGCTTACTGTCCAGTGAGAAGCTTCAACAGCAGTCAAACGATTGATATGGAGACCTCGTTATGACGAAATTCAATTCAATGTGAAGACCATAAAGAAATAATAACTTTGTGTTGCCATAGAAACTCTTTGAAAGGAGTAGAACAGTCCTTTCATGCCCGATAAAAGTGGCCTTTAAGGTTGTTATACGCGCAATAAGAGATACGACTCGTCTCGAGAACATAAGGAGGCTGGCTAGTTGTTGCGATAAAGATACCAGACCTAATAGATGGTCCAAACGTTGCATGGGGGATCGGGGGAAGATAAGTGGGCGGAAAATGAGCTATCTGAGCAACGCATTAAATCTGGAATTTACTCCGGTTGGAGATTCTATCATTTTATCTAATCTTCCCCGCTGCTGAGTGTCGCTATGACAGCGGGAATTCCACTTAAATAATCTTACCTCTTTTAGTACTGTGCGTATTTTGTCGACTGGGACTTCCAGAACGATGTTTGTGTGTCCTCCTTTATTGACGTCTTTCAGCAACTTCTTATAGGTCTGCCTCGAGGAAAGTTTGTACAGGGATATTCTACGCAGTCCTTTGTTTGGAAGCATCAGCAAGGCCTGCAGTTTAATGAGAGCTGCAAAAGAATAAGAGCTCATTATGTCATCATAACTGATGGTTCTGCGGATTCGAAGGTAGAATTATTGCTAAATAACAGTCGCAGAGAATGAGCTATTGAAGAGCGAGATAAATTTTAACAATATGATTATTAAATATAAATTACAGTCGAATTTGAGTTATACAAACTTACTTTGCGAATTACTCGTTAATACATATAAAGAAAATTTAAAGGAAAAGTAAACTATGACAGAACAAAAAACGAAATTAACGTGAACTCATCGAGGCAAGCAAATATGCATTACTGATCAAAAAACGTGTGAAATAAATTTTCTCGACCAAATTATCGTCAGTATTAAATGCGCGCACTCCCGTTGACTTCCCCATTTGGACATTGTCCAGTGCGTCCTTGCAATCCAATATTCAGAGTGTTTTCAGCACTCGTTACTTGTTTGGAGAGGTCTGATTTAAAATCCTATTGGTTACTATAGAAATAGGCCTCTTCTATCAGGGCTGCAGCTAGTAGGTCTCAGATGGATGAGTGGGGCTTTCCCCGCGAATCATTTCGGATTTTTCAGTCCGCTCCATGCTGATCATATCTAGACACATGCCTGTCAGACTGAGCGTGTCCCTTAGAGAGAACTTGATTATAAAATCGAATGCCGATTGTACGATAACAGTCTATAATATATTATACAGTGTACTCTCAAAAGTATTCTGGCTCTTCTGGGATTTTTGGCAAAATGAGGATGATTCGCTGTAGATCAACAAAATACAATAGATTGGTCGAAGCGTTGAGCTTAGCGATATCAATGTATTAGTGCCACTGCGCAAACTGAAACAACCTAGATCAACGGCGGCTGATGTAACCACCAAATGGAAAACGTTGTCGCACCTTTAACGGAGACTTGATCACCTGCAAAGTGATGGATGTCGCTAGTGTCGTTGTTAGTACGGTTGACGTTTTAGTATGCTGCATTTCATTTAATATCCTAATGTATTCATTGTGTTTTATTTAATTCAGTTGTTGTGCAGAAATTGTCAGTAAGTTTTTCCCTAATTGGATATAAATTTTAATAGATTTTGTAAACTGTTAATATTAGTTTATTACCTTTGTAATATTGTTAGGCCTAACTCAGGAATCGCTGACTGCCTCGTTTAACCCTAGTTAGTTGTTGGCGCATCGGCTTCTGTGGCTATAATACACCTCCCAAGGTTTTTGCAGTACTCTGATCCAAGCCCGAGGAGGGATTTGAGCCGCGACCTTTGGGTTGCCAGGCAGGCACTTTACTCACCTAGCCCAGTTGGCTATTTAAATTAGGGCGCTGATACTGGATGTGAACGGCTGATTTTGGCAATTTCGGCAGAAATTATAATTGTGCCACTTGATATAAATAATATTGCAAGCACTGGTGTAACTTAATACCATTATAATGACCATATGGATGTCATCCCAGGGCAAATAGCACGTGACTTAACAGCACGTAAATCCTATTGGTGGTAACTGTTCTTGTATAGCACTTCTTAAGTTGATTCACCTACTAACTTGCAGTGGGTATCATCTGCACTCATTTTCTGAGCTCCTTCTGTGAGACTGTCTCGCCACTCGCTCATCCGGAGTGAACTCGCCAATTCGTATCTGCTCAAAATGGAGGGTAAATCGAGGAAATCGGCTGTAAACACAACCCTGCCAGTGACCGACAACCCTAAAATAGCAGAGCAACACGAAGAACATGAGGGATCTCAAACTGAACCTCCCATTAAGAACAAAAAATCAATCTGTACCAAATTTGATCGAAAAACCAGGTCAAAATCTCAAAACAAAGGGACCATGGAACCCCCCCTCTCCCAAACCGAGTACACAGATATGAGACAACCTGACCTCCCCCTTGACCCCAGCATGCCTGAGGGGACAGTTATCCAACAATCGCTACAACTCAAAGTAGCACTGGAGAACGTGCTCAAAGAGCCAACTAACAGAATTACAACACTTCTTAGGGCAGAAATCGTCACCCTATGGAATAAGCTAGAATCGCTGCTTATCCAGACTCACCTGGAAAGCGAAAAGGCAACTGCAAAATTGGAAGCCTACACTGACTGTGGAGTAAAACAAATGCGACAGCGCGACTCCACATATGCCCAGACGCTGAGGAAGTCACCACCGGACTTTATTCCCGAATCTCAGGAACTGAGCTACGAGACAAACAATTCAGGTACCAACCTACGGACTACACTGAAGAAAACGCTATCACCCAGACCTAACTTTGTGGTACTTAAACCCCTTACCAATGAAGGTCGTATGTCCAGTGAGGAGGTCAAGAAGACCATCATGGATTCCTTGACAGATGACTTAAAGAACACTAAAATCAAGTCAATTCGCAAAACGCGAAATACAGGAGTAATTATAGAAACAGCCACAAAAGAGGATGCTGAACTGATTGTTAAGAATCCTAAATTACCATCTCTGGGACTCCTGGCCGAGCCCCCTAGACAAAAGGGCCCTTGCATACTGGTACTAGATGTGGACAAGGATCTCCTTCCAGAGGAATTGCAAAGCGAAATTTTCCACAGAAACTTGAAACAGGAACTCCCAGATGAAGAACCAACTTCTCACATAATCCCTAAATTCCAAACAAAACCCAAGCTGGGCACACCATTAACTGGGTCTTTGAGCTATCACCCAAGGCCTGGAAGATCCTCTCCCAACAAACAAGAATTTACATCAACTGGGGCAGCCACCGCTTTAGGGAGCATGTAGCCGTCCCCAAATGTTTCAGGTGCTGCCGTTTCGGCCACACCACGCACACGTGCAGGCAAAATCTTCCCACCTGTGGCCACTGTGCCGAAATGGGGCATGAATACGCTACATGTCCCAAAAAGTCTCAACCTCCCACATGTGCCAATTGCAAGGCCCTAAAAGTGCCAGCCAACCATTCGCTCCGTGACAGCAGTTGCCCAGTTTATCTCAAAGCCAGAAGTGCTCAACAATCAAGAATAGAATATGGGGAGTAACAGACCAAACCTAAATACCCACACTGTGAAAATAGCACAACATAACGCTCAGAGGGCCAAGGCTGTTGCTGCACAACTGGTCAAAAAGGCAGATGAAGAGAACTTAGATGTGCTGCTGCTTCAGGAGCCATACACTCATAACAAGGAGGTAAAAGGCTACCCCTTAAGATTTAAAGTGGTCCAGGTTGATGGTGACACACCCTGGGCCGTGATCGTCGTTCGCAATCCCGAACTGACTGTCACCAAAATCACTGATCTGTGTACTAGCTGGGCTGTGTGTGCCCATGTAATTTCACCACTGGGGCAATTCTACTTAGTTTCGATATACTGTCGACCGGGGGAAGATATTCTTCCTGCCACTCGATATCTACAGACCATCCAGCTACAAATGCCAAATGCTAAACTCATTATAGGGGCTGATGCTAACTGCAGGTCCCCAGCCTGGCACAGCCGAACTCAAAATCACAGAGGAAATAGAAATGGCCAACGTCTTGAGGACTACTTGTCTAACAGCAACCTGGTCATTCTAAACAAACCTAACTGCCTGCCAACTTTCTCCAGTACCCTGTGGGAAGCTACAATAGATATCACCTTAGCCTCAAGCTCCATTGCTCAGCACCTTGCTTCCTGGACAGTCCGTGAGGACTGGACCACCTCTGACCACAGGGTACTAACCTTCCAACTACACCGTTCACTAGTCACACAACCAACCAACCGAACTCAACAAAGAAGATATGCCCTGAATAAGGCTGACTGGAACCTTTTTAAGGAGGAATTGACCAGTGCAGCCAGCCGCTTCAATCCTAGCGGCCTCAGCCCAGACCAGCATCAATGTGCAATTACACAGCTCGTCAGTAATGCTGCAAACAAGGCTATCAAAAAGAAGAGATTCACACCTGGTGCTGTCCCCCTGGTGGTCACCTGAACTCCAGGCTCTTAGACGCGAAGTCATTTACCGACGAAAACGCTATCAACGTGCAAGAAGAACATGGCCTCCAGAAGAAACAGAGGCTTTACTGCAGCAATATCGAGTGACCAGGAACCAGTATACCACAACAATAAAACAGCGCAAAAGGCGCTCATGGGAAGCCCTGGTAAGCACTGAAGGGAACGCCGATCCCTGGGGGATTGTGTACAAAGTGACCACTAACAAGCTTCCCAGAGGCGAGGTCGTATCAACCACAAAATTACCGAACGGACTGTATACCAGATCGTGGCAAGATACTATCAATAATATTTTAGACGCTACATTTCAGCAGCCTGCTGACCCACACACACCGGAACAGCTACAGCTCTGCATGGAAAATGAAACATATCACACAACTGCAATTGAAGAACCCTTCACCACAACCGAGCTCAACTTAGCTGCATCTAGAATCAGAAACAAGAAGGCTCCGGGCAGAGACATGCTCGATCCAGAAATCGTCCAGAAGGCCATTGAACTTATTCCCACTACAATACTCAACCTGTTAAACCACTGTCTCCACCAAGGATTCTTCCCCACACAATGGAGGACTGCAATCCTTAGACTTATATTGAAGAATGCAACCAAACCACATGATCTGCCACAATCTTACCGGCCCATTGCACTGCTGCCAGTCTTCAGCAAACTTCTCGAAAGGATGATCTCCCATAGAATAGAAGCCCACTACAATGACGCTGGTCTCTCCTCACCTAAGCAGTACGGTTTCCGGAAAGGACGCTCCACGATTGATGCACTGGAAACAATCATTGAAGTTGCTACCAACTGCAACTCCAAATACTTTCTACTAATCTCCTTTGACTTTGCTGGTGCCTTCGATTCCCTCTGGTGGCCCAGCGTCCTGGGCAGACTCCGAAGAGCGCATGTCCCAGAAAACTTATATAGATGCATCAAGACCTATCTCCAGGACCGGCGAGTTGTCGTGTCTGCTCCCCACTGCAGTGTCTCCAGACCAGTCTTCAGGGGATGCCCTCAGGGATCTGTCCTGGGGCCTCTCCTCTGGAATCTGGTGCTGGATGATTTCCTGAACACCAAACTCAACAATGTACAAACCCAGGCCTATGCAGATGACCTGGTCATGCTCTTTTCTGCCAATAACAGAACCCAACTAGAAGCAACTGCCAATCAGGCCATCTCCACCCTTCAAGCTTGGGCAGAGCATAACAACCTAAAGATCTCCCCAGAGAAAACCAATTCGATCCTACTAAAAGGCACCCTTGATTTGAGAAGACCACCCCAAATCAAGGTCAATGGTGTTACAGTAAAACTAAAAACAGAGCTTAAATATCTAGGTTTGATCTTAGATAAAAACCTTTCCTTCACTCCTCATCTAGACCAACTCAGGATTAAGATCAGGAAGTATGCTGCCCAAGTCTCAAGAGTTGCCCGGAAGGACTGGGGCTTAAAGAAGAGAACGCTGTCACTCTTCTATAAGGCAGTTTTCATCCCGGTTATCACCTATGCTTCTGGAGTCTGGTACAAGAAGGCCAATACCGTAGTAAACAGATCGCGCCTAGGAACTATCCAGCGCTCTCTTCTCCTTCTGTCCTCGCGTGCTTGTCGCACTGTCAGCACCCATGCGCTACAGGTCCTCACTGGATCTCTTCCACTGGACCTGGAGATTGTTCGTCATGGGTTGCTCTACCAAATAGCCAAAGGAAGAGCAGTTACTTGTGCAGGTTTCACCACTGACCCAGCAAATAATAGAAACGCTGAAAAGATGAGACTTAATGAACATCTAACAGACACCTGGCAAGAAAGATGGCAGACATCAATTAAAGGCGCTGTCACCAAAAGATTCCTCCCTGATGTCAGGGCCTTCTACCCCCTCACACCTGTCTGGTTTTCACCAGGACTCTATGCTACCTACCTCCTCACTGGACATGGCTCCTTCCAGAAAAAACTACATGACTTCAGAATTTCAGACTCACCCCGCTGCCACTGTGGAGAGGATCAGACGTGGGAGCACCTTGCCCACAGCTGTGAAATCTACGAGGACTTCAGGAGGATCCTAATAACAAAACTACGCTTCAACTACCAAAATCAAGAACACCTCACCCTACAGAATGAAGAAACTTACCGAGCTCTGACTCAATTTGCAATGGACTTATTTACCAGGCAGAAAGCACTACCACCACCTTAGTATCCGAATCAATAGGTCATAACAACTATGACTGCCAATTGTTGCTATTCATCATTGAGCCATGAATGCTAATGCCTTGGACCAACTTGCACAAGACTTGACCAGCAGTGCAATCAAAGACAGGGTCCACACATACTTTGACAAATTCCTCATCATTGATTCCTGGACAAACTTTTCTCGACCAGACGTGACACATCTCATCAAGAAGAGGCCTAGCATCGATCCCTGGACTTGACCATTAATCTTGGACTCCCGGTTTTGACCACCCCCACTGTTCGTTCTGATGGACTACTGGACCAGCCTTCAGTCTGGATGCGACAAAGACTCACCAAATGGAGTCCCAATGACGGCACCTGAACTAGACCTTACTGAACATGACCGATCCACCATAGCAGCACTCACACTGCTGGATTTCCAGCAAGTTGTCGGCTCCAACTGACTGGCCGTGCTAGCTGTACCTACCCTGAACTTGCGGGGTATATCTCTCTCTCATTTTTTTTTTTTTTTTTTCTCCGGCTTTCTTCTGTTTCCTGCCATCCGTTCTTTACTCCCCCCCCCCCTATTTTTCTCTTACAGAATGATTTTTTTTTTTTTTTTTTTATTTATTATTATTATTTTTTATTTTTATTTATTTTTTTTTGTGGGGAGGTGGTTTTCGTCCACCCGCCACCCCACTCTTCTCTCTGGTGAGGCGTTGGGCATGCCACACTGTCATCAGGGGCCATCTTCCCTATTGGCCCCTTTCTTCTGTTTCCTACCCTCCAGTCTTTTTGCCTTCCTCCCTTACTTTTCTCTTGCACAACGTTTTTTTTTTTTTTTTTTTTTTTAGTTTATATATATATATATATATATATATTTGTGTGTGGGTGTGTGTGTATATATATTTTTATATACACACACACTCATGCCCCCACAGGTCTAAATCTAAAAACATCAAAATTACTGCCCGACCTATTTGGCCCTAGAACAAGTTATCAGCGAACAACCCTACGCTCTGTTAAAATTACAACCGTTGCTCAAGAAACAGCGATCATCTCATTCTTAAATCTGGTCCTAGCCACTGAAATCCCAGGAAAGTAGGTGGCAGGACCCGCCAGAGTACTCTAGCTACAGTGGTACACCCGGTCAGCCTCCCCGTGGCATGGTGTGGTAACGTCGGGTCCCACTAGGGGCTCGGCGGCTAATAGACCGGAGGAACAAAGGGCACAACACAATATACAGCACATGACCCCCACACACTTCAAATCTCTGGCCCCGATACAATGTACACCCGCGGAGATGGGAGAAATCCCAGGAGCCGTTAGACACTAACATACCTTATACCTTATACCTGCAAAGTGATCGAGGTTCCTTCAAAGGACCATGACTCCCACAAAAAAGCAAGTCGCTCAAAGTCTTGATTATAGCATAACTGCATATACTCATTGGATCGCCTAGTCAGAGACAGATGTCAGCCTAATCATGTCAGAAGAGATGACCAAATAATTGCACATGTCATCCTCAGAGAATTAATGATAATGGCAAAATTAATTACCATAAGAAATTGATGTAGCGGTTCTAAACGGACAACCCTCATTTTCAGAAATGCAGTAGAGCAAGAGCGAAGATGGCCAAAACAGACAAGCTACAATTTGAAAACTAAAAGATCGCATATTCCATGAAAACAAATAAACTTAGCCAATCAGTTGCAATCGATCACTGCGATGATGGAACAAATGCTGCCTTTTTCTTATCAAAAGTTGATTAGGAGTCTACACTGTTAATGTTTGAGCGTGTGGAAACCGCTGAAGTGAAATTCAATGATTAGTTGAGATACAATCCCTTCGACCTTCATAACTTTCCCAGGTCCCGTCTCAGAGAGGCTTTGCAGAAGATGTTTAATAACGTAGTGTCAAATTCACTTCCTTTACCTAAAGAAGTTTCCTGTGACGACTGCAGAATAAGAATTTGCACCGCTGGATGTGGTGTAACATCCAGTCTCCGCCCTTCTACCACTTGTCTAGGCTTTCTCCGCGAATGAGTGGCCACTTCATTAGTACATTTATCCTTTTCATGAAACGGCGAACTTCTTCAGTAATAGCGTGATATTCGTACCATGGGATAAAAATACAAGGGCGGATAAGTAGGGATGCGATATGTTTGACGCAATTCTTGTAAGAGAATAAGTAAGACGAAAGATTTAAGTGACTTTGAAGTGGCATGGTATTCAACGCGAGAGGGGTCGGTATGAGTATTTCGGACACTGCAACCCTGTTGGAGTTTTCACATACGACTATGGTGTGGGGAATGCTTTCTTGGTGTACATTGGGCCTGATACCAGTGGAGCAACATTTGGATGGCACTGGTTTTCTGGAAATTATTTCCGTCACCGCACACTTCATGGCTGCAGTGGCTCCATCTACAAATGAGTTTTATCAATAAGTTATGTACCACACCACAGAATTAGAATTAAACAGAACTAGTTCCAGGATCATAAAGAGAGAGTTCAACCTACTGCTACGCCTCTCCTGTTATCAGATCTAAATCCAACTGAACACCTTTTTGATGAGGTAGAACGAGCGTATTGAACGAAGGAAATGAGATTTGCAATTATCGAATTTGCAATCCTGGGACACAAATTAGTCAACATGGATCAGCAACGCTGTGATACGCCCTCCACTTCACTGGGCCTTGCCATCACGAATTCAGGCTGTTCTGAAGGCTAAAGAAGGATCAACTTGCCATTAGGTAGATTCACCTAATAAAGTGGACACTGTGGGACACCTAATTAGAGACTCGCGCTGATTGTTGATCAATAATTTATTTCACAGTGCACTTAACCTTCGTAAAGAAAACATTAACCACCATAGACCTCGCATTTGATGAAATTTACCTTGTTACTTTCCATTGACAACTATCTTACTTAGTTTTTAATAAGCAGGGTCATCCATCTACGATAACTTCAATAAATAAGGATCGCCTAAAAGGAGATCCTCAACACAAGCAGAACTCTGTGACATTTTTCGGTAATAGCAACGAACTTGTCACTGTGGAGGATCCTTCCTGATATTCATACGTGTTTGTCATCCACGATGGGAATTTTTATGACATTTAAACCTTGGAAGATTTTTTGCTGCCATCTTGAGGGGAAATAAATCTAAAAAGCTTAAGATTCATATATGCATACACTGTATACTTGAACAACTTTTCTTTCTTTATTCTGTTTTCTTTATAAGCGTTAATTTTATTTAGTAATTGGAATCAGATTGCGGGGAAGAATTTCTGTAGGCCACTTCTAGCCCTCGCGGATAGCAAGTGGTTATAATCAGTGTCATCTCACACCATGCGAAAAAGGCCTAGTTCGAATCGTATCGATGAAACGAAGAATTCACATGCTTTTTTTCACAGCGTAACTGAGTTTGTCGGCCTCAGGTTGCGAGGTTTTATCTTTCCAGAAAATATTCAGGTTTCTTCTTCAAACAAAAGAGTAAACTCTCCAGAGAATTCACACGATAAATAATCAGCAACATAATCTGTTTTCTTTTCTCGGACAAGTTGAAATAAAAAATATTTGCTTTGTTGTACCACAAGGAACACTACCAAGAAAACAAAGTATGTCTACCCGAATATTATTTGAAGACGTTAGATAGAACAATATCATATAACCAATTTTGAAATGCGAATTGATCAAATCACAAGAAAAAAACGGACCTTCTAACCTCATGGACGATAAGTAGAGTCAGAATCGATTTCTCTTTATTTGCAAACTGCTACTTTCCTTTCAGTTGTGTTCTCCATTATCTTTAAGCTACTTTCACAATTCCAGATTGCTGTCAACGATGACCCAGTTATACTGTTGAACAGACTCGCAGAACATTAAAAAAACAAAGCAAAATATCATTGTATGCCTTTGAGAAGTATTTATCCTCTCATTCAGTTTTTAAAACAAACCTAGTACTGCAATTCTGGTTGATCTGATGGTATAAGGATAGTTTTATCTGATAGTAGTTTTTTTTGAAACAGTCACTTTGATATCATCCACTGTACCCACAATTCCCATGAAGCATGACTGAATTTCTAAGCAATCCAAATTTACGTTATTGTTATTGGGTTTTAATGAGCATCGGCAACTAAGACCATGTTGCCCCTTTTGTATTGTCTGTAAATTGCATATGTTCTGAGGTCGGTTTTCTGTTTTGCTGGACGAAAAACCCCATTTTCCGGGGGGAAAAAACACTCTACCCTCGCCTGAAACCGAATAACTCAGCCGTTATGAAAAAGATCCATAAAATCCAAAAAGACCCATAAAAATCGTCATTGACAAGATTTAGACTCAGGTCTTTACCACCCGGTGTGATGAGGATGACGATTCTACCAACGAGGGCTATAAAATTACGTGATGAATCATCAGCATACTAACTACTGCTTTTGTGACATTATGATATACCTAAAACAGTACCTATTGGACTGGACTGTGAGGAATCTTTGGTATCCAATTATGCTTCAGCAAACATATATATCTAATAATGAGTAGCTGAGCTGTCTTACTTCTAAAGCGAATAATCATCATCTAGAGAGATCCAAAATATTGCTGTATGAAAGCTTTTGCAGCTGCCTTCGAAAATCTTCCTCCTTTGGACAACTTTATCTTCAATATTCTTGCATTAATAGCTTCTTTCCCATTTTCTTATCATTCTCAAAACAATACAAAATGTAACGAAATAACCGTGACTAACGTTCTGGAGGAGAGCCTTTGCTAATTAGTGAGGATTACTTAAATTCCGTTTTATGCAGGGGCAAATATTTATAAAGTTATTGAATAACTTCATTATGCGTCGTTTCAAGATACGAGACGGATCTCTCACCTTTAGACATCTTTAACGTTTACCTGAAAACTGAAATAAAGATTCTTTTAAGCCAACAAACAAGGTATGGTGAGGAGCAGTAATTGGTCACAATTACATGCTAAGCAGGTGAGGAAACAGTAAAAGATGCTCTACTTTCACAGATACGGCTTCAGCTAATACTGCCCTCGGCCATTCCATTATGAACTCTTTGAAAAGAAGGAGCTTTCCTCCTTTGCAACCAAAGCCCTTTCTGTGTACACATTTTTTCTTTCTCGTTAAGTAAATATTATTCAATGAGCCAAGTGAATGAATTTAATCAGCAAACAAAAGTGATACAAAAGCTGTTTTTGTATCATACACCAAACCTGTTTCCCTTTGTTCACTGAGCAAGTTTATTTAGTGCAACGTCTCCCAATTCTTTTTGATATAATTTTAAAGATTACTCGACAAAGCTGACAATGTATAATAAGATAAATCTACTGAGGCTATGTAAGCATTATATTTTTAGCGTCTTTCCAAATCAACACGGGACTAATTAGTTTATTTTTTCAGAGAATATCCGTAACTGTATTTTTTTAACTTACTTTTTTTTGCGTTGTGTAAATAAAATGAGAGTGGGAAGTACGCGAGCCTCTTCCTGGATATTTAGCGCGGGTGTAGAAAATCAAAACACGTTAAATTTATTATACTACGAATTAAATAATAATATAGATTAATTCTCTATCACTATTGCAACTTATTAAAAATTGTTCAACCGATTCTGTTAGTTAGCATTGGAAATGAAATATCTTCAACAGAACTTTTCATGGGCCAATGTCCATTAGTCAATGTTTGTCTTAATATTGGTAAAGAAAACATAAAATTACATATTAAGATATATATCACTAACTGATAATGAAATTTGGGATGAAATCAGAAGAAAGAGCCGATATGACAGATTGTACAGCAGAGCCAACACCACGGGTGACGTATTGATCCAGGACTATCCCAAGGATGGTAATTAACCATACACAATACCACCACCACCACCACAAAAATGCAATTTCATTGAGTCCGCTCAGTGAAATGACGTGCACAGCGCAAGTATAATTAACTCTTCTGGAAAACAAAAAAAAAAAAAATAATAAATCGGGGCGCGTATGTGAGTATGAATCGCCCGCGCTCGCGAGCGAGAGAAAGAGAGAGAAGGAACAACTTTAACAATAACCAGATCGTAATGAGTTTGCTAAATGACGCTTACCAAAAATAACGCAATTTTCTGGATCCTGCAGAGATCTTCGTGACATTAATCCGTCGCCTTCTGACAAAAGACAGGATAATGGAGGATAGAAAGTTGCGATGGTGATAAAGAAGACGCTAAGTTTCGGGGTGATGTGCATCATCATCGTGTCTAAAAGAAGAACAACTCACCCGAAAGAGCAGAGAAGTCGCTCTTTAATTATGGTCCAATCATACCTCGCGTAACTTTCAAGAAAAAAATGAATTTTGTCTCTTCCACTTCCTCATTATCTCGCTCTCTTTTTCGTGTACTCTTTTTACCGTCATCTCTCTCTCTCTCTCTCTCTCTCTCTCTCTCTCTCTCTCTCTCTCTCTCTCTCTTTTCCAAAATCATGCAGAGTTTTTCTTAAGCACAGAAACTGCCCGTTACTCACCCTCTTCATCCTCATACACGATGGCAACAGTCTTCCAGTTCCTGGAGAGAATCAAGTCCGCATACGCCTTGCTGAGTGCCCTCACGTCGGGATAAAGGTTCACAGAAAATTGGCCAACGAGTTCCCTGAAGTCCCACTGGATTTTTAAGTAAGGAAACTGTAAGGCATGAGATGTAGATTCCACTAAGGCACTGGTGACTAACGACGTGGGTCCAAACATTGCCATTACTTCGTCATCTAGCATGATGCACACTGAAAAAGATAACAGAACTCCTCTTAGAAAAATATAAAGTTCACCATCAATTTTTCTACAAGAATACATAGAATCTGCCATCTCCCATGCCATTTTGCTATAGAAGGCAAGAAAACTAAATTCATCTACAGAACTAATTTCAATGTTTATATGATTGACAGTAATTGAAAATCAGGCTCCAATTTAGTTTGAATTTGTGTCATGGAGTATACTCACGTGAATAAATGCCATACTGTTATTTAATATCATAACGGGTCGGATCTAAGAGGGGGTGGATACAGCGATCACACCTGCTAGATCCGCCATTGTGAGAGATAGAATTAAAAAAGGTTGTCACCGAAAAGGAAGTTTATTGATCCACTTGGATAATTTTAAAGGATATCCGGCGGTATACTGGCTTGGATCAACTTGCCTTGTACATTTGCTTTCTTAATCAGTAATGACTCGATAAAGATATTCAAGTCGCCTACGAAAAACAGAAAATATAAACTGAAAATCACAACGAAGGTGCGGTAACTTGACCATAATTTTCCACAGCTAACTTAAAATCGCAAATTAAAATTAAGAAAGTCAAGCAACAACAGAAACTCCAAGTGGGATATATAGTACGGTTATTAGACGTCCCTCCTGCTTTTAATTTAAAAAAGAAAGAAAGAAAGAAACATCCAGGCAAACACTGTTCAAATTAGCATCCATCATTCACACAACATACTGAAAAGAGGGTGGACACGAGCCCAACCTACAAGTCATTTACTACAGGCAGCTGGTCTCAGTGAGCACGTTGTGAATACAGTGTATGATTTTGTTTTAATTGACTTTAAGAACATTTAATTACGTATTAATTTTCAAGTCTGTCTTATAAGATATTGTTTAATTATTAAGAAAATGAATACGTGAATTAAAATTGCGCATTAATTTCATACATCATTATTCACGCTGATCTTAGGCATTCTCTTAAGCATTTTCGTATGATTTCTGTGCATTTTTTTTATTTTATTTTTAACGCGGGATACATATAACCACTAATGACAAAGTAATATCAGAAATGAGCACGCGCACATAATAAATATCTAATTTTATCAAAGTTATTCATTCAACCTTTCTATATTTGGGATCATTCTGTTTTCAAAAAACTCACCATAATTTTTATTACCTTCGTTGATTCCATTTTAACCATTCAATCTTTGGAGAAACTGGGCACACTAACTATTGCCAAAACAACTGAATGATACAGTCGCACGTGCAATAGAGATGTGACCCGTAAAGTTAGACGAACAGACAGCGACTATTGTGGAAAGCGTCCGAATAAACAAAATTACAAACACGCTTTGTGTTTGTCTCAACGGTATTGACAAGATCCGCTAATTGAGTTGACAGACTGGAAAATTAGATTCATCAGAGAATTCGGGCTGTAAGTGAAGGGGCCGTGACAACTATTATTCTCACATGGTCCGGGAAGGCATTCAAAGAATGGCCAATAATGGCTATTTTGTTTGGACCAGCGATGTTAATAGATTTCGTTAAGAGTGGGTGAAAGAAAAGATGGGAAACAGAGACAGGCGAAATCAGCCTATCGAATTAACGACGTGTTCTCTTTGTACGAGAATGTTATACATTGCAGATCGTGGACACGAGAATCTTTCTTGAAAAATTCGCTGTCCGTGTGTTCAATTACATCCAAATAGCAGGAATGACAGACATCAAAGATAGTGACATCTAAGGAAAGTGTCCAGTGACCTTCTCAAGAAAATGTCTCTCTTTTTTTTTTTTTTTAATCAAACCGAACGTTTTCACTCGTCTCAAATGCTCCCTCTGCCAACACGATACATAAAGAAGCGCAAAGATAGGCCAGAAGCCCCCACGTGCCGAGACAGTGGGCACCAGATGGCAGAGACACGCTAAAGGATCTCTCTCTAGTGGCAAAGCGGTTGGTGTCTACATTATGGTGTGCGCGAATGCTTCGACGAAAACTCGCTCGCCAGACGCTAAACTGATATCACCCCCGTAACTGTATCGTGTGTAAGTGAGAGCCTGGGAAGAGTGAAATTGGTTGCTTGTGTCAGCTGGCACTTACTTGACTTTCTTTTCTCCGGTAGGAAATCCACTGTCTAGGTTGACACGCACGTACGTGTAATTGTCTCGGATCCGCTGGAAAAGAGCATTGGCAAGAAGACAACGCGAACAGTGAATATTAAATCTAGAACGTTGTGGTGCACGCGCATCCCGCTAGTACCATAAAAATATATAATGAAAACAAAAACAAAAAAAAAACCCCGACTGTTCGAAATATTCAGTTTGACACGATTCACAATTGACACGATGGTTGATGCTTATTAATGGTTGACCATACGTATCACTATTTCCTGTGAGCCAATTGCACGTGTACCAAGGCATATTTTTCGTAATTAGAGTTATTTGTCCTTATTCTGGAAAAACACCCAAGTTTCGCAACAACAGTTTTGATTCGTCCCGCCTTTCTTCTTCATATTATTCTTGAAACGTGTGCAAGAATCCCAAGTAGAAGTGTAACAGGATTTGGGCGAGGCATCTTCTGAATCTATATTAAGAGCGCCGCATTTATTTTCGAAGCTTCAGCGAAAGAAATGTTTAGCTGCCTTGTATATGTAAAGAAGCGAAAGGAATCCTCAAGAGGCATCGCAAACTCAAACAAAATAAAGCCGTGTTTATTACTTTATACCACCAACACCTCGGGCGAAACAGTATCTTCACCGGCTTCTCTTTAAGGAAAACATGTTTTCCCTTTTATCGCTGTTCCAACAGATGCAATTCAGTTTGTTGCTGTAGACAGAAGACCGATATGGCTTCAAACATGCGAATCTCTGTCTCTAAGCAACAGCCAATAACTGTAAATGTAAGCTCGCCACAGAATGGTAGTGTCCTTCTAGATCGTAGTATCTCCAAATATCTCCTCTTCGTCAATAACAGCCTGAGGAGAAATCAGATTGCCTGGAACGTATGCAACACTGCGCTGTTTGTTCCATCTATTTAAATTGAGAGAGACAGGCAGATAGATGAAGAGAGAGAAAGTTCAATATTTTGTTGGTAAATAGCTATGCTGGACTTCTTGCCTACCATGAAACGAAGTACGCAGTCAACAGGAGTTCACAGAAGAAAAATTCTATCTACAATTTTGCTGGAAGTTGAAAAGAGGGACGGAGAATGAGCTCCAGCTCATTGATGAAACGCCACAGGACATTGATTCGTTTGCGACGTTCTCAGTGGAGTTCCATGACCATCTTCAGACTGCCGAATATCATTACATAAATAAAAAGTCTACGGAATTAATATTTATTTCTACCGATCCCAAAATCGCCATATTTTATTAATGTGGCTTTCGACATTCTTTGACGACCACCCTCTATATTTGCGAATTTCTCCGTTATCTAAAACTACTGTTTCATCCATCAAAGTTGTGAATGTCCTTCCAGTTAAGTGGAGAACTACGTCAACGCTTTACGTCAGAGCACGTTTTCTTCTACGTCAGAAACTCCATTAGAAAAGTGCAGTTGTTATAGGAACCGAGGAAAGACTAAATAGTTTATAGAATTTCAAACTCTCTTCATCCAATGATGCCATACCATCACTTTACCTTTTATTATTTTTTTAAAGACACGCTCTTTACGTAAGGGAAAAGGGCACGGCCGTTATTCTGGGCGAAGAGAAAACGCTCACCCTTCCATAGATTTCCGATATGTCCCAGAACGCCAGCGGAGCGTTGCAAAAGAAAACATAAGTTGCGTGTCTCGAAGGAGAGCTGAAGAAAGTTTTCTCGATGGATTGCCCATCAATCTGTCTGTCAGCAAAGCTATGAGACTAGAAAGAGGGGTCGAAGAGGGGCTGGTAATGTGCACCAGCATGGTGAACACAATCGAGCCTTCTAGTAGCCTGACAGGTATAAATACGAGGGGTGATGCACAATGAGTCATGCAGGTAAACGGAGAGATAAACCTCTCCAGGGTTTGGAGAGTGGTGTGGGGAGGGGAAGCTTCCTTGCTGTGAGAAAGTTCTTTGGAGCGAAGTTTTGATAGAACAGTTTTATGGGTTTCGCCTCGCGTCACCACCCTGGGTGTCGATTAATGGCAAATCAATACAGAAGGGAGGATTAGATTTATTCGAAGACAAGCTTCGGAATTCCTGGAGAAACTGTGTTTGGTGGGAAGTGAAAATGAAGAATGAAGCAGTGGTTAGAAAAAGTCATTTGTCAAATGTCTTTCACGAGACGATATGCATTACCACTTATAAGTATAAGAAACTGCTGTAGTTTTATATGGAGGACTGAAATTTCCAGGTGGAATATCGTGTATTCCACACTTCCTCTTCTGAATCCTGCATCCGAGGACCCTCATGCTAAAACTACGAAGAAACTTCAATTTTCGGTATCGAACCCTGGAAACAACTATTCGTCCGTTATTTCCGATAGTTGTCGATCGGGAAGTTAATTTCAAATTAATATGAGCTTTGGGTGCCTTATTTCTTAATCCTGCCTCGCGCAAATATTTTCATCTTCCAACTTTCTTACCAAGTCCGCAGTTTTCATTCATCCAAGTGTTTTCGGCGTACAGTTGACGTCACCGACGGATGACCATAAAACCTCTTTATGAGCAATATTCTCATCCTCGCTCATGAATTTACAGAATAAAAGAAAATGATGATAAGCTAACGTAATGCAACCTCTGGGAATTCCCATTCTTCCAATAAGTCATTGGAAAGGATTACTGTTAGATTTAGACGGCACGATAAGGAAACAAATGCAGCACTGCTATAATAACAATAAAGTGCAGTTGCAGTCGCTTTGAATTCAACTGTTTTCCCTGTAAGTGGAGTTCTAAACATGTGGACTCAACAAAAGCAAACACATTTTATTTATGTGAGGAATTCTGTTCCTCGCTCTCACAGCTTTGGTCAGTTTCGCCAACCACCTCCCCCCTTTGTGGAGTTCGGGCCAGGGCACTACTCCGACTGCCTAGCTCTAGTTCCACCGCTGAGCTGAATTATATTGAAAAATAAAAGTATTTCATGCAATACTCAGGAAACCCAAGACTTTCTTAATTTACACTACATAAATGAGTGGGGGAAAACAATCACCCAACCAATGCGATCTTCTGATGGCAAGAATTGAAAGAGTGAGTGACACATCAACGCATTTCAAGATAATTAACACCGTGAGAATATACGCTGTCTATTAAACATTTGCCCGCCTACGGCCAGGTATGGACTCTATAAGGCTTCTGAAAGTTGCAGGAGGGCGTGTTATGGCATATCCCAGGTTTGAGTCACGTAGATCTGCGATAGACTGTTGCGGAGGATCCAAACTGCGGATCTGTTGATCCACGAAATTCCAGAGATGTTCTATGGGATTCATATCCCGGGATATGAATCCCATAGAACAACCCAGGTTCTGCCACATCATTCTGCTGGAACACACCGGTGTCATCTGGAAAAACAGTAATCATGAAGGGGTGTATCTGATCAACAACAATAGTTTTTAGCATTCAGAGCACAGTCTAGGAATATGAGGGCTCCAAGAAATTTCCAGAAAAACATCCCCATATCAAAACATTGCCTGTTTCTTCTGAATCAGTCCATTGAAGTGATTCATCTCCACCGTTTGTCGCTTTACCCTCCATCTACCATCCACACAGTAACAGGAGGCGTGATTAATCTGAAAAGGCGACTTTTATCTAGGGGTGTAGGGTACGTCAATGGTCCAATGAGTCCGTTCAGATGGAAACTTTAGGCGTTTTTGGAGATGGGTGGCCACAAGCATTGGTACCTTGATCGGGCGTCTACTCCAGAAGTCCATACCGAGGAGGGAAATCCTGAGATATGGATTGGACGAAATGCTTCTGCTACGATTGGCAGTCATGGCAAAATTCGAGCGAATAGTACGGCTAGAAATTACTGCGTATTCTGAACCTCTTTAGAACGAATGAAATTCTAAACAATATGGAACAAAACGCTTCTTAACGAATTTGGAATAAAGAATAGTATGCAGTAGGCAGATAAGAGTGGTTCAATAAAATATATGAATAAAACAAAACTAATTCTCTGCATTGGAGTGCGTAGGAACTGGGGAAATAAATGGGGAAACTGCAGAAACCATAAAAGTGGGAGAGAAGATAGAAAGATAAAGTGAGGAAAGGCATGTGATAAACTATACAATGAGTTTATGGAAATTTGTGTAGTTTTCTGTAAAATTTTTCACTCTTATAATTGCTTTCATTTATAATAGTTGTAATTACAATAACTATGAATATTTTCGTTATTTATTCCCTCCTTTTACACGTAGAGCACAAAGAATACAAAACAGAATTAATTTTTGAATGATGCATCAACTGTAAGCTCTTCAATTTGATTCTTTAAATTGGAATTCGAAAACTAACAAAATGCACATTGGGTGAATTTACTTTTAGTGTCTTTTGTTCATAATTCATCTTTTCTTAGTTCTGTCTTTATTTGAAGTAATTCTTTCCAATAGTTGGCAGGCTATTGCCATCATCATCATCGTATAATTTCTGGCTGTTTCTTTGACGCAGTTATGCCTTTTTATCTTCGCATTCACTCAATTTTATTTGCATGTTTCGTCCATTAAAATTTTACGTTCATTTTTTGTGTGTCCGAAATGTCTGCCGATCACATCCCAGTCATTTACGACATGCCAGAAGGCAACTACGCCGAGTTCATCTCTGTTCAGCTTGTGAGGAGGAAAATTTCCAATATTTCCGAAATTAACTGCTCGTTCTGTGTTGATGACAAGCGATCATTGCCATCGGATTACCAACAGACTCCAAATTGAACGAATTTATCTTGGAATTTGATACGCCGCTATTATAGACGTCAGAACTGGAAATGCACCTTCGATACTAATGTGAAGATTTAGGATACAACCCTTGTTACGAGGAGTGCCAGAAAATAAAGAGAAAGTGTGAAGTTACAAGATATAGATAGAGCTAAATTACACGAGCAAGAAACGGATACAGATCTTAATGGACTCCATCAAGAAAACTTTCTGTACGAAGAATACATTGTGAAAGATTTTCAGAACTGGCAAAAAGACCAACTGGAATCGCTTTAAAATTCGGACCATTTGTAGAATTCTAACGAGGACCAGTTGCTGTATTTTCTTAGCCAACTGCGGTCCTCGTGAATGTCAGGCAATTTTTGCATTTTTCAATGCAACATGATTTCAAGTGACCAGTTTATTAGGTGCATACATAGTCAGGTAGTGAGGGAATGTGAAAATAAGCGAGAGAACAGCTGACAGCGCTACCTAAGTTACTTTGAATGTAGTATGACAGTCAGCGTCAGATGCACCAGTACAAGTACCACAGATTCTGCAGCCCTACTGTTCTCCTTCAACTTACTTGAATATACTCCATCAAAATTTTCTAAACTGCCTTTTATTGCTGTTAATCTACCCAACTAATGCATACATTTGTGTACGTCTATACCACCACTTTACATCTGGTGGAAAGTTTTGGAGTATCTCACCCTCCCCGTTCAAAGAGTCTCTGAAGAGTCTACTACGAATTGAGGACGGTTACACCAGACAGAAGTCAATTTTCTTTCTCTTCAAAGAGAGAATATAAAAATTTTCTCCCGATAATTCTGACATAATAATTATAAGTGTAAACGAACTGAACACTATTTGTTAAATTTGCTTATTCCAGCAAAGAATTATCACGCAAACATCCATGATGAAAGCATAAGATTCCATTATCAAAGATGTGCAATAAATGGGAATTAGAATCCATTTCGCAGAATCTGTTTCTACACCATTTCTGAATGCAAATCGATCTTTTATGTACACAGACACAAAAAACAACAACAACAACAACCCAGATATCATTTTTATTACTGTTGAAGAACAGTCGTTAGCCAAACGATTCCCTATTTTCGTCTGCTTTATTAATGCGCTACGTAAAGTAGGGAAATGCAAGATCTCGTGGTATGTGTGTGTGTACAAAATCCATTTGGTGCGTTTGGCCGCCCAGACGACAGAATAGTGTTACCTTGTAAGAGCAGCGAGATCCATAAATATCCAACAGAAATGAATAAATTATTTCGTTGAAATATTAAATGAAAGTTTTGTTCCTCGTCGTCTGCACTTTGAATTTTAATGAAACATAAAAGTTAAAAATTCAGAAACAGCTGATGCACTAAAGTAACAAACTAACAAGGTAGCACTCACTCTACGTTAAATCTTAACTATTTTATTCTCGAACATACGCAAACGTTTCAAGACGTTTGCAGCAGCCTTTCGTTAGAGAGATTAGCAATGCAAACGGAACCCGAATATGAGGAGACCGAGACCACCAGTTCATTAGTCTTGGATTAACGCCATTAATACCCAGACTCTCATTTACCGGTTGGGATGAACCACAACCTTCTATGAAAGTTTGTTAATTTGCCCCAAACGTTCTCTTTGAAAATATTCAGCCATGATTTGCTAATTGGAATGCCTTTTCGAATGATTGATTCACCTTAGGTTAACTTCAAACTATTATAACCAAAATATTGATTAACCCGATATAGTTTAATATTAATTTGTGCGCTCATCCAAAATGCATAAAGTTTTCTTCAGCGCCGCCTGTCGGAGAAATAAAACATCATTATTTGAGAGAGTGTGCATTACTACCCAAGAAACAACAGTCTGGAGGGGGGGGGGCAACGTCATGTACAAGCTAAAACGCTGGGGGAGGGAGAGCTGTAACCTCCTATTCTGATGATTCTTTTGTTTGTTTTTTTTCGGTCGCCCATACACGAACATTAGTTGAATGGTTGGATTGTAGACACGTGCGAGAATCTCCCCACAAATCTATCCATCTCTGTCGAAAATACTCGTGCCGCTGTCAGAAACGAAATCTATACAGCCGAGAAAGCTGGGGGGGGGGCGCAGAGATAAGTTCGTTTGTTTGTTAAACTCTAAACAAAAAAAGTGAATTGGCGCATGTGCCAAAAGCGGATGCTTTAAACTCCAATAAGGTCAGTGGCATAGAAAGTACACCATTGATGGAATGCCATTGTTCGTAGAAATGCAGTTGAAGAGTTCAGTTCTATTGATGGTATTAGTTGTCCAAGTAATTATCAGATAATGTTTTGAAAATATCAAATAAAATCATTCTACCAGTTTTCATTAGGACATAACAAAAGAGCATTTCATTTAACTTTAAGAAACCTGTGGACTTTTAACAAGTAAGTTTGGAACCCAAATCGTGGGTTCCAAATGTACCTGTTAAAAGTGCTCTATAGATAGATTACTGTTGAAGAACAGTCGTTAGCCAAACTTCTGCTATTCACTATTTTCGTCTGCTTTATTAATGCGCTACGTAAAGTAGAGAAATGCAAGATCTCGTGGTATGTCTTCAAACGTCCGTCTTCAAACATCGATCCAATTACTGTTTATGGTCCTCGGCTATATTTGAAGTTGAAAGTGGGATTAGGTTAATTGGTAAACTTTATTGACTTGAGTCATTCGCTGGACAATTTCCTTGAAATTGTCCAGCGAATGAATAACCCGGAACTATAAACGCTTACCAGTTTTAGCTTTAATACACAATTAACACGACAATGAAAGTTCTCGCGATATATTCGGTGTTTATAAGTTAAAAAAAAAAGATCCGACTTCGATTCTCGTAGACGACTGAAGTTAAGAAATGTCTGTCATCCGGACGAAAGGAATTTATGGGCTTTTACACTTTGGTATTAGTCATGTAGTGGAGAGAAGCCGCAGCCAAGAAATAAAAATAAATAATAAAATTAAAAATATATAAAATAAACAACCTCTGTGTTTCCCTCTCATCACGTGCATATCTGTCCAGCTGAGCTTCGAATTTCCCAAAGTTCTCAACCTCCCACGTGGGTAACTTATTCTAGTAATTAAGAACTTTCTGAGGAAAAAAAGTCTTTGTCTTCATACAGTGCCTAGATTCCAAACTCTGCAGCCGACATATTCGAAGTTTTTCCCCGTACGGTGCCGTTCTGCAGATTTCAACCAAGAGGATTGCTGTCTTTGGACCCATTCAAGAATTTTGATGTCTTTCTTTAGGTGAGATCTTCATACTTGGAGACAATATTTCAAGTATGGTCTGACAGTTGCCTCCCTATCTATACAAGCAAATGTACGATAAAACACCGATACAACACCACGGGTCTTCCTTGCTGCCCACCTACACTCTTCGGAGAACCTGATGTCCACTCGTAATTACCAAATTCTTTTTTTCCTCTATTGTTTTTAATTCAATCCCACCAAGTTTATAATTTATTTTGGGGCTGCCGTTCCCCAAGTTTAAGATCCTGCACGTTGCTGCATTAAAACATAGCACTTCTCTAACCATTCTTGCAGCATGTTCAAGTCATCCTGAAGGAGCACTGCTTCGATGTCTTTTATGAAATCAGAAAGAACAGTGGTCCCAGAAGCGATCCTTGGAGAAATTCACTTCTTACGTCAACTCAATCTGAAGAATAATCATTAATTCCAACCCTTTGCCTCCTACTCTGCGACCATCTTAGAATTATCCGTGATCTCAACGTATTACATCTTATACAACAAACTGAGTCAAATGCTTCGCTAAAATCCAAGTAAACAATGTCTAAATCATTTCTTTCATCCAGCTCACGAGTAATCAGGTTAGAAAAATTGATTTTCCTTTAACAACAACATGTTATGTATCCTTGAATTGATTTCTATCTAAATGTCCTTGGATTGCATCCTTGATCATTTTCACTACCACATTATCAGAGTTAATCACTCTAGGGCGAGGACCGCAAGGTTTTTTCTCCCAGATATGACAGTTTTTCATCCCTCTTATTTATCTTATATTCTAAAGCAGCCATAAACATCATTATAAGCTTATAATTTACGAATACACCTATAATCCCTTAGTATCCGGTTGAATTGCAAATGACAGATGGAAACTTATGTCACTCACAAGTTCTTGTGTGAAGGTGGCCTAATACATTCATTAATATTTATTATTAGGAAATGTTTACCGGTTCCAATGATTATAAATAGCAAACAGCGCAACACTTTAAAATGGAAACTGCCTTTACTTAAAAATCTACATCGCTAATTAAAAATGCATTCTATCTGATGAAGATCATAAATATTTTACTTGTTGAGACATCTCTGATGCTAGAATGAGTATCATTTACGTTTTAGTAGAAGGCGAATTTAAATTGCTGATCTAATTTAATATTTATTATTGTCGAAAACCTTTAAGCTTAACAAAAGTACTCGGTGTTCTCCCTCGTTGAATATCCTCCTCCTGCTCTCTGCTATACGACACAAACTGCCTTTGAACTTATAGTGCCACGACTCCACAGTTGGCATCTTCGTTAGATTTTTCTTACTCTGTTTCTATTCTATCTCTATCATCTACAAATCCTAACAGAGAAAAGAACACGCTGCTTTCAACACGAATTCTGCTACAAAAATTACTTTCTAGATGCGTTTAGAGTTCTATGACAGTCCATAAGGTTTCAGCAATTAGAATCACCACGTAATCCTTGAGTTAAACCACATGCTGCGATTCAAGTCTTGAAAGAATAAAAACTCGTCTGGCTCCTTTCTTTAAAAAGAAAGGAGTCAGACGAGAGATAAGCAACTCTGCGAATGCGTTACAAGTACCACATGTGGTAGCAATACTACTACAAGCATTTTAGACCAGGAAAAGAAAAAAACATTGTGATCGGATTTCGTATTATACATCTCTGAAACTATCAAGACCAAAATAGCCTTTTGTAAACTTAATTTTCCTGAAGCATTCTGCGTGGAAGCATCCATCTTTTCTCAAATTATAAAACGCCATTTTTAAAGTGTGCGTGAAGCAAGATGCCCCATCTCTCTTCTACTATTATATATGATTTATTTAAAATTTTAAAAATGTATTTTAGAATGGTTCGTATAATTCAAAATCTATTTAAAAGTTGTTGCTTTTTTTATTATCATCTTAAAAGAACTTCTCAGAGTTCTACTACATTTCATTGTAGTAGAACTCTTGAGAAATGTTTGTTACTCTTGCAGAAAAAGATTTCTGCATGTACGAGGGCTGCGACAAAAGCAGCTGAAATACAGTTGTGTATGAATAGAAAGGCAAATCTTAGACCGTGCGTGCCTTGGTCGGATGCAAGCAACACCGATGCATTTCTTCTATTAGTGGAAAGCGTTAAAGCAGTTTAGTGAAGTCATGACGTTGTTAGAAATCTTTCTATGGAATGTTTACAAAACATAAGAGATCGTGGCTCAAAATCAGGCAAGAGGAAGCAATGCTGCGAAGGGATGGAAAACGTAATCTGCGTGAAACATGCGTACTCCAATGGCTGGAAAAGTGACCCAACGGATGCTTAATGATTGAGGACATGGCTCTCACCCTGATGGTAAAAATGGCATGTAGTGGCCAGCTTAAATAACTTGCATTCCTTTTCATTGAAAACGTGCAGAAGTAACATCTTTGCGATCTTGCAAAGGTACACATGAAGCTGTACCAGAAACAATGGACTGAATATTTAAATCTGATTGTTCTACTGGAATGGTGGAATTAAGATACCCTCCAGCACTCACCATATCTCCTCCGACTCACGTGAGTCTGTGGTTTTTGATCGAAACGAAATAATTCCTTTGGAATAGATTCTTTTCTGGCAAAAGTCATCCTACGAGCTGCAGGAAGTTCACATAGGACATCTGGAAATATCACATTTCAGATTACTGAGCTTACATCGAAGGAATATGATCATGAAAGGCAATGTACAAACCAAATAAATAATTTCTTCCTATAACTACTGTATGTTGCGCTTCACTTTCCAAGATTCTCATTAACTCAAGACTTGAAGGACTCTGCAAGGCTTTAGGGGGGGAAATTTCTATCAGCATGGCCAACACTTGTAGGTAGAAGGAATTTGTTTTGTAGAGACGGGATACGCTTAAACAAATGTGGTGCAAAAGTTTATGCCAGTATTATTGAGGATACTTTAAAGGTTCAGGGAAACTGCTAGTTAGGGGGGGATGTGGATAATACTGACACGCGTTTATCTGATAATATTGGTCAAAGTAACTCTTGCACATACCTCAAAAGTTCTTATCTGTTACCCCAACTGGACATATTATCTAGATGTTCTGGGGGCAGAAACGTTTCAAGTGGGCGGGTAGCTAATGCCAGGGAAGCGAGCCTAAAAAACTTCAAGGGTTGTGTTAGGGTTGTTAAATATACAAGAACAGTAAATCTTAATTGTTTATACAGTAACGTTAGAAGTGTCGTCAATAAAATGAGCGAATTCGAACTGCTGGTTAAAACAAGTAACGCGGACATAATAGGGCTTACAGAGACGTGGTGCCACCCGGAAATTGGGGATTATGAGTTTCAGTACGCCTGGTAAAATGTATTTAGTAAGGATAGGGCATATAGAAGGGGTGGTGGGGTAATCCTTCTCATTAGAAGCAGCCTGAGTGCAACGATAGCTTTCCTGGATTCAGACATTTCACATGCTAGTATAGAATCTGTATGGTGTGAGATAGTTGGAAACAAAGGTACAATGCGAGTAGGAGTAATCTACAGACCAGGCGATTGTGAAGATTATGACGAAAGCCTCTACATGCAAATGAAATGGGCAAGTAAGCGTCAATGTCTTATTATGGGTGATTTCAATTTGCCTCTAATTGATTGGAGTAAATGGGAAGGAAACTCGACCTGCGAAACAAAATTTTTAAATCAACTAGATGACTTATTTGTATCAACATGTCAGGGAAAGTACTAGAGAAAAGAATATCCTAGACCTCATCATCACACATGAATCAGATGACATAACAGGGCTGACAGTAGAGGAACCAGTAGCAGGAAGTGATCACGAAGTTCTACGGTGGATGTTGACGAGAGAGGTAGCAGAAGTAAAAGGCAAAGGAATGGGTTTTAATTTCAGAAAAGGAAATTACGATGCCTTAAGGTACTACATGGCCTCTATTAACTGGGTAGATATCGCGCAGAGAATGAATACAATTGAACTGTGGTACGCTTTTAAAACATTAATCACAGATGCTTGAATGCGTATATACCATTAAAAAAATACTCCACGAGAAGGGTTCCAAGTTGGATGAATAGTGAAGTTGCCACATTACTTGAGCAGAAAAAGGTGGCATGGAAAGGTTACAGAGCAATAAAAAGTACTGAAGCCTATAACAGCTACAAGGTGATGTGTAACAGAGCCACAGAAAAGGTTCGACAGGCAAAGGCAGTTTATGAGAAATCACTAGCAAACAGAGCAAAGAGGGGGGGGGGGCGATACGAAATTCTTCACATATATAAATGCTCAGAAGAGCAGGACAAACCAGATCGGACCTTTACGTAAAGGAAAGGAGATAGTATTAAATACACCAGCTGCCATTGCACATGAACTCAACAGTTATTTTGCATCGATATGTACAGATGAAATACCTTTTGTGGCAATGGGAAATTGTGGGAGCGAAGTTGAAAATATGTAATTAATTATGTTGAAATTTCGCGAGATTATTTAATGAAAAAACTTTCGAGCCTACAGGCCAGTAAGGCTCCTGGAGTTGATGGAATATACGCTATAATCTTAAGGGAGGAGGCAAGTGAGTGCATTGAACCATTGAGGCTAATTATGCGAGCATCGCTAGACACTGGGGAGATCCCGTTGGATTGAAAAAGTGTCAATGTATCACCCATACATAAAGGTGGTTCTAAGAGTGAAGTGCGAAATTATCGACCTGTCAGTCTGACATCAGTGGTAGGAACATCAGGGAGGCAATGACCAAGGGTGGAATTCAGGATCATTTGGATAGAATTGAAATTCTCAAGGATACTCAGCATGGTTTTGTAAAGGAAAAATCATGTTTAACAAATCTGGTTCGCTATTTTGAAAGGGTCACTCACGAGCTGGATTTGGAGAATAATTTCGACATTGTTTATTTAGATTTCAGCAAAGCTTTTGACTCAGTCCCACATAAGCGGGACAGTCCCACAAATTCTCAAGGATACTCAGCATGGTTTTGTAAAGGAAAAATCATGTTTAACAAATCTGGTTCGCTATTTTGAAAGGGTCACTCACGAGCTGGATTTGGAGAATAATTTCGACATTGTTTATTTAGATTTCAGCAAAGCTTTTGACTCAGTCCCACATAAGCGGTTGCTTTATAAGCTGGAACAGGTTGGAATCACTGGGAAAATCCATAGATGGATAGATAGCAGGATGGCTTCAGGGCAGGAGGCAGAGGGTTGTGATAAATGGCTATTCTTCAGATTGGGTTTATGTAAGGAGTGGGGTTCCCCAAGGATCAGTTTTAGGACCACTGTTGTTTTTAATTTTCATAAACAACATTGATGAAGGGATAAAGGGCGTGATGTCTAAATTTGCAGATTATGTTAAAATTGGTAGAGTAGTTAATGATCACTGTCAAGCTGAGCTTCTTCAGAGAGACCTAGATAGACTTCTGGAGTGGTCAGAAAAATGGCAGCTGTGCTTTAATCCAACAAAGTGTAAGGTATTACACCTGGGAAACAGTAATCCCAAAAAAACTTATTCACTTGGTGGAGTTCAACTAAACCAAGTACTGGAGGAAAGGGACTTTGGTGTTACGATACGGTCAGACATGAAATTCTCTGAGCATTGTAAACAGGTTGCAAGGAAGGCCCATGGTGTCCTATCGATGATCTATCGAACTTTTGCAAGTAGAGATAGGGACGTGATAATCCCATTATATAAGGCTTATGTTAGACCACACTTGGAATACTGTGTGCAAGTATGGAGACCGCACCTGAAGAAAGACATCGAGCTTCTTGAAAGGGTGCAAAGAAGGGTAACTCGCCTGGTGAGATCGGCAAAAGGGCGTCCTTATGAAGAAAGACTTCTAATAGTGGGTTGCAGAGTTTCGGAAACTAGAGACCTTAGAGGAGATTTGATTAAGGTGCTTAAGGCTGTGAGAGGCATCAGTAAAATGAATGAGGACGAAATTTTCAAGATTATAAATGATGCTAGAACTAGGGGACATAAATTCAAGTTACGGGGGGAAATGTTTAGATTGGACTGCAGGAAGTTTTATTTTAGCCAGCGAGTTATAAATTACTGGAATAAGTTGCCTTCATGGGTGGTAGAGGCTGACAGTTTGGGGAAATTCAAAGGTCATCTGGATAGTACCTTCGGTTGAGGGAAGCGCATAGGATGATAGGTTTAATTTCCTTTTATTTTATTAATTATTAGTTTTTTGTTTTGTTTTTGTTTTTTTTTTTTTTTTTTTTTTTGCTGGTGCAGCATAAGCCATAGGCTTTCTTGCATCATGCGGCCATTACTAATATTAATACTAAATACTTCCCAATAAGGCCCTTTATAAGGATCTTACTTGGCTCCTTTTATTGAATAAAATGGTCATGTGGCTTGAGAAGATATCTACGTATTAGTAAGAAGGAAAGCAGCCCCAATTTAGTTGAACTAAATGATAACCAAACTCTAAATTGATGAAACAGAAAAAATAAATAAGAAACAGATGAAGAAGAGCGATGGTAGGAGCTGAATTATAAAAGTTATGGTGAGAGCAATATATTAATTCAAATAAAAATATAGAAAAATAAAACTTTGGGGAGGAGAGCCAGTGGTGGAAAAGCATTTCCTTTCTTATATCCCTCTATTACACTAAATAATAAATAAGGTGAAATGCGTTTTCTCATTTAGAACCATTCGTCTGATCTGCAGCGAAATAAGCTAATGAAAAAAGGAAGAAAAAAAGCAAACAAAATGAAGCACCAACCAGCAGGATACGTGGGTGCCACAGAAATCAGTGATGGAAGCGGCCGAATGGAGGTACCACAGCGGCTATTTATCTCAAGTCTCGTGATAAACGGCATCATTATTTAAAATTGTTATACAAAGGAAGGTTATTTCGCAGGGGTGGAAGTAGCAGAGACGTCAGATTCAAGACATTTCGGCTAGAAAGATGGCCTCCTGATTGATTGGGGAAGTGCTTCTGAGATGCAGTTTTCAGATAATGATGCTCCCTTGATCTACTCCACCAAAATGGTTCCATTTGCGGTATGAAATATGTCGAATCGTTCCTTCGAGATGGACGGCCAGAAAGCTGCTCCGATTCAAAGCAATTGTCTATAAGCAGAAGATGCGGAGAGCGGATTTATAGAAAATTGGTTAAAACCAAGAGGGAGTTTCTTTTCTTTTATCTTCTTAACAATTAGCCACTGTTGTCAATGTTTGTAGTGATAACAAGAAATATAGACACTGGAGTTTCAAAGGAAAGATTCTACATGCTTTTACAAAGGTGGAAACTTTTAAAAATAATTATAAAAGTAAATATATTATAAGGTATAAGTCAAAGGTTAAAATATTTGGAAAGAAAAAAGATGATGCGAGGAGAAATTTTTCTAAGGACCAAAACATGCTGTGTAAGATTCAAATATGCATTTTGCATTAGTTTTGAAAGAAATTTCGTGCCAAGTAAATGGTAATATTTATTTTTGATTAGAGTTTTAAATGTCTTCGTTTTGGAAGTCGCCTCTCACATATATTATCTTGTTGACAATAAAATTGCTATTACGGAAAAAGATAAGACAAAGTCATTAATATGAATTGACAATGGAATTTTTATTGATTTTCTTAATTCCATTGGCTATTCATTGAACTTCTGTGAAGAAAGGATTCCTCATAGGTTTCAAAAGAGAATTTACCGTCTCTGCATGACGAAAATATCGTCTGAATTCATTCTGAAGACAAACTAATTGGGATTTTATTTTTTCTTGGAAATCATTTTCAAGAACTTTGTCTTTGAGAGTTTCAAGTCGAGAAAACTAAGTGACACTTTTAGCACCAACAACACCACGAATCTATAATTGAATTTTGTATAAATGCCTTCAATACATCAAAATGATGGTGGTGGTATTTTTCCCTTCAGTTTCAAATTTAATATGTTCAAAGCTTCAAATAAGTCTGCCAAATATTCCAAGCTCAGCTGAAAGCTTTCATATTTGAATCTTGAGGTAGTTGGTCTTTGCCTCGATATTCCAATTGACTATAAGCAGAAGATGCGGAGAGCGGATTTACAGGGTGATTGCTTCCTTCAACTCATAAAGCAGACCAAGCATATTTCCCTTCGATAACCAACGAATCTCGGTGTAGAACATATAGCGTGGGCAGAGTTTCAGGAGCTAGCGCATGACGCTGAATGACACAGTGCATCCTGAAAACAGATGAGGTTTTATCTCTCTTTTTTTTGCCATAAACCGCGATCGTGAGCCTAGCTTTGCTAGTGCACCATTAGTGCACTCAAATCAATTCGTCCCAGGTTATTCGCTTTGAAGAGTTTGAAATAACTTCAAAGCAATCATCAGCTTTTTAATTGTGGGTTCCAAGGCCCAAGAACACGACATTTCTTTTCACACAGTATTGTGAACTACATATCGTGCATAAACAAGTAGGTGTGCACAACTTCCAACATCGATAGATTCATCACAACTAATAGCAGAAAAGGGTAATGATTTAATCTCTTGTGGAATTTATTTATTTATTTAGCAAAAACACATTGCAGGCAGAAAAGCCACTTACAATGTGTGCATTGTTTTGTAGTATATTTTAAGATTTTGTACAATAAATTTGTACCAATTTGATGTACATGCACCTAAGTATTAGCGCATCATTGACTCAAATACAACTCGTTTCGCTGCTAATTGTAATTTATATAAGATATGAACGGTCTAATTCGTAATGATCTAGGAGACAGAGAAGGACGTTAATCGGACTGAATTTTCCACTATCTGTTCTAAATTTCAATAGAGAAGTTTTATGAGAACGTGGTTTTTTTTAGGAATGTGAAAGTTTATTCCTGACAAGAGGGTACACTTTTTAAACATTTACTACGAATTACTTTATAAATAAACCTCATCCTTGACTATGTCTTCTAAACGCTAATGGTTTCATTTTATATTTAGCCAGATAACAGTGATATTTATGATTATAATAATTAATAACGCCATCTTGCCTCAGCATATATTTTATAACACGTATTTGAATTTTTTCAAATTTATTTAAAAGAATTAGGAGACCAAATTGGGCAGTCATATTCTGGAATGCTAAAGAGGAATATAGTTTTTGCGTTAATTTAGAATTTTTAATGGATAAACCTAATAGGTTTATCCATAAATAAAACCGAATTTGCGAAAAGCTGATGATAAACTGTTATTTATGAGAATGGTGAATAAACAATTCTATTTAAAGGTAACTCCCTTGTTCTTGTATTTTCAAATTGATCTTGTATTTCTTCGATGTCTATGGTATATGGAAATTGAAATATATATATATATATATATATTGTTGTTTTGTTTTGATTATGGTAGGAAATACTTTCACATTTGTATATACACTGGTGTGCAATGGATGATGGATGATGAGAGGAATGGATGATGTTACCGCAAGAACTTATCAATAACATTGTTCTATGTATGGACAAGCATTGCAAAGCCTGCATCGACATTAGGAGTGGACTGTTTGCCATATCTCCTACTGAGAACCACATCTTCTCTTTGTTCCATCTTTGGTAGTAATGCATCTGTATCATGGCAGATAGTGCTATGTTACCATTTTTGAATAAAGTCCCTCTGAATCGTTTTGTTTCCGTTATTGTTTCCTTCATCATTTCTGTACCTTTACAAGGTTCCTTTGGTATGGTTTTCCCATTTCCAGGCCACTCCTATCAGACGCTACAGGTTAAAACCTGACTGCTCCTTAAGTTTTGCACGCCAGTGTAGTTATGGTGAAGTTATTACACTGAGAGGACAGATTCATGGGATTAGCATTAGCATTAGCATTAGCAGAGGCATATGATGCAAGAAAGCAAGCTTATTCAGCATCAGCCAAAAAAAAAAAAAAACAACCACTAGTCCCATTTCACCCCTCCGTTCGTTCGAAATACCTGTCCAGCTGAGCCTTAAATTTATTTAGGCTATCAACTTCAACAACAAGCGATGGGAGTCTATTCCACAAACCCACTGCCCGCTGGCTAAAGGCAAATTTCCGCACATCTATCCGACATCCGTCTTTCCTCAATTTGAATTTATGCCCTCTCAGGTGATTATTCTGAGCAAGAGGAAGAATCCCATCGGCATTGAGCATGCTCAAGCCATTCAAAGCCTTATACACCTCTATCAGATCACCTCGCCGATGCCTAGTCTCCAGGCTCTGTAATTTGCAAAACTTAAGCCTTTCTTCGTAAGAGCAACCCTTTGTTCCATTCACTAATCTTGTTGCCCTTCTCTGTACTCGTTCCAGCAGCTCTACATCCTTCTTGAAATGAGGCCTCCAGACCTGTATACAGTACTCAAGGTGTGGCCTGACCAATGCCTTATACAAGGGAATAATCACATCCTTATCCCTGCTAGAAAAATTCCTGTATATCATTGACAAAACACCATGAGCTACTCTTGCAGCTCGTCTGCACTGCTCAGAGAACTTCATATCTTCCTGCACAATTACCCCCAGGTCCTTTTCATTCTCTACCACTGTCAGCGTAGTACCACAGAGTTGATACGTTGATCTGGGGTTACTGTTTCCCATATGTAGTACTTTACATTTGTCAATGTTAAACTTCATTTGCCAACTATCAGCCCATCTGCTCAACCTTTCCAGATCCTGTTGCAGCAGCATAGTATCAGTAGTGTCCTTAATAACCCTGCCAACCTTTGTATCATCTGCAAACTTGGACATTAAGCCTGATACACCATCATCAATATCATTTATAAATACAGAAAACAACAATGGACCCAACACTGAACCCTGAGGAACTCCACTAATAACATTAGTCCACGTTGAGCAGTGTCCATTGATTACCACTCTCTGTCTTCTGCCACTCAACCATCCCTTTAACCATAGCAGCAATTTGCCTCCAATGCCACACTTCTCCAATTTGTGCAGCAGTCTTCCATGCGCAACAGTATCAAAAGCCTTTCTAAGATCCAAATATATAATATCAAAGTTATTCCCTGCATCCAGTTCTTTTGTGACTACATCATAGTATCCAATCAAATTGGTCAGACAAGACCTGCCCTTAACAAAACCATGCTGTGTCTGAGCTATAACTGAATTCTTGTCCAGATGATCCTGCAGTGCTTCTTTAACCAGTGCCTCCATTAATTTTCCTGGAACCGAAGTTAAACTAACAGGTCTATAATTACTTGTGTCAGCCTTTGATCCTCCTTTGTGAATTGGGGTTACATTTGCACATCTCCAGTCCATGGGTACCTCCCCTGAGTCCAAAGAAGCTCTCATAATTATGGCTAGGGGTTTGCTTACTTCCTTTGCTGCCTCCTTTAATATAACTGGATAGATCCCATCCACCCCTGGTGCCTTTTTTATGTTTATCCTCAGCAATTTCTCCTCCACTTTCCTCTCAGTTATTAGAAAATAATCTAGCTCACTGCCAATGTTTACTTCACCTACGACATTCCCCTTCCTGAATAACTCCTCTTGTGTGAATGTAGATGCAAAATACTCATTTAGATTGTTAGCCACCTGAGCAGGATCCTCAACTGTTGAACCATCAACATCCAGTGGACCAATCTGATTCATCCCTTTCCTTCTTGAGTTTAAATAGGTAAAGAACTCTTTTCTGTTTTTCTTTGCGTCCTTTGCCAAGGATTTCTCATAATCTGCCTTTGCCTGCCCAATCTCCTTTGTGACTTGGTTACAGACCAACTTATATCTATCATAGGCTTCCATGTCACCCATTAATTTGTATGTATCCCATGCATTTTTCATCTCTGCCATATGTCTCATTAGTTCATCTGACAACCATTTAGGCCTCAACCTTGAACAATATTTCTTGGTTGGTATGTAAAGCCTGGTAGCTTCCAAGATTAGTTCCTTGAATGTTTCCCATTTTGAATTTGCTGGGTAACATCATCAGTTGGTCCCACTGTATAGAATTTAAATACTGTCTCAGACCATCATAGTCGCCTTTACGAAAGCAAAAACCCTTCCCTTTGCCTCTGATGGTAGTTACCTCCTTGAGTAAATCCCATTTCAGCACACTGTGATCACTGCCACCCAATGGTTCCTTTATCTGCAGATTCCTAATGCATGAAGAATCACTACTGATAATCAGATCAAGAGTATTACTCCCTCTAGTTGCCTCCCGAACATGCTGGTGTAGAAAACAATCATCCAATAAATCCACAAAAGCCCTGCTAGTGTGTGAGTGACCAACCCACAAATTCCAGTCAATATCTGGGAAATTAAAATCCCCCATTATAAAACTCTCTGATTTACTGGCCCATTCTATTTCCCTGTACAGTATCTTATTATACTCATCAGAGTCATTAGGCCTATAGCACCTGGGATACCTGGTTCTTGGGCAACGCGACGCTGTCGCCCCTCTCGCTAGTGGACGAACCTACCGATTGGGTTTGAAATGGGATGACAGTCTAACCTTCAAAGACAACCTCAATATGGCCATGCAGAAAACGCTCGCGACTCTCTGGGCAATCCGACAGGAGCTGGTTATTCTTAGGCCTAGAGGGTTCCTCTTGGATTACGTCCAAAGAAGTTGATCCCCGTACCAATCTGTGCATCTGTGCTTTGGTCAGGGGCCTCCTCTGCTCAACTCAAGCGATTTCTTGGAACAGTGTATTGGCTCCTGAGATGGATAAACAGGGCGATGGGCCTCCTGTTTACCATCTCTCGGAGCGTGCTCTACGCAAACCTCGGTATGAAACCATGGTAAACCATCATCAAGGAGAGAAATTTACACACCTTGGCACAACTGCTCTGTGGCCGAATGGATTCGCCCGACATTTGGGAAGTACGGTTTTTTTTTATGTGCATTAGCAACTAAGGCTATATTGCTCCTGGAATATGAGGTGGTCATTCCCTGACCTTTCCGCATCCTCCATATTTGGTGGTCACGGGCTCGAACCCCGGTCGAATCAAGAAGCGTGTGCTACGCACTGCTGCTCCTTCCTACCTGGCTACGGAGGCGCCTTTGGAAAGTAACGACAAACCCTCGGACCACCGAACGAACCGAAGGCAGTGCAACACCTTGTCTTATATCTTTACTACAAAACCTGCAATATCTAGGATCAGTGTTTCCGGCGAATACGTTCGAACCCGATAGCTCCCTGGGAATTGATGCCTCAGCTTTCTGCAGCTCGAAGCGCTACATACAGAACACCCTGAAAGAAGCGTATAAACTACAACTATTGACTCGACCACCTTCACAGTTTTGAAACTTCAGTGTCTAGCTTACTTGTAAATATAATGTGTTTTTCTTTCTTTTAATTCAATCAATGCCTTGAATATTTGTAATGTATACCCCTCTAGCCAAACCAGGCTGTTCCGGGGGTTCCCAGTGATGTAGAAATAAAAAAATTTGTTAATAATAATAATTATATATAGCTACACTACATCGCTACATTTACGTAGACGGTAAGTAATTCGATGTCAGTATGGATAAACGTCTTGAGCTAACAGATTTTGAAAGAGGGATGATAGTGGGTGCCCGACGCTTGGGTCACTTTATCGCGGAGGTGGTCCAGGAGTTGCACTATCCCCGTTCGACATTATCAAGAGTGCATCGGGAATACGCCATTTCCGCAATAACATCTCATCGTGGACAGCTCTGTGGGCGGAGAAAGGTAGTGGATGAAAGTAGCCGTCGACGTCTGTCTCGCATTGTTTCAGCCAATCGGAGAGCGACGGTGGCACATATCACCGCCGACTTCAACGAGGGAGGTTCCAGAAACGTCTCCACAAAGACTATTAGGCGATCATTAGCTGCAATAGGTTATGGGAGCCACCGACCCACCAGAGTCCCATTGCTAACACCAGGACACAGGACTCTACGCCTCAACTGGGCGAAAGAACATCGGCACTGGACCTTGAATGATTGGAGACGGCTCTCCTGGTCCGAAGGAACTATTCAGGCAGGTGGACGGTCGGTAATTGTCTAGGGCTTGTTCAACTGGCACACATTGGGGCCTCTGGTACGTCTAGACGCATCTCTGGACGTGTAGATCTTTGCAGACCATCTGCATCCCTTCATGGTCATCGTGCACCCACAGGGTAATGGACTCTTCCAGCAGGAAAATGTGCCTCCCCACAGAGCCGTAGTGACTGGAACATGGTTTGAAGAGCATTCTGTAGATTTTACCACCATGGAATGGCCTTCTCGTTCAACAGACATGAGCCCTGCGGAAAGGTCCGTTCGAGCTTTGGATCCTCCGCCCAGGAATGCGACGGAATAACGGACAGCAGTGCAGCAAGCATGGATGGAAATGCCTGTGGAACGCTTTCATGAACTAGTGGACTCAATGCCTCGCCGTGTGACTGCCCTAATCCGAGCGAAAGGTGGACCTACCCGTTACTTCCCGTTAAATAGTAAGAGCAGATTGCAATTGATTATTATGATTTGGTATTTCAGAAGTGGGAAATTTCAACATTGAAGTGTGATATCCTCAGATAATTCATTAATTCGGCGCATCACTATAGAATCGGTAGGGAAATATTCTGTAATTTTTTCTCAATTTCCCTCCAATTAAAATTTTGACAGCAGTCAGAATGCAAAACATTCTGACGCGAATGGTTTAAGGTTTCTTTTGCTTCGTGATTAAAAAAACTATTTCATACGAAGCTTTCACAGCCTTCAGAGATTCCTGAAAGAAAGAATGTTCCATTACTGTCCAATCTCATATGCTGCAGGAATCTCGCTTGGCAGGAGAAAATTCCTTTTAGCTAGATTTGGGTGGTTTTGGTTCAAAGTTCGTTCCAATCGGGAAAGTCACACGATATCACTGCTCACCATTTTATTCTTGCAAATATCAGAATGCAACTTCTACTGTACCTGGCATTCTTGGATGTCGTAGTCACTATACACAATTGCAGTTTTAACATTTAAAACGTGATTCATTCTCCATAGCTGTAATATTTTATCCTCCCTTATGAACAGGAATATAATAAATAGAAACTTGTAAATTCACAACTTTAAAATCAAATGCAGATTTGGGTTATTTCTAATAACCGCTTAGAGAGTTAAATCCGTGCGACTTAATTAATTTGTCTGTAAACTGTGTGTACAAAGTGTATAATAATATTCCTTGAGATGGCGCATATTTTCACCCAGTAATACGTCTTCATTAGATCCCTGAAAACAGACTCAATCTCTTTCGTGATGGACAACAGTAGGATAACTTCGAACTGCACACACCAGCCAGCTCGTAATCTCACAGCGTTTGCAATTATTTCTGATCCCGGAAGAAGACATTAAGGAGCATCCCCCCCCCCCCCCACCACCACCCACTTCGAAGATTGTGCAACCGGCCATTCTTAGTTCTTGTTACTTCAGTCATATATAAGTTCCACTAAAAACAATTGTCAGAGTATTCCAGTAAAAACATGATTGGAATTTTGTGCGTAACCTTTAGCAAATTCGTATCGAATTTTATATTTAGTAAATTCCGTGTATTCTCTAATCTGCTTTTCTGTTTTCTGGGATGAAAGACCAGAAGGAACAAATATGCAACCTCCAGAGATGGACTAACTCGTCGTGCAAATCCCATTAAATTATTTTCTTCGTGTGCTGGCCAAGAGGTTTCTAAATAAAGGAACTTAGGATTAAAAATTAAAAATTCTCTTTTTGGCTTCAGTTTAAATTAAGAAATATTTTATAAACTTGGAAAGAAACATTCCAAGTTATCTTCTTTCCAAGTTATCTAAAATCAAAGAGGATCATTTCCGTAATATAAAAATTAAACTTTTTAATTTAGTAATTAGTTTTACTCAGTTTATCAACCAAATAGTTTTAAACTGTGATAAATACGATGCGCATAACTGAACCGAATCAACCATTTTGAATAATCCATCTGATAGTTCTCGCTACCTAAGACTTCGTAAAATAGACTGCAATAAACTGTGTCCACGTGCCACTACTAAATAAACGTAATGAGGAAAAACTTCGTAAATCAATACGTGAAGGTTCTTTAACTGATTCTTGGAGAGATTCTTCTATTACATATTTTAAAATACGTAATAAATGAATTAGTGTTTTCTTCCTTGCTATGCCATGTGCTTCTGTTTAAAGTATGTCTATTGTTATTGTGTTTTAGGAACATCAGCGACTAAGGACCTATTGCTCCGTGTATATTGTCTGTAAAATGCGTGTGTGTGTTCTGAGGTCGATTTTCTGTTTGCTGGATGAAAAACCCACGCTACCCCTCCTCTGAGACCGACTAATTCAGCCACGTTGTGAAAAAGGCCCATAAAAGTTCCTGACGCCATCGATGGCATTCGAACTCAGGTCTTTTCGACCTGGTGTGGGGAGGACTGCGATCCCACCAACTGTTAAAGTATGCCTATACTGTTCATTATGTCAAATGTGACTGATATATCTAAATATAACTGCGACTCTCATATTCAGAAACACGTTATAAGAAGAAAATTCAGATAAAAATTGTTTCTCTTTCGTGTTTTAAATACCAATTTCCAACTCCAATTTGAATTCAGTCTTTTATGACCAGACTTGTTTTAATACGTGACGAATTTGAAAGTTCTTCCAAAAGAACTTTCAGAATATCATTCCTAAAAAGCAATTTATTGACCATATCTAGCATAAACAATATTCTAATAAACTGGACTGAATAAAAAGAACAAAATCAGAGGCAAACTCTCCAGTTGAATAAGAGACACCAGTAGTCTAAAAGTTGTTTGTCTCTCAAACAAGCTAGCTGCTCCACCAGAACATCAAATTACCCTTTTGCAACGCTCGAACTACTAACCCTGTCACTCCACCAACTTCGAGTCGCATAATCAAAAACACACAAGAAGAAGAAATTGTATCCTGGGTTAGCTTATTTGCTTTCTCCTATCAACTGCTGCACCAGGGCGAGAAATTTCTCACCCTGTCCTTAACATTTTCTTTCCCTTCATTTACCAATACTTCATTGTCTTCTTTCTTTCTTTCCCACATCCCGGACACTCACAGTTTTTTCCCCGCATGTTTATTTGTGTGATGGATGGGACACGAATGGAAAATACTGATAGCGAGCAACACGCGTAGAGACCCGTTCCAGGGATTACCTGAACGAGCAACGGTTGGTTAGGACTTGTTAAGACAGACACTTGAGAACTATTCATCTTCATATCAATTCTTGGTGCGTGTGACGGGCGTGAATAATAACGCTAATAACGTCGATGCAAACAGAAGAGACATATTACCATGGCCACGTTAGCAAACATCAAACTTTCTTCGGTAAGGGGATATCACGAGGCTTACGACGTAAAAAGAATCCGTCTTGTTTGAGAAAGCAAACTTTGCTAGCGTTGCTGGAAAACAGGTGGTTGGATGACCGAAAAACAAATAATAGTAAACGCGTGGCAGGGTAAACAGATGTCGCCACGGGCAATGAGAACTAATGACACTCCAGTGACAGCAGTAAAGCGGGTGGATGAAAAGGATTAATGACATTTCTATGGCAACTTCTTACTTGTTTGTGATGCGTTGAAACTGCTGTGAGGCTTGATTCTTTCCGCTTGCACTTTCAGCCGAGATTTCGGAAGCAGCGTCTGGTCTGAATTCACGCGATCGACTGCATATCGCAACGCCACCTCTTGATCGTTATTATAACCATCCAGCAGGAAACCTAAGATAAAAAATAAGACTCGTTTTGAAGATGCCAATATTTTATATAAACATTACAGTTAAATATAAATTATTCAGCTTTTCTGCACGCACCTCTTAACCAGTGTAATTTAATAAAAACAAATATTCGAATCTACCTCATTAGTTTAAGCACTAAGCGTATGTTTAACTGTATACTCACGCAGTTATAGAATAATTATAATTAAATGGGATCTAAAGATACCCAATCCGTCGAGTCTATGAAGTAAGCTCCTAGATTGAACCAGTGGGTTTCTTGGATTGGACTTGTACTGAATTCTTCTTCTTAATAATCGATATTTGCGAAAATAAATGACAGTGAATAATCTTTTACTTATAGAAGAATTTAAGTTATAACAGTTTTATGCTCTTTTAGTAATATTACGTTAGAATTTTAAAAATATATATATATTGTGTAGTATTTTAACTCCAAACCTGAGTGGACAACAGCGCAAATTAAAACTGTTCTTAAATGAATTTATTAAAAAGATAAACAGTTATAAGTTGAAGTTGTTCTTAATTATTATTAAGAAAAATTTCTTTGGCCAAATCCAAGGAAGCAATATTTTTTGTGTGGGAGGACTCCGTCCAGTATAATAACGGTTTTAGATTATTACTATACTAAAACCACTCTTAACACCACGTGAAAATTAATAATATAGTTTATTAGGCTAGTCGCCTACATTACTATACATTAGGGTGACGTTTCGGGTATCTTACCGATACCCATCATCAGACCAAGCTACTGGGGGAACAGAAAATGGAAAGAGGTATCGGTAAGATACCCGAAACGTCACCCTAATGTACAGTAATGTAGGCGAACAGCCTAATAAATTATATCATTAATTTTCACGTGATATAAGAGTGGTTTTAATATAATAATAACCTTAATGGAAAACAACCGCGTAGCGTCCTTCCCAAACTATAACAGCTTTAGAATTATGCTTTTAGTAATGACCACTCTTATACTACGTGAATATTAAGATAGTTCATTGAGTTAATAACTAAATTAATAACGAAATAAAATTCTGAAAAATATCTTTCGTGTGTATACAAATTTTAATGTTATTTACAAAATAAAATGGATCACCGTCGTAGTACAAAAAGCATCCGTAAGAGGGCAACATAATAATCTAGACGGATGTAGGTATTAGAAACAAACGAGTTCCCTTTTTCAAGTATAAAAATAACTCCGACCCCTTCCTCCAACTCAAAGAACAGCATACAGGGCTTGCAGAAGGTTGAATATATATATATTTCTTTTTTTTTTTTTTCATAGCAGAACGTTGACCTCTTTGCTGGGTCACAACTTCTTGCTGCTATGTTTTAAACTTCCGATTATGACACGCGCGGCCATATCTTCCCTCTTGTCTCCCGTGTCTCTAGCAGGTCATGGAGAGTACACATTTCTACGTTTTATCTCTCTCATTCTCCATCCTTCCCTGCATGAGGCCTCACTGGAATGTCTGTTTAGACGGACGCAAGCGATCTCTGACCCGGAGCAAGATTAAAATAGAACAACAGTTTCTCAAGAAAAATAAAACACTCTTCCTTAACGTCTGCCTCAGAAAGTACTCAAAGCACTGAAAAAGTCTGATGACTATCTCCTTGTAAACCCATAATTCCAGAGAACAGAAATTTGGTACTCTGATCCATCTCTCTCTCTCTATTTTAAACTTTTTCATCTCGCTGTGCTTAGATGGAATTTTATATATGCTAAACTCCATAATTTTTACGAAGTTATTGATGGACATTGATTTCTTGTTTAATCTCTGGACACCAGTATGGTAACAATGATCAACTTCAACAAGACGATATTTCATCTTCAGAAATATCCACTTAAATGATTATCTTTCTTAACTGAGCGTTAAAAATAAGAGTAGTTCACCATGACGTTCAGAAACATTGCATTTTAACAGCCCAACGTTTATTTGGAGAGAGTAAGGCACTCCCATCTGGTATTGGTCACTGTGAAAGCGCACTTGAAAGATTCCATTCGTATTAACAATCAATAGTTGAGAGAGAGAGAGAAATACCAGAACCAGATAAATTGTTCCAGGGACGGAAATGAAAACCCAACACATTTCCATATATTACAAGGTTTCCAAGAGTGGATAAATGCTGAAGCTAATGACATCCTTCGCATTCCTACCGAGATAACTATTAACAGCCAAGCGTTCTCCAGGACGATACGACTACGACAAAATCCCGAACATTATGCCTCGCTCGTAAATCTTCATTGGACGTTTAATCATACGAGATTCCATTCCAACACTTTCGCATTTAAGCTTTGTTTGAGTTTCGGAATAAATTAAAATGCATTTCCATCAAGCATTCCCGTATTGCGAAAAAAAGGAGACATAATAACTTCGCTGGCTTAATGTCCTAATAAAAAGCGCTCTGTAAACACCGTTGCAATCCGTAATCGGAAGACCACCTCGGGTCATTTTCTCAATAGGAGCCTGTTAGAAAGAAATGACACGCAGCCTCGGTGTTTCAATGTCATCTCTTTTACTGCGACTGCGGCCATTGCAGGATTTCCTGCACTCCCTTAGATCCATTTGGGGTTTTTGTTGCGTCGGGTAATCAGTTTTTTTTCTTTCCTTCTCCTGCATCCAATCATCAGCGTGCGGATCCATCTCGCCTAACTGAATAAGCAAATAACTTATATGCTAAACTCAAAAGTAGGACATTAAGCATTCTAATTACACTTGTTAGCTATTCGGTTTCGTGCTATGATCGCCATTCAATCTCCTTTCTTTTTCTCAAAGATAAAGGCCGCATTTCATTCAGACAAATAAACCGACCTTTAAAACACAACCTTTGTTTGTAAGCTCAGTATACTAACGCATTATTTAAGTATAAAGGCTTTACGGTACTCTAAATTATCCAATCATGAGATGTCGTGAAATAGCATTCCGTTGAAAGGAACAACCGAAAGAATTTCATTTTCAGAATTTCCAAGTTCTCTTTTTACCCATCATTATCCTTTTCTCTTCATCAAAGATTCTAAGAGGTTTTCTTTACTCTGTCTATGTAGAGGCGACGAATAATAATGCGTCATCATTTTTTTCGTGCGATAAGATGAAAAATACATTAGCGATAATGATATCATAAATACACTGATGTTCATAAGTTAGATCATCACTATAAAATTTGTGATAAAAGAATACCTACTTTATGGAATCCTATCCAATCTTTAGTGGATGTTGATGCTGTATAGCGTTTTAGGAGCAGCAGCGACTAAGGCCATATTGCTCCGTATATACTCTCTGTAAATTGCATGTGTTCTGTGGTCAAATTTCTGTTTGCTGGACGAAAAACTGGAGTTTTTCGTCCAGCAAACCATGCTACCCTTTCCTGAGACCCACTAACCCAGCTACCATGTGAAAAAAGGCTCATAAAAATTCCTCACCTCATCGACAGGATTCAAACTCACCTCTTTTCCACCCGGTATGGAGAGGACGGCGTTCTACCAACTGTACTACCCATGAGGTCCTTTAGTGGATGAGTTATTTCAAGGCTCAATTGTACTGAAGAAAAATGCATCGTGAGATCATAACCATCCAAAACTGAGGGTCCAGTTCTTCACAGTTCAGTCGTTCAGTGGGGATTATATTAACTCCTGACAACACAAGAAAACTTTCATGGTGTTTAAGCAGGAAAGTTTTCCACTCCTCACCTCAGAAACAAATCTTAGCGCATGGAGCGTTCAGGTCGAAGTTAGACTTTCTCAAGTTCTTCGCCTGAAAGAATCCCGGGTATGCTCAATACAGTTCAGCTCCAGCTATTTGGATTGACACTATCCGAAGAATATCCTCTTTTTTTTTTGAAGAATCTGTCGAATATCTAGGCCCTGCTTTGACAAGGGTTATCATCCATGAAAACGAACCTCTGCAAAGGACTCGATGGTCTCAGTCGTATGCATTTGAGCAGTCAAGGTGTATCTTTCAAAGATGGAGAGATCGATGCAGCCGTTCATCATTATTACTAACCGGACCGTCAGATCACCACGAAGCTAATGGTCCCTTTCCCTGACAGCAGAGAGTCGGTAACGTGTTCGACGTATTCTCCAGATGAGAATAGCCGAGAATCTGTTTCATGCTGACTAATATTTACAGCATTTGCTAGCATGACTGTATAAAATTTAAAAAAACAGGATGAAAATATGACCAAAATTACAAATGCTACATACGCTTTCTCAAAATGAAATTTAATTACACAAGAATCGACATTGTGATTCCATAGAGAAGAGTGGACACTTGCAGCCAAATCTGCAGGCGGGCATTCTGAAATATTTGAGTATCGATCGTACTTTCAAAATTACAACAGATGCTTGTCGGTTTAAAGATGGTTCATTTTAAGTCGTCCGTGAGGTAGTACTGAGAAACCTTTCTCTTTTACTTATGCTCAAGTTCACTGCAGATGGATGCAAATCTTGGAAAAAGAAATAAAACCTATTACCTCAATTGAGAAAAGCTATTCTTTAACAGAAGTTTCTACTAAGTACTAGTGCGTTGAAATCTATTATGTCAAGAGCTGTGGAAGAATAAGCCCTCAGTAAAAAAAACACTTTAGACATCAAAAACAAATGCAATTGTAAAAATATTATGTACTAAAAAAAACACAGACAGATTTATCTCTTCAGTTGAACTTTGTAAATAATGGCTAGCATTATCAGACACCAAAGCCTGTGCTCCAGCAGTACAAAAACAATTGATTGGAATGATGTCTCTTGACAGAATCTATTTAGTGACGAGCCCTAAATTAAGTTGGATGTGCAGATGGCAGTTTCCGAGTTCATCACTCTGCTGGTGAATCAGAGTGCCCATTTAGCAGTGTTTCTGGCGAATATAATGCTATGATACAGCATCAGCAACCCCCACAGCAATTCTCACTGAAAAAATTTTCGTATTGTTGTATCCTCGTTGTTAGAGGAACAATTCATTGGAAAAATACACAAATCCTAGGAATAAAACCATGATTCTTTTCTCTAGAGATCATTTTCCAGACGGCGCATTCACTTTTCAATACAACAACGTTCTTTATTGTATGAATAAAGTTGTTAAACCCTGGCTGGAAAGCAGAGACGTCAATACTCAGGCTTTGCCAGTTCACTTGCCTTGACCCGGTCGAAAATTGCTGGACTGAGCTGAAAATGCTAGTAGCTGCAAAGAAATTCTACACATCTTCTTGGTATCCTGTCACCTCTGCAACACAGGTGTCAGGATGTTATTGTAATCAAAGGATACCCGCAAAGCACTAAATTTTGCAAGAGTGGTAAAAATCTCTTATATATAAATTTCCTAATTTCTGAATACGTGAAGAATTGTATTTATAAAACAATTTAGTGTATTCTTAATATAATGATATATAATAATGTACAGATACAATGATCCAGTCATTCTTTGCGCAACATTAATGCAGAGAATTCAAACTAAGGATGCGCTGCACAAAACTCAAGTTCTGACGTAAAAAACATAGGCACCATGAAATGCACGCTAGTCAAGATCTGCTGATTAATCAACTTGTAAAGAGAAGTACAGAACTGTAGATACCGGCGAGAGCGATGAATGCCCTGATGGCATTCTTGGTTCTATAAATAAATTTCAGATATATACATCTTTGATTTTTTAGTGCTAATCTTCATCAGTTGTATTTCCAAACAGTAGGAAATTTGACGATATAGCGGTAATAAATTGACAAATACAAGCGATTGACCAATTGATCCATAGCTTGTATCTGTAATATTGCTACTATCGATCAATAACTATTCTTCAGCAATTAGAAAACTTAAAAAACCATTCTGCCATACGTTAAATTTACAAATTTGTTAACACATCTGTCAACATCTATTTTGGTCCTAAAAGGCAGCCCTCGACAAGTCTAGACAATACCATTTTGATCCCAATCTATACCATAAGAAACACGTCTAAATACCAATTAATTACTTTCGCACTGATACTGTAGAAATCATAGAGATGTCTTCTTTCCAGAAAACAGCAACGATATTTTCATCTTTGCGGTTATATGATGCAACGCAATGCAATGTACCAAAATGCAGTTCTTTGATTGTGAAATAAGTGAAACAAACTATCATTATTCCTCGCTAAAAATATACCACGAGGAAAGTAGAAACTTGTACCCGTTATTCAAGTGCTTGCCAAAACCACGTGATGGGTAGTTGTGGCTTGTACAGTCAGTGATTTTACAAACATCTAGAAAGGAATCAATGATAAATTGGAAAACATGAAAAGAAACTTAAATCATCTCTAAAAGTAAAACATCTAAAGCAGCATTCAGTCCAACGAAACCACTGGATTTCCCAGGTTTGCCTTACACTTCCAGAACTATCCTTTAATGGTTTAAGCACCATCCAAAATGCGATTTCTCAATTCTTCTGGCATGGTAATACGCGTAGAAGAAACTATGGATTCATACAACTCCATACAAAATAATCTAAAGGTGTGAGGTAGAGTGACCATAGTAGTCATTGTACAGATCCATGTTATTGTATTTGGTATTTAAAAAGTCAGAAACAACTCGTGAAAAGTGGACTGGTGCACGATCTTGCATAAACCACATCCTCTGCCAATTTCAGTGTATACGTGTTCCATTTCTGAGAGCCTTGCTAGTAAGAATTAAGGCCCAATAAGATGTCCCTAAAAATACTACACAAACAGTTAAGGAACGTTAATCAAGTAACAGACACTACTAGTATGTACTATGCCACGCTGTTATTCACCTAATAACTGGTAAGAAAATATGAAAAGGATCAATGAAACTTTGAAACGTAACCAACAAGTAGCGAAAGGAGTCTTGAAGCCCATATTTCCTACAGACTCTTGGAGAATCTTATCAGAATATACCTGTAATTCTATCAGAGCCTCAGTGGCAATGGTTGGAGAACACTCGGCCGTTGAGGTAAATTTATTCAGCAATTTTATTTATAAGCTTTCACTTTGCAACCAGAAACGTGAATTGTGCAGACACAGGCCAAACACTCGCCAGTATTATATTAATCAGAAAGCAGTCCCAGCAGCACTTTACAATTAATGTTGGGATTGAAGGTCTCCAAATAGCTCACTGTAGATTACACGCGTGCTTATTCACATAAGCGATTTGTTCAGTATAAATGAGTAATTGCATTATCAGAGATAAATTGTGAGCATCGGGGCAAGTAATTAATGGAAGTATATAAACTTAGAAGCAATCTGAATGATTATCGTTGTGCGCTCGGATTATAAGAAACATCCGGCCATGGGTCTCTGCATTGCTCGTGTAAATACATCCTTGAATGCGCAACACTGAATATCAATGATTTCCCAAAACTAACCAGTCTAAATTCATTGATGCACAACGTATGCATATCGTGGATTATTGCGTGCCTACGGATAGGTTATTATTTAATTTAGGTGACATTAGCATATTCAGGATGCGTAGAATGATTATATTCCAAATTTGTCCATCAGTTATTGGATTATTGTGCTAGGACTGCTATTGTATGATATTTTACAAACAGAGATCCGTAACGAAATTATCAGTTGAAATTTTATGACGTCTGGAGTGACTGAACTAATTTGTCCACCTTAGTCTTCAAAATCTGTGCTTCACAATGACACGAAGTCGATTCTTAGCCGCATTATCTCTACTGAGATGGATAATCTTCTGACAGAACGAGTGGCATCGGATGATGACAGCCTACAAACGCGGGGACATCATAAAGGGAAGATAATATGCAAATGTTAATTAAGATTAAATAAGGTATTAGCGAGTAAATTTAAACAATTAATTAAGGAGGAACAGTAAAGAGTAATGCGCTCTCTCTCTCTCTCTCCAGGGGTGGTTGAAACTTCTAACTGAACTTTCTCTACCTTTTCAATTGCACTGCTCCAAGAAAGTCCATATGCTTCAAGTTCTGTATTACAGAATTAGGTAAGCAAGAAAGAGGAGCATTCGTGAACATCAATTGTTTTCTAACCAAAGAATCAGACAGGGAAAATATCTTCAGGATCTGCAGTGTCCCACTGATCGATAACTTTTATAGAATCAAACTTTTTGCCATAAAACATTGTCACGTAACCATGTTTCCCACCTTGCCAAAATAGGCTCTGGTGGAAGAGGAAGGCCAAGTTGCAAAAAATGCAGACGTTTTTCCGCATCGGGTTGATTCTCTGTCTGGTCATAATAACTACAAAGAATCATTCACAAATTGCAGATGGAGAGTAATTCTTGTTTTTGAGAACTTTAAAAGCAAGTTAACAAATGCGGACGGGAAGGCTATTTTCTCAACATACCAATAGGGCAACAAACATCTGCCATGGTGGACATCAAGATACAATTTTTTCCAATATCTTGACGAAACGCTAATAATATCATCATAAATAATATTAAGATGATTCTTTCTCAGGATTCGTCTGGAATGTTTTGATCTATACAATATCTTTTGAAAGCTGTATTGGTTAACTTATAGAAATAGATACTGCTGCTTTCAAAGGCGAGGCAGAGATCCTTTAAAAAGTCACTTTTCTCTTCCCTTGAGGTATGGCTTGGTTGAAAGCAACTGATCTGCAATTTTTCTTTGCCTTTTCTGGCCACAGTGTGTGGTGTTGTTTTCGCATGTTGGTCGATCTCTATTTTCTGTATGGAACATGCAGGAAGTTTACAGGATAACTTAGCTAAAAAAGTAGCACTTTTCTCATCACATAACCATCGGCTCTTATAATTTATCTAATTTTTTTGTATACTTAATTCAAACTATCCATTCCACAACACCAGATTGAAAGTTTGTTCCAACAATCAACTACCCTCTGACTGAAGGCAAATTTATTTCCGAACTTCTATCATGCAACTAACCTTCCTCAGTGAATTAATGTCCCCTCATGTATGTAGTTTGATCGAGAGGAAGAATCCCATCAGTATTGAACTTACGCAATCCGTTCAAGGCCTTAAATGCATCAATCAGATCAACTCGAAGCGCCTAGTCTCTAGATGCTGCAATTTGCAGAACCATTCCTGGTTACAGCATCCTTTTGTTTCCCCTGGCCAATCTTGCTGCCTTTCTCTGCATCCATTCCAATAGATCCACATCCTTCTTAAAATGAGGACTCCAAATGCTCACCTCCTAGTATTGTTCCCTCCATATCCTGCTGTCAAAATTCCAGCATGTCACTGACAAGACCTCATGATTTGTCCTAGCAGCCCATCTGCCTTGTACATATGACTGCTTTATATTTGACTGCACAATTACCTTCTACGTCTTTTTCGTACAGGAGTGTAGTGCTACACCAGTTAGCATATGTTATTCTGAGATTACTGGTTAGGTTACTTCAGAGATTACTTCAGAGATTACTTCAGAGATTTACTACTGAGATTACTTCAGAGAATATACTCTCATCCAAAGTTGACATGTTTTCAATGATGAAGTCAAATTTCTGAGTTTAATACCTGAAAACTAATTAAATTATATCTTCACCATATGTAATTTAGATACGAATAGGTGAATATTTTCAAAATTGACATCGAGATAAACTATAAGCATTTGTCACCACTTCTGTTATTTATGACTGAAAAATTCATCGACTCCTTGGGTTGCCGCCTAAAGGTCCGACTTTGCAGGAGCACTCAAACTAGGGTACAATATATCTAAGGTGTTTCTAACAGAATCCATACTAAAAGAAGCGCTCTTAGGAAGTGCTCAAAGTGTTCCAAACAGCGTCCTTGCTGCAACAACCTCATCAAAATATTCCGTATCAAGACCTTTGAAACGCGTGACATGAATGTATCTTACTGCGGGTTCTGAACCGATTATAAATATCCTAATTATGGGTTGTACTGATAGATTTGATGAGTTCAGAAGAATATATGTCACCAGAGAAAATGGAATCAAGATGACATTCTTGAAGACATTTAGCGATGCAGGCAACAGTAACGCTAAAATTAATAATGATGGAAAACTTCGGAAGTGGGTCACAGAGAGAGGCTTTTATGATGGCCAAATTCCTTACATCAATCTTCTCAAAGAGAATGCGCAGTCATCGTTTAGCCGAACTGGAAATGTAGTTTATGTAGCAAAGAGACAAACGAATGGAATATTTGGTACTTCCACGTGCAGATGAGGAAATTGCTATAATGAATGACCTTCTCATCCAATTGGGTTCTTAATGGGAATGTCTTCGGTAATGAAGTTCCAAACAGTCTTAAAATGGGAAACGATTAAAATCATTAATCATCTTTATTGGAGTTATTGACAGGTATGGGTGGCCTGAATATTCTCAGAGCACATTAAAGGTTGCGAACGATGGATGCAAGTCAAACGGACACCGCAATGGCGCTGCTGTCTGGATATTAAGCGAACCATAAACTCAGAAGAATTCCGAACTCACCTCGCATTGGAATAACCTCACTTTTATTTGAAATTTAAAAACGCTTTATTTTTAGCATTAGTTCCTTATTTATAATTAACCTGATAATCTCATTTTAAACAGTCCTAATCATACACCCGCCATTTTTATAATTAAATATGTGTTGTAACCTAATCACTCTGTATAAAGAATGCTGGTGTATACACTGTAGTACCAAAGTTAGGGAACAACTGCATAAATTAGTAAAACATTCTTAGAAAAAGCTAAATGAATTAATTTGTTCTTCGAATAAAAACATTAACAACTTCGCTAAAGATAATGCAGATAACGTAAGAATGTTTTCAAAGATAAAGATCATCAGAACTTGCTATAACACGTCCATACTATTTCTGCGAGATTCTCTCTATCTTCAGAAACAAATCGTTCTTCGTTTCATCGAGACAACCTCAAGAGAAACAGAAGTTGAGTGAAGGAGAAAACAGTTGTCAGACAGCAGGCAACTTGCACAATGCATCAGACTTACTTGTTTATTTGAGTGTTAAGAAATGAGTAACCAAACATGTTTTTTCTATCCGTGCATGCGGGCTGGCATTCGAAGAATGTGCGCTACCTTGGACGAACACCGGGAACCAAACTGCAAGAGCGGACTGACTAATCATTTGGGCGAGATTCCTTCTCGTGTAATATCGCAAAAGCTCTCGGAGGTTTTCACCACCCACCAATCCAAACAGGCAGCCCGTAGCAAAAGAATCCGCGATATTTATTCTCTCATTTGTTTCAACATCAACCATTTTTGTTTGTACGGAAAAGAACCATTCTTGTTAAAAGAGACCCCACATTAATGAAATTCTGACTGTTTAGAGAGCGTTAGCCGAAATCTATTGGCGAATTTAACCTCAGTTCGTTGCGCTTTTAGACAAACAGAACGAATAATATTTTATAACACTAAAAACCAAATATGGCAGAAACTAATCTTAAATTAGAGCAGTATACTGCTTTGGCTGCAGTTATATGGAACCGAGCCAGCATTCATCTCTCATCTGAATATCTTGTGGAGTTCTTTATGAAATACATTGGAAGCTATCAAAATTTAATTTTGAGGTTTGTTTCCACGGGCCATCGAATACAGCCCGTAAGAATAATTGTACGAGGGCCTCCCTAAGTTTAAAATCGTCCAGATGGAAAAGGAGCGTAACAATTTCTAGTCTCCAACTGGACTTGAACCTGGACCTCTCCAAACGAGTGATTAATTCTGAGCTAAAGTAGTTAGTTGGGCTCGTGGATTAGATAATTCACGGACGTATACCAGAGCTAATATTGTATATAGGTAGATAATAATCCAGTGGTTGGCTAATTAGAAGAATAAATTATGGAAATGAAAAGAAAGTTAATCCAGTGCATACCTTACTGATTGAACAGAACTTGGTGTTGGAAGAAATTTCCTTCTATTACCATCTATTCTTCCCACGCCAGTCTGTAGGGGTTTCCCACATATCTTGACTACGACGGGTATCCCCAAGCTTCGCGCAGTTAAGAACATCTGACAGTGACGTAGTGAGGGGACGCGGCTATGCTGTCGGTATGATTTAGCGGTAATTAATGAACACCTAAAGCAACGGCCCTGCCCCGAGATTGGTTGTGAGGGAACCCTACAAATGGCACCAACGGCTTACATGTTCGCGCCGAAACGATGATCTTCTTTCGTCTGTCTTCCAAATCACTCCCTCTCCCAAAAAACATCGGCAAATTATCTGGCCATAGACTAAAAAAGGCCCCTAACGTAGCTATTTAAAGCACGCGTTTTCAATTACAGCCTTTCAAAATTTTCTGACAGAGAACACCCGATCCCATTAATCACCCGTATCGGGGCAATTGACAAGCACACTCTGGTGGCGACGGTGGAGGAATAACTTCGGGCAATAACGTATTAAAGTCAGCGAGAACACCCGCTATCGGAGAAAATCAAACTTGAAAAGCTTTTAAATATTTTTTGTTGTTTTGTTTATTTTTTTTTTACTGCTGTTCATAATGTAGATGGGAAAAGCAGTTAAACCGATTAGCTTCAGTTTTTAAGAAATTTTATTTATTAGGAATGTAATATACGCAACAAAGTAGTTCATTAAGAATATAATTCTTCATTAAACAGGTCCTTTTTTAATAATCTACCACATAAAATCGTTAAAAACTAATTTAGTAGGCTATTTTGACACTGGGCGATTTTAAGGTTCGATCCGGACCTTAACTCCCAGATCCATTTCCTCCTCTACTGTTTTTAATTCAATCCTACCAAGTGTATAATTTATTTGTGGGTTGCAATTCCCCAAGTGTGTTTAGCAGCAATTAACCACTTCTCTGACCATCTTCGAAGTCTGTTGAAGTCATCCTGAAGGAGCTCTGATTGGCACTGGTAATTCTGCCATTTCTGCCAATCTTTACGTCGTCTGAAAATTTTGAAATCACGCCTTCTATCGGTTCATCGATGTCATTTATGAAAATGAGAAGCAACAGTGGTCCAAGAAACGATCCTTGAGAGGCCCACTCCTGACGTTATACCAATCTGAAGAATATCCAATAATCACAAGCCTCTGCCGTCTGCCCTGCGACCACCCAGAAATCCATCTTAGAATCTTACCAGTAATCCCAACCTGCTCAAGCTTATACAGCAACCTGTCATGAGCAACTGAGTCAAATGCTTTGCAAAATGCAAATAATCTATGTCGAAATTGTTCCCTACATCCAGCTCGTGGGTAACTCTGTCAAAATAGCCTCCTAAGTTAGTGAAGCACGATTTTCCCTTAACAAAGCCATGTTTAGGGAAAATAATGCTTAACTAACTTAGTGCCTTCGTGGGTAGCACAGTTAGTAGGCTCACCGTCCCTCCCACGCCGGGTGGAATACACCTGATTTCGAGCCTCGTCGATGACGTGAGGAATTTTTATGGGTCTTTGTCAAAACATTGCTCAGTTAGTGGGTCTCAAGCGAAGGTGGCATGGTTTTTTCTCCCGGAACTCAGGTTTTTCATCCAGCAAACAGAAAATCGACCTAAAACCCTACTACAACAACTAACTTAGTAGACTATTTGGACACGGTTGCTCATCTTAAACGCTTTGTCTCCCGAGTGTAATCGCAAATCCAAGTTTTCAATTTAATCATAAGAATTTAAAACTAAATAAACTTTACAATCTTATTTGAAAGTTTATCGCAGACTTTCATTTATTATTCCGTACAGTTTGCGAAACAACATTTCAGTGGAACCCCACAGACAACCCCTGTTACAATATTAATCACAGTTACACTAAGAAACCGTTTTCCATTTTTTTTCCCCCTCCTTTCTGTCACTCACATTTGAAAATGGCGTGTAGCTGCAAAAGTACGCATTTCAGATTCCTCTTCCCGGCATTATTTCTATTCCAATCCTCTCAGTTTATTGCACAAAAATTCCACGAACGAAATTTGTGTCTGATTCTTTGCGTGCGCATGCGTATACACAAAACTGTTTCTTTGTCCACTGAAAAAAAAATAAATAAATAAAAACGGGTTCCAGCAGCAAACTTTGCGATAGTAACTCGTCGACGTTTTTCGGAACGAAAATCGAATCCTGGAGGACGAAGGCCAACGGCCCAAACCCGCAACCACCCGATCTTCACTCGAATTCATTATTGCGCATAATCTTCTGTTTATCTGAGAAAAGGCAGCCGACTATTGAAGATACTGAAGGCAAACCTGAGCACTTCACGATAGCAATACCAGCTGTCGCCGCGATGTGTTCCGCTTCTCAAGTGACACTGCGGACAGCCCCGATAGTATTATCAACGATTTCCATGACCGTACAATTGGGCAAATACCGCTGTAAAGCAAAGCTCGCAAACGCAGCGCCATTTTTACAAAATTGTGGAGTTTCCGAACGATCGGAACAACTGGAGAACACTGCAGTCACGTGGCACGAAGGAGATTCTGTAGTGGTCGCCACACTTTTCAATTTCTTACCAAGAGTTCCTAGAAACGCTTCTGGATAGATCCTATCAAATATACTGAGCTCGAATCTTAACTAATAATCGTGTACATGTTAAGAGAAACTGGAGAAACGTACTCCAGCCGCCATTTTGAATTTCCCCCCCCCCCCCGAATCAACATTAGCGCCATCATTGGCCGCAATAATTCCACATCTGCGAGTGTGTCAGAAGTTCCGGCCCCAGAAAACAGTAGTGGATATAAAGGTGAGGGGGTAGGTGGTTGGGAAAGGGGGCTTCATCAATGAGGTGTGGTTTATTTGAGCCTGCCAACCGGTCGATGGGAGTTTAAACTCTCATCAATCATGCAATATTCGGGCTTCGTGCAGCTAATGGTGTTTTAATTTCCTTTCTTCCACTCCGTAAATAGATGGAGTCGGGCCAGAAACTAACTGAACTCTACGATGAGGTGTTACGGAGGGAAACTTTAACACTTAATGTCATCTAGAGGAAATTAAAGTCGGTCCCAAATCTCTAATGACCAGTTCGGTAACCCTTTGCTCCACTAGACTAGAAGATTAGCTGCCGACAGTGTTGCACTCTCCACATCTTAACCGCTGTCTACCCACCCCACCCCTACTCTCCCCCACAATCGAAATCTAAGGAGTTCGCAACAGAATGGAAAAAAGTGAGCAAACCTAACATTTAATAGCACGTGTTGACTTGTGAGGGGCATTCAGGACTCGATGAACGAAAATGCGCAGTTGTTCAGTCGCTCAGCCGATCGCATTTTAAGAAATATCCCCGATAGACGCCACGGCGAAATGGGCACGTGCCAGCAAGCGGCGAGTTTTGAGTTAATGGTCAGTGTAATACGACATAAATTAGTAGGGAATCGTACGTATACTAAGCCACATTTACGGCGGGCCCCCCTCTCCTGGCTCCTTTAGTGTGACAAGAGGGCCTCCGTACATTTTAAGAAACAGCGGAGTGTTTATGAAAATGCGACATCACAATTCAAATCGGGAAATTCAAAATATTCTCGATTTTGGAAAAATTTTGGCTAATCGTAGAGGGCTGTTAGTGGCACGGAGTTTCCTACAGCATCTTTTTCTTCCCAACCCCTCCCCCCATAGTGCTCGTTAATATTTTTGGTTATTTTATTTTTAAATTAGTTCTAGTAACCTTATCTTACTTTATCTATGCTCCTGGTACACGTTGCGCAGCACACACACACACACGCACCCAAAGTGGGTCAATCGCACGCAACAGCAACTTCGTTTTTCAATTAAAATTTTCAATGAGGTGTCATATTTACTCGCAAAAATTCGAGCAGGATTAATCTGCCCAATAAAGAGTACGATTTCGAACAGGAGGATAAAGATCCTGAGTTAACGCAATACGGATGCTCCCCCTAAGATTTAAAACGTCCAATATTAAGTAATATGCATAATATAAATATGAAAGTCAAAATATAAAGAGAAGCAGACGAAGTACGAAGGAATGCGAACTATTTCATTGAGCGTGGCCTTAGAACACCCTGCCAGTTCCTTATTATTAAACATTAATGGTCTATTTTTATCGTTGCCATTTCAGCAGAAAATTTGTTCAAGCACGTGACCAAGTACCTGTCAAGCAACGCACGTATTTTTATCTTATTCCTAAATTACGATACGAAGGAACAGGAGTGCGAAGTAGTATTTTAAGTGTCCATAATAAAAAGGCGCCACATTACGTATAATAATAATTCAAAAAACAAACAATCCCTGGCTTCTAGCAGACTACACTTACATTATTCAACACACGAGACCACAACAATAACTGCGCGCGAAGTGCCTTTATTACGCGATAGTTTTAATCGTACATAAACGAACAAACAATAAAAAACAACAATCGAGCCAAATGATTGTTTCTGTTAACGTCCAGTTTTAATAACCGAAGCAACAATTAAGTGAGACAACAATTAAAACAGACGACAATAAATTAAAGACCGCAGCGAATTCGAGGTGACAACAGTTTCCTGAAAGAGACAATTACAGAAACAGACCAACAATTAAAGGCTGCACCAATTGTTTCCCTTAGTACTGCGTCTGCTGCAATTAACATTAATAAGGCTTCTGTAATGGAGCAATAATTCGTACTGTCCGACAGACAATTCTCACCGCGGATTGCCACAAACGGCTGTTATTCGCCTTCAAATTACGAGCGTGTAACGAACATCAAATCAGCCTTTGAACATCCACCAAAACTTCTTTTGATTAAATTTTCTCGTTGTAACTTCTGCCACTCGAAGTGAACGAATATGAGGGAGGCGCGATGACTAAAAGAACGGCTTACCCATAAGTGCATCGCCATTGTTTCAGAGAGTCTCATTAATCCAGGTACAACGCAAAATGTACTGGCGCATGCGCACAAACGTAACGTAATAAATATTTAAAGCGTCAAAATACGCCACGCGCCTACGAAAATACATAGCTTTTCGAAGATGAAAGAGAGAGCCGGTTAGATGCAAGAAAATTCCGTTATCTTCAATAAGCTCGCGATGTTATAATTTAATCATATGCTGACGTCACACTCGCCATGTTAGTGGTAAACATTGTTAAGGCAAGCCTTCGGCAGTGTTATTAAGTGCGCGAGTCGGTCCAGCAGCTGCTCACAATGGGAACGGGGAGGGGATACACCACAAATACGAAATCCACAACGAACAGCGCCGGGGAGAATAATTGCGTATATATTATTCAACGAAATTCCGGCGTCAGAAGAACGGCGAGACAGCTGAGGTGATAAACACCCACGAAAGCGTGTTTTCTACTAAAACAAGGTAACTTCGACCCTTCTTGGAAGGATCTGTTTTGGCATAATTTTCTTTTGAAAGCGCAAAATCGAAAAAAGAAATTTTTCTTAAGCCGGCGCTGTCTTAGAAACGCCGTACGAGTGACTGAAGTCATCTTATAATGCCGCAGCAGACACGTCGCTCTTCGTTCTAGACGTCATTTGCCTCGAATAAGTCAAAATCCTTCGCGAAAATCCTACTGTTTAGCGGAATCTGTCGGTTTAATGCTGCGGCGTCATTCACAGGGCCACTGACCTTTCGTAACCTGCCACTTAAATGTACGGCAAATGCTACTGTGCGGTCGAAGATTCAATATTTACCTAAAGTTCCGATCGCAGCTGGTGAGAACGCTGTATTTCTCGGCACAGACTTAAGTAATTGCCATCAGAAATTGGCGTCTCTTTGTGGTCTAATTATCTCGAGCCGTACTTCGATGTGTTTACGATGCAGTGGCCCACTTGGCCTTTGCGGTCAGCTAACGTACACAACTTGGCTATATTATTTAACCGGCAGGGCGTATCGAGCGAAAGGGACATTCATTTATGAGCGCAAGCAGTGACCTCGCCGAATGCTTAAAGATGTATGGCAACGAACCACCTCCGCATAACCCCGCAATTAATTTTATTACGCCGTTTTAACTCTAAATATGGACCAGAATTAAACGCACCGCGTGTTTATTATTTAGTTTTGCAAATTTATCGGTGCAGGTAGAGAATTCCACAAGCCGCTTATTCGAACCTGCACGAAGTAAGAAAATACGCCCTTAGCTGCGGCGAGTCGCCGTGTCTGGCGTCTGCAAATCACTGAGGAAGTGCTTGAAATGCCTTCCGGTTCTGTATGTTACGATGTATAAACAGAAAATTCAGCAGTTGGATAACTTGTTTTCTTTGGTATGCAAATCCTATTTGAGCTTCATCCAAAGAAGCTCCAAGTTTGGTGAATGTCGAAAGTACGTATCACGTTTACCCAGTTTAACCTTCCATCGCATTCTAATCGACTGTACGAAGTGCAAATCACGGAAATACTGATTTTGGCCCGCTGCCAACTCTCCAAATCAAGGTTATTAAATCTCTGGGATGAGATATGACTAACCCATATTTATAGCGATTTCTAAAAATTCACGTAATGCCATTCTGCATGTTTTATGGAAACCAGCTGTCAGAACGCGCGTGTACAAGGAGCGTCTTTGACTTCTGTGTGGTAGCTCCGAAGCTTCTTTTTTTTCTTTTTTTTTTTCCCCGACAAACAGGCCATCATATGTTGACACACGGCCTCTGTCAATCGTTCCTACAAATGTGGGCATTTCTTTAGAGGGCCTACTCACCATCCCTCTCCATATAGCTCGCTTCACTGCTAAAGATAGCTCTGATGATTAGGGAATTTATAAACAAGTCCGCAATTAGACTTGGAAAAATTTTGTTTCCGCTTAGGGGGGGGAATACCAATGCTCGCAACTTTTAAGGCTTAGAAATTGAATACATTTCAAAAAGTGCACTTGTGGTTATAAACTACGTTTATCTTGTGGTCTGTTTATCTTTTTTGCGGGATGAAAATCCCTAGAGATCGGAGTCCCCTAGACTTCCTGTCTAGTCTGCCGAATATGGAATGAAAACAAAATGTGCGTGTCCTCTTTTTTTTTTTTTTTTTGGAAAAGTAACTTCTCAGTTAAGTAGCTAAAAATAAACATCCATAGCGTCCCCTTTTTGAGCGCCAAGCCGGTCCCCATTTCCTCGATATAAGACCCGGCTGTCAATATCTTCCACCATTACCTGTAAAGCGTGTTATCGCGCATTACTGAGGAGCAATGCGGGAAAGCGACCCAGTGGGAGATAACAAGTTCAAGAATTGATTAACAAGGAGCGAGAAACAGGAACAATAGCAATGCGCATCCATATCGTTTCACCCGAAAACCCCCAATTAATGAAGCACTTAGATGTTACCAATTCGTCTCATAGCGCTGCCAATAATGGCATCGGTGTCGGGATCATTAATCATAGTTGACGGAAAGGGGAAGAGTTGGGCAATGTCCGATGGAAGAAAAGTACAACGCAATCAAATGACACGTGTTCGGCACACGCAATGGAAATGGAGGGCTTCGTTAAACAGAGCAATAAAGGACCACAATTGCCAAGATAAGTGCGCAAAGTTATTCCATTGTATCATCGCCTGGACCTCTTCATCTGTTTGTTTGTGAATTGTGGCTGTATTTAATTTTGGTGGGTATCATATTGTTCATTGTGTCGCCTTGTTTGAAGAGCAATTATATTGCTCTTCAAAGGAGATGATGGAAGTTAATCGATGTGAAGAAATAATAAATATCTGGAATAATTTCGGTTTCCTAGGAGGATTTTGACAGTGAGTTGGCAATGAAGGTTGTCCAACGTTCTTTTGCGAAATGATCATTCTACCAGCATTATCTAATTATTAGTCACGTCATCTGTGTGATTGTAGAGTTTCATCTGCTAGGCAAGAGTGAATGATATGTGTCCTGGTAAGGCGACTAGTGAGCTTGATCTCAAGTTGTTGTTGTCCTGTGTGTCCCAAATCTGTTGCCACCCTTTTAAGCTACTATTTTGGATTAATTTCAATAGATTTCAATATACTCCGCATGGCTATGCGTGAAAGTTATTACAGAATTTCACTGCGTAATCCATTAACTCATTGCCAGCAATCCCAACATGTCCCGGATTGCCACATATCGAGTATCTTTGGCAACTGTAACAAAAGTTATACATAAATAAATAATAGGATTTCCAGTTGGAGTTGGCTTTAGCAATTATAGGGAAGGGCTCCTGAATTCAATGAAACATTTTAATTTTAATATTGATTATACACAGACTCAGAATTATAAATGACACACGATGTGAGGGAAAATATAAATTTTAATATTTCCGTTTTTCGACCAGCCAGAAAACGTAAGGTCGTGTCAATAAACAAAGATTTTAACAACTTTAAACTACAGAAGTAGTGTCGCCAATGATTGGTTCTTGGACAGACAGCTGTTTCTGATTTCCATAAATGACGAAAGGATAGAGGGCATGATGTCAAAATTTGCATATGATGTGAAGATCGCGAGAGTAGTTAATTATCATTTCGAGCATCTCCTTTAGGTTGACTTGGAAGGGCTTCAAAGATGATCAGAGGAGTGGCAACTATTTTTATGCAACAGGATGCTTACACTTGAGAAAGTGTCAAACCCACGATAAGTTACACACTTGTCGCTTAAATGAATTAAAAATAGTAGGGGAAGAAAGAAAGTTGGGCAGGCAGCAAGGAAGGTCCATGGTGTTGTCCTATGGATGATTTATCGTACATTTTCTTGTAAAGACAAGGAGATCATAATCTACTCATAAAGAAATCAAAGAAATTGGAGATAGTGTTCCAAATGCAGTCTCGCAACTGTGGAGACCTCATCTGAAAAAGCCATTCAGCTTTTTAGAAGGGTCCAAAGATAACCTTGGTGACATCGGCAAAGGGGCACTCATATGATGAAAGACTGCGATTATCGGGCAACAGAGCCTGGCAATGAAGCGCCCTAGGGCACAACTCACTGAGGTGAATAAGGCTCTGAAGGGGGTCAGTAAAATGAATAAATCGAAATTTTTATTCTTACGATTTCAGAACATGGGGCCATAAATTAAAATTATGGCGAAAGAGATTCAGACTGGATTGCAGAAAGTTTTCTTTTAGTCATCGAGTTGTTAATCACGAGATAAGTTAACTTCGCCAGTAGTTGAGGCCGACAATTTTGAGAAATTCAAAGTCCCGCTCAATAGTTGCCTACGTTAGGAGGGAAACGCATGGGCTCTTTATTTTGGGTGTTTTTTTTTTTTTTTTTTCGCTAGTGCAAGTAAAGCCCACGGTTTCCTTGCACTATTTTGCTAATACATTGCTCGGAAAAATTGAGAGAACAAAATGTTTTTCATGAATTTCATATTTTCTTGTGAACAGTGTCGCCGAATAAGAATATTTGATATGATAGGCATCCTGGTATGTATATTCCCAGTATCCAACAGAAATCGATCTACCGAATTACAGAGTCTCACATTATGGAAATTATTCATGCCTATAAAAACAGGGGTTGCGACCACATCACTTCATTCCCGTTTTTTTGGCATGCTCCGTGGTATAGCCACATCTCCCAGTACTGAGTATGGCAAGTCGTCGTCGTTTAGATGATTCCTTGAGATGGCGGGCCTTTGGAAGACTTGAAGCTGTCAGTCGCAGGCGACAAGTTTGCCTACTGTGTCACGCAGTGTCCTCTCGACAATTTCAGAAGACAGAACCCTATTACAAGAAGAGCTGACCAAGGTCGGCCGAGCACTACGTCAACCAGAAAAGACAGCTATCAGGCTCCAAAAGCAAGACGGACCCCTACGGTTTTCTGTTATGAACTGTCTCTTGAGGTTGCTGCGGTCACAGGTGAAAACATTTCCAACCGGACTGTGTTAAGAAAGCTCAATTCAATGGACACTACTCAAGGAAGCCAGTCGTTTATATCCCATTAATCCCAAACCACGCAAATCTCGTCGAAACTCTCCATGATCATGTGACGTGGAACCCTAACAAATTGGGTCAGTTCTGTTTTCTGATGAGTCCCGTCTTAGCTTACAAAGAGATTCTAGATACTATTTCATCTGGAGACAATGAAAAATGCGGTACCATCCCTCCAACATCATAAAAAAGAACACTCACGGTGGAGGCGGTGTTCTCGTGTGGGGAGGAATAATGATCAATGGCCGTACCATACGTGTTTTTGACAGGGTACCCTAACTGCACACAGGTTCCGAGAACAGATCCTCGAACCCTAAGTGCGACATTTTAGGATTCTATGTGCGGTTGGCCTAGATTTTCCACAATTTGAGTTCAAGTGATGGAGGAACATATTAAAACTGAAGATCTGCAACGATGCCGTAGCCATCATAATCAGCAGACTTAAATTCAACAAGCATGTGTGGGACGCCCTTTGGAGTCGCATTGCACGCCGACAGCCAACAGTTCGGTCAATTGGTGAACTAAGGTCTGTGCTGGTGGAAGAATGGGATTTGTAGCCGCAGATTCTTATAGACACCCTTATATCAAGCATGTTTATGCAACCTGTTTAGCCGTTGAAGGGATCATACGCTGTACTGATGTCATGTGACCATATTTTCGAACATCTTTATTAGACTTATCTTTATTAACAAAACAACAAGCGGCCCCTAACCAGAAACTGGAAAATCCGCTATGTACATACATAGATATATATACAATGACATATATATGACACAATATATAATGATACATACAATGATATATACATATAATCGTGTAATTACAATGTTATAAGTGTAATGAACATGTAACATGTTCACACAGCAAGTCACATCACGCAACTAATCAGAAGTATTAATTGTGGTACAGGAACCGGAACACAGCAGTCTTTTTCTGTCCTAGGAAGAACGAAAACCGCACCCACTGGAAGAAGTGCTATACCAATGGGTGTTAGCTAATCCTGTATCCACAGCTGCCCAAACTGGGGTACAAGCTTAAATAAAAAGTAGATGGCAGGCGCTATTAGTTTTAAGAAATATCGATAGACATTGCAGATGTTGGGTTGCTTCCTTGTTGTTGATATGTTGATAAACTTGAGAAGAGTTGCTTTCTTTTGGTGAAAACAGCAGAGCAGAACTGTTGTAGAGCTGAGAACGATTGAGAATTTTCAGTCAGCGCCACTTCATTTCCTTCAGAGAAGTTGCTGACAGCAGCTTGTAATGTAGATCTGACGTGGTGGTACAAGTTGCAGCGATACAGAATGTGCGTCCAGGTTTCCTCAACACCACACAAGCAGAGATTGGTGTCAGAGAAGCCAAATTGAAATAGTTTGGAGTTGATGGAGCCGTTCCCAGTAAGTATATACGATGCTGTTAGGCTGGGAGAAAACCATTGGCGGACGTTCTTGTTGAGAGGGAAGGTAACTGCAGGAACAAAAGAGCGGGTGACGTGACCAGTAGTACTGGAATCCCATCGTGATTGCCACACACTGATAAGTTCATTCCAGATTCTCCGTTTCTCGTCTTTGATGTTAGCAGTTAAGTTGCATGAGATGCCGAGAATCTCGCCAGGAACTCTGTTCTTTAGACGATAGCATAGTCCTTTGAAGATGACATGCAGGTCTAGTGGTAAGCAAGGACCTGCAGAGCAGCAGAGGACACTGTTCTGCAGGCCCGGAGCATGGCAAGCAGCATAACCCGTTGAATGGAGATGAGCTTGGAACGGAGTTTAACATTGACGGCTCTATGAAACCAGACTCCCGAAGCATATGTTGTTATTGGTACGAATACTGCTGTATAATATAGTAAGAAAGTCTTCCTATTTAGTCCCCAGTCCGATTTGAAAATTCGGATAACTGCTGCAGTGAACTTCTTAATCTTCGAGACGAGGTGATTAATATGAGAGGCGAAGGTTAACCTGTCATCTAAAATTACGCCGAGATGTTTTAATTCAGGAACAAAAGGGATTTGCTTTCCGTCTATCTTTATATTTGGAGGTTTTCTGTATTCTAACTTGCCCTTAAAAACCATCAGTTTTGTTTTTGTGGCAGATATGCGCAGTTTATATATACTTGACCACTTGATTAGCTCAGAAAGAGTTATATTGGCTGATTGTTCTAGTTGAAGACGCGATCGCCCTGGAATTAGAAGAACCAAATCATCGGCAGAGATATTGTCAGGTTTTTGCGCGTGAGCCAGCTGTCCAAAACTATGTTCCAGAAGAGGGGTCCCAGAATTGATTCCTGGGGGCATCCTCTTGAGATGGTCCTTGAGAGAGACTGCTGTTTAGAGATTACTTGGATGAGTCTATTTTGGAAGTAGCTTCTAATAACTTGGAACAGTTGCTGAGAGCACTTGGCTTTGGTAAGACGATTGAGAGCGCTCTCCCACCAGAGGGAATCGAAAGCTCCCTCGAAGTCAATGAATATGGCCATTTCATATTTAGCCCTCAAGCTGATATGTGGTTAACTAAAGAGACCAAGGCGTCTTCACAGGATTTCCCCTTCTTGAAGCCAAATTGGGATGGAGACATTAAGTTTTGACCTTCAATTAAATCTGATACTCTGGGTGCTAACAATCTTTCAAATAGTTTGCCAAGGTTTGCCAAAAGAGAGATGGGTCTGTATGCTTTGGGATTTGATTTATTTTTGTCCTGCTTGTGAATAATTTTGATCAGAGCTACCTTCCAGAGATTAGGAAATATCCCCTCAGTAAGACATTTGTTGTACATAGAAGTATTTCTGGAAATATTTCGGCAAATTTGATAATTACAGCATTTTCCACAAGATCTAAACCCGGACATTTATGGATATTTATTTTGCTTAGGGCCAGCTTTAGTTCAGGAAGAGTGAAGAGATCCGTTTCATATGAGGAGTGGTAGGTTGAGTTGCTATTCCTGATAGATATTTGTTCTGGAGTTTCTGTGGTGAAATCGTCCAGGGGAAGCAAGCGATCCAGGATGGCGTTAACTGAGTCATTTCAGTTAGTGGTTTCTGTGTTTTTGTTCACTACAGTGCTGTACACTTCATGTGAGTGATACTTGTTTTTGCTAATTTTATATAATAGACCCCAGGGATCAGAATTTCCTATGGAGTGAATTAAGTGTTGCCAGGAGGCAAGTTTTTGTTTTGCAATTGTATTTATGTATTCGATCTGCTGGCCTTTATAGATATTTTTTAGTCTGGTGACTTCTGGTTCAGGCCAGGACCTTCTCCGTTGAAAGTCCCTGCGTGCTTTGTGTACTTTTTTTGCGCAGAGTGGAAAGTTCAGGTGTCCACCATGGAACTGTAGTATGCTTGCTAATTTTCTTCTTAGCGGAGCGTTCTGTAGCACGAAGTAAGGCAGCCTGTCCATAGAATGCATATTCTGAGGCATTGAACTGGTTCAAAGACCGGCGAGTGTCAACATTAAAATCCTGGTGAATTGAAGACATAAATAAAGGCCATTTGATGGTTTTGATAGAAAATCTTCTAAGATCTTTTGGAGGAGGAGAAGAAGGGGGACCTGTAGTATTAGAAAGGAGAGATACCTTAAAAGTGATTGCTCGGTGGTCACTGTTTGTGTAGTCGGTATGTATGGTCCAATCAGATAACATCTTGTTCGCGACTTCTGTAACGTGATCTTTTTTGATAATTCTTATACAACTCCTATAAATGTCCCTTATACCTGTCCGAAATTTTTCGCTGTCTCGTCATTTCATCAGTATTCTACGGTACACCACCACACCAAAATCTGTCCCGCTTCATCTCAAGCTGCACGCATTACACCACGTTTTCTACGCATTCGGTTAATTATGTCGAGCAGCCGTGCTTCTGCAGTTACCATTCATGAATTATACCGCATATTTTATTCTTTCATTTTTCTTCAACCCGTTGCTGTTTAAGCATTTCATTCTGTTACCGAGTTTGAATGAATCAAGATCGAAGAAAACTAATTTTGCGTCAGTTCCCAATTTCAATTTCTCTAACAATCACCAATTTACTCAGTCCGGGATTTCAAATCAAACTCAGACAAGGGTGGGGGGCGTTTACTAGAGCATCAGAGCACTGGAGTGACTGTACGCGTACTTCTACTAGTGTTCTTCAAGTAGAAATCGATTTATTCGGTCATCTGCTGCAAATGTATAATGATTTTTCATCCAGGAAGAACTTGGGCTTTCCTTGAAAAACAAGGAAACCGACTATAGCGCGCACCCGCCATAACACAGTTTCTATACACGATATATGAATACCACGTGACCTAATTGCCTCTGCGCTCGCTTAAAATAACTCAAACCAGCACAAAGTACGGTTGATGAATGTTGCGCTTTAATGAAACAGAATGTGACAGTCATTCTTCCTGAAGAATCTCAGTTTAATCTTTCGGCGTTATAAGTGCAAATTTACGCAATATGGAAACGTTTTATTTAAACCCAACTACTGTTACAAGCACTTAATAAATAAGAAACACTTGCCCTTTGGCAAGTGCGTTTAAATTCCGTGTTTTAAACTGATCCAGGGAAGTTTTCAAGATCGCCCTAATTGTGCATTTTTGGTGTTTCTGCACAGTGCTCATCAAACACCTACAATCTGAAAAGTTAGTTTCACGTTTTGGCACTGTAACACTAGTGCCTAAAAGTGACCTTACAATCGTAAAATATGAGATAACAGGAAAATATGGAATATTTTTCTTAATTATACTTAATGCTCAATCATACTGAGTTTGAAAACAAACTTTCGGCCATTTTCAAGAATCATAACTACAAGTTCAAAATGAGTGGGTAGTCCTGCACTAGTCACCAATTTCATAAGGATTTCTGGCAACCAAAGTTCTCATATTTTTTTACAAAGCTAATGATAAAGCCAATGGCAAATATCACTCTTCTACTTAGAGCATGGACAGTTCTAAGAGGACGTCAACATATTTCAGGCTCGTCTCCCTAAATCATCCTAGTCATGTTCAATCGGATTTGTGTCCGAAGATTTTGCTTGCCACTTCAACTCAATATCCTCACTTTGAAAAAAAAATTAAAACAAATCGAAACGTAGTCCTACATTAATGAGAGCATTTTTCGAACAAAACAACCGTTGTTTGTCTGTCATGTTTGTGTAAAAGCAAATTAAGCTATGAAGGGACTCGATGCATTCTGTTAGCAAATTGAGTGCATTTTATGTGCATTCAGCCTGCCCTGCTTTACTGGATTAAAAACCTAAGTTTCAGTAGTAAAACCGTGCAGTTCTCTCCCAAGAATCACTACCTCGGCTACAGCTAAGTAAACTCTTAAAAACATCAACCGTCTCAACAGAACTCGACCCAAGGCCTTTTCTCACAGCGATCATAACCACTGTTCCCTCAAGTATACCAGCACCACTGTAAAGCCTACGTAGGTCTCACGGATTTCATTCCGATGCCTTTAAGCAATCAAGGCGACCTCACCCCTTCAATGATTTGCAGATCGTGGATCTTTCGTCATTATGTCTCAGCCAAACCACCATCATAATGAAAACAGACAATGTCTCTGGTGTCAGAGAAGTGTGAACATGTTTCACGCTCTCTCTAAATCGAAACATGTGTGGACTACAAAGAGAACATTTGTCCAATGATCTTGTTATCTGAGATGGTGCTGCGGTTTTTGGCATGTTTAAGTCTCTGGAAACCTCAGATTTCGATTACTCTACCATTATTCAATCGTTAACTATCCTCGTGTAATATACTTACATATCGATGGCTAATATAATGTAATAAGTACAATTTTATACGAAACTTTTAGATTCAACAGAAAGAGTCGAAAAGAGAACGCACTAGATTAGAAATCAGTGACGATGTGTAGTGCACTCTTTTATAGTTCGCTTTATTTTAATTTTGGTGAAAATTTAAAATTATATCTCGACATCCTATTCCAGTTTGCCATTTTAAATTATAAAGACTGTACGCCAGCATATCAAATTTCATGAAAAAACATAGGTCGTTTAAAAAATCTGGGTTTTTATCTTAATTATTTGAACACTAGTGTAGTTATTTGTCATCTATTCCCTCGAAGTTTAACATGCTTGTCATTTTCTACACGGTATATGGAAAGGGGTTGAGTTCGAGTTCCGTCTTGACCGAAGAACATCAAATATCTGAAGTGGACGAATTAATCGATCTTTTCCAAAAAATTGATTTTTTCTAGTCTGAAACTCGCAATTTTTTCGTCCAGCAAACTAAACAAACTTACCATGGAACACCGGCATTAAGTCCGTGGAATTTCTATCTCTGTGCTTATTCTAAACAACCCACTGTTATTGCAGTTTCAAATTCATTCATTTAGTGATAACTTCATTTAGCTCCTATATTTCTAAAGTGCTCGGTTTTCATATTGTATTAAGTCACGCTGGAGGATTTCGCGACTTTCTACACCATAAAACTAACATAATTCTAATGGTGTTTCCTGAAGAAAAATACTCACCAATCTTAAAAACTTCTGATAGGCACGTTGTAAATCCAAAGGATCCCAGAAACATCAAAAAGCACAACGTAGATGTGTTCATCTCATACATAGGCTTCACTTTATCTTATAAGCAGGAGTTCTTGGCATCACCTTCATGAAGATCCTGCCAGTCCTTCTAGAGAAACAAGAAAAAGAAACATCATACCGCTCATGCCAAAGAAATAATTAATACTGAGTTACTTTCACTTAAAACAAATTAAAAAAAAAAACTGGTGAACACAAAAGGGCACACATCTTCTTCTTCCCTACTTTGATTTAATTGATTAAGAAGGAATTATTTTCTCGTTTTTCTTGCTCATGAAACTCTTAGATGCTATTCTTTTAAAATAGCAAAACACCAGAGGATACTGTTTGTGTGCGCGTGTGTGTGTCAACCAATCTCAGATTTCCCGTAAAGAACGATGATGGAGAAGCGACTAACCGTCTCTGGATTAATGTCGCTTTGTAAACATCTCGTGTCGTAAGCCTGGAGGAATTACCCTGTGCACAGGATATTACAGACTGTACCAGTTCGATAAATAAATCCGCAGACCAGATGAGGTTTCTTCCATAATCTGCACTGTCTCGTAACCTGCCCTGCAATCGATGTGTGTTCTGGTAAGTACACGCACTCCTTCTTCACTTCATCTCGCGTACCGAGATCAAGGGTTCTTAATTACATTTACTTAATGCGGACAACGCCAGTGTTGGACAAAGGCTTTCTCTTTGTCCTCCTGAAAGTTAGCTGTCTCTTGGAAATATTATTTCCGAATTTTTAAAACGTCTACCATTCTTCGTTTTGATGTCAGGGTTTACACTTTCTTTATATCTTTCGTATTCAAATAACTCTAGATGAAAACATTCTCAGCTTATCCTGAAATATTAGGAACTGTACTTCTAATCTCAATTAATTACAATTTTACCACCAGATAAAGTGGAAAGATAGCGACACACTTGTTGCAGTATTGAACTGCAAGGTCCGGGATATTTCTTGATGTTACAAAGAAATGTGGATCAAAACAAAGTAGATTATTTTTGATACTCGATAAATCTTGGACTACATTCCACGCTGCGATCCAATAAACTTTAAATATAAAAGTGATATTATTTATCATCACCTTGCGTTGGTATTAGATAAATCCGAGAAACCTTATTAAACTTGTAAGAGTACGTGAATTCTATATCATAAATTAGAATATTGTGAACTCCACACAGAATTCAATATTTAAATGAACCCTTATCTTTGAATATGAGGATTCAATTAAATATTGAGACATAATAGTTTCAGTAGGGATTCTTCGGGGGTGGAAACCTATCTGTTCTGTTTGTTTTGGCTGTTTTTCTCTATCTTTCAGGATGATATCCCGATAATTTAAAGATCTAGACTACCTTAGGTTCAACATTTGAAGCTGTGATTAATAATACTCAAATAAAGGATGCCCTCAACAAAACTTGCGCATACTTTAATTCAAAATCAAAATTAAAAAAAAAATAAATTAAATAAATACGAGTAGAATCCAAAATTCCATTTTAATTATAAATTAATTCAAAAAAACATTATCGCATACATTTGATCATCCCTGAAATCTGTCCCATTTGGTATTCTACTGATTGGATGCCAACTGGTAGAACACCTAATTGGGGGACATTATGGGATAATGCAAATTTAGGACAAAAGCCTCATGCTAAGATAGCGATAGGAATTGTAGAGATTAAGAGCAATAGCCTCAGTTATAAATGCAGATGTGGGCAACTAGGTTTAGATTGATCCTTCTTCCTATATTTGTTAATGAACCTTATTAATAACTTACCACGGTGTAGCAGTCAAATGTGAGGATACAGTAGTACACGCGACAAAGCCACAGACATTCATTCGGTTTCGCAAGCTACAAAATCTCGCTGCCACGTCCATTATTGAGATCCTTAGAATCTATTAAATCAATGGATAAACCTCACTAAACTAACATTTATGAATGATATACGACTATCGTTTGTTCGTATGCCAGTATGCATCCTCCTTTATGTAATCCGAACCCTTTCATGCGACCCAGTTGGTCTGTAGTCTCATCCAGGGTAGTATTGTATCTCAAATACTGACCGATAAATAGATTTTTAAAATGTAATCGCTTATATTTCTAATGCTCTCGTTCCTGTAATCATATAAAAAAGTCCCTTTTTATTTATTTTATTAAAATGTAATAGTTTATAATTTATAATTTAAAAATTTAATTTTTTTAGCAATGTCCGTCTGTGCGTCCTCATGTGATAAGCCCGCTATAACAATTTTCGTAACGGCAGTAATGTAACGTTTTTGTTTTCAACTAAAAATAAAATAACGCTGAATAAGAGCACACATTAAACCCCAGTGTCATTAAAATCTTTTCTCTTACAGTGTATAATGGAGTAATATTCTCTTAACCAGTTGTCGCTTGCCTATGTCACCATTCAGAAGTTATTTCAGAGGATTTCGCTATACGAAATGATGTGGCTCAAACGGATCTTCTTTTCTTTCTTTCTTTTATCCCTGGTTAGACAGATTTATGTTTGCGTACGGCATATATGGATATGCCCTCTTCCTGCTCGCTAACCCCGCCATTTCTATTGTCGCTCTACCTTCGTTGCTCACTATCGCTAGACTGTACCTCGCGAGACATTCAGTTGCGAGTACGTTATTTATGCTTGTTTAGTCACGTTTATTGTGTGTGGCGGGTGAAAATGTCTGAGTGGAAGAAAAGAAAGTAGTAGCTTTACTTTTAATAAAAAGTTATAGAGGTTGAAAAGGCCAGGAAAAGAAGAGTCTGCGACAACTTTCCTTTTTCCTCGTTTAAAAGAGACAACTGTGGACTGGAAGGCGCAAATTGTTCAAATAAAACTTTTTCTCTCTCTCTCTCTTCTAAGAGAATTTGTGTACAATCATTAGACATTCAACGCAGAATTAAGGTTCCATTTCTAATAAATTGAAGCACCTGCGGGTTACAGCAGTGTTTTTTGGCCCTCGTGGTAACTAAAAGATCATAGTACAGCGAAAAACCCGAGTTTCCGGGAGAAAAAAACCATGCTATGGTCTGCTGAGACCGACTAACTCAGCCACGTTGTGCAAAAGACCCATAAAAAATTCCTTCCATCGTCGACGGGATTCGAACTCAAGTCTTTTCCAACCACTGCGGGGTTGGCCAGCGATCCTACCCACGAGGCACACTTTATGCAAAGGAAAGAACTCTTGGGGAGAATGGTTATTTCCTTTCCTTAGACTGGAGCTTTTCATCCCACAAAGATAAAACCACAGAACACAATATACTGACTCCTCGTGCCTTAGCGATCTGACATTTCTAAACAGTCCATTAATTTTAATGTCCCAGCACGAGTAACAAAAGTTAATACGCAAATAAAAAAAGTTTAGAAGCGAAAATGTATTAAAAAACTAATGCTAGAAATTGTATAAAATGTTATTTTACCACCGTAAAATAACCCTTTAATCACAGTTATAAAAACTACGCAAAAACTAGATTTGAAACCATACGAATTTATTTGGATCAAAGAACTTTTTTAACTTTGTGCTCAATTCCTTTTTGCATGAAAATACGTTCCGAGAACCACTCTCCTTTCTTAAATCTACTCACACCATTAGCCATCTTGCGGGTAATCGCTGCTTCCAAATCATTGATTTTATCAACGTGGAAATTTCTCGGGGAATACTGTCTGATTTATTTTGTTTACCAGTTTCCGGTTCTACATAAATTAACCGTAAATCTTGGTGTCGCTGTTGTCTGCGTATTTATTTCTGCTCGGCAATTTTCTCCACTGACCGGTCAGCCAACTGGTAATTCTAAATTTAAAGCTTTGCGCCCGGAGAGTCGGTTTTAAGCAGTTTTCCTCCTCCCACTCCTAAAATGCGGTGACATGTGTCTTCCTTCCCAGAATACCACGTCTGTGCGCTGTTCAGAATTAGTCTCGGGCGGACAGCGCTGGTGCCACTACTCGAACGAGAAAGTCGATTAAAATTGACGCCCCCAGACGTTAACCTTAACATTTGGTGACCCAGAAAAATTCAGGTAGACCCCCAGCTGCCTTAAAGAATTTAAACTGTAAGAAATAATCATTCTCAGCAAAATATAACTCAAAAAGTATTACTTCGGCTGCTATTGCCCGAGGGCTGAACCCCCACATGTGTGGAGTTGTTGGCACGCAGTCAACAACAACCTCGCAATCAATAATTCAAAACTGATTCGGATTCGTCTTTGGAAATAACCGTAAGAAGGAGAGTAAGACAAAATTGAGAGTAAGAATGTTCGCGTCGAGAGACTGGAGGAAGTTTAAAAGCGAGTATATAATGGCATTGGTTGCATACTCTGCAACATAGCTAAGATGAAACAGAGCATTCGCGTTCAGTGAGTCAATTACTGAAGAACGTGTGGGACGGAAACGATGCTTTTCCCACATTCTGCACATTCACACCACGCGGGAATTCCGACGAAAAGGAGCTGCGGTGGAAACGCAAAATAAACTCAACGAATCGGTGAAATGCACACTAACCCAACATTCCACCATGATCAAAAAGTGATGACCAATATTCATAAACCACTGCCTCACAAGCGAAGTATCTGATTAAATCTTTCATTCGTTTGAACTACTTGAGATGGCAAAGAAAAGTTGCATCAATTATATCGCAAAAACTCCCAATGATTACACCATCATTTTTCTTTCCCAACAAGGAAGCTGCTTCTGACCTAATATCTCTCGACATATTCAGGAACCAAAAATCAAAAAAAAAAGGTTTAAAAATGGCAGTTTGTCCCCTAACAGTCACTGGCAGGGCAGAATGGGTGGGTCAGAGGCTGTTGAACACTGGAATTAGAGCAGCTGGCAATCATTTTACGAAGGAATAGTCAAAAACATCTTCCGAGCTTCTAAGACTGCTAATGTTTATTTTTTATCGCCACAAAATGATATTGGCAGGACGGCCATGTCATATTCAGACGGTGACGACAGCTCCCATCGAAACTGAAGCAGCAGGTTCTAGAAAATATGTCCCTCCCTTGTGCAGACACAAAAAAGTCTAAAGAAAATTAAACCTCCTCTCTTGGTATTTTTGTACTCCACACTTCTAGATAATTACCCAATTTATGAAAATTGTACAGTTTCGTAGTATTAAAATTACATCCCGAAGGATCCATCCTTAAAAATATTAACATCCACAGCACCAAACTACCAACATGGATTCCAACGATTTTTCATTACTTATTACCAAAGTTAAATAGATTTTTACGCAGTTTTATTCATCAGTGCCGAAATCGCCATTCAAACAGAACTTTAAAAAAAAAAATTAATCCAATTACCGCCTATAGCAGACGCTTTTTTTGGCAAGCAGACGATTTTTTGCAACAATAAAAAATAATCTCGCTAAGAATCTGTAACATAATGAACGCACGAGCCCAACAATAATTTCGAGGAAATTATTACTCGGCCAGTTTGTTATTCGCCGAATAAAATATAGCACGTGTCTCGGTAGCATGGGAACGTGCCACGCGTGACAGGCGAATAGATAAATAAGAAACTACTAATAATTTAGCCGAGAAACGTGCGTTGCCACACAGATGGGAACAACAATGAGCCGAAGGTACGTAACAATGAGTGGCACGCTCGCGTAAACAAATACGAAAAAAGTAGTTTTAGTGGCACCATAAACGTCCGAAAGAATAAAACGCAACGGATAAAAATGATCCGACTAAATTGGATCACACAACGGAAACTGAACCCCCGCGTTTTATCATTTCGGAACATCATTCTTCAGAAGGAGAAATTTGAAAACACACGATTCAAAACAGACCAACTCGTAAACTAAAAGTACAGCAAGATGAATTACGTACATGAATCGTCAGTTAAAATATCCGAACGGGCCGGCTGACAGTTTAAAGACGCACACAATTCCTGACGCAGCCACGATGTCACTGTAAAGTTCCAGAAAGGCAAACTAAGGAAAGACGTATATCGCTAAGCAGGTAACGGCTCTTAGGAAACTCGGAGAGCACGTGCACAAATCTCAGCAGGAGGCGGATGTGCCGTGGTGGGATCGTTGGCGCGTTGCCAAATCCGGAAGGCGGGCTTTACGGTCCAAAGATGTAATAGAACATCCGATTGCCCGAAATATTTCCCCTGGAAACTGGGTCCGCAACGCCTGCTTTGTGAGGACGGTGATCGGCGTTATATCTCGGCGAAAGCAGGGGCCGCTACGTGATGCGGGTAAGCGGCAACCCCCCTCTCCGCTCGCATTGAGGTCATTTTTTTTTTGGACTTCTTTGAGTGGTGGTACGCCGCTGTCCGTGGACTCAAGAAACAGTAATTTTCTTGGGAAAATAATGTTGAAAACAACGCGCGAAGAGCCGTCTCGTTATTTTAAATTCTTAAAAAGAACCGTCGCCTCCAGTACACGAAAACACTTCCTGCTAACCTTGAAGACTACCAAAAATAGGTTTTCCAACACCAAAATAATGGAATAACTCCATTTTAGCCGCGAATATGACACCGGCGTGGAAATGAAAATATAACTGTCACAGGTCAATGTGCAACTGTTTTTATTTTGAGCTAGTGTACGCGAATGGAGGGGGCACTCTCAACTTAATGTAAATATTGTTTGGATCTTACTCTAACTACAAATAGCCCGCGCTTATAATTTTATTATTGGTCGTATTATTGCAATACGATGAAGATCGCTTTATACTCATCTGAACTATGGTCCTCGGCCCCATCGAGTATTGCAAAGAAATTCCTGGCAATTGAATATGGTTCTGAGGTGGTTGAATAGGATCCATGGTAACCCATTCACTGTCTCTAAATCTATACTACATGCAAACATAAATATGACACCGTGGAAAATCAAAATTCTGGAAAAGAACTTCATCACTCTTTCCAAACTACCGATTAATAGGATAGATTCCCCCAACGTGCAAGAAATCGTCTCAGCATCAAGTATCCTATCCATCCTAGAGAGCGATATAATCGACGTTATAGGTCGACTTTTACCAACCTCGTCTGCCTTAGAGACATGTTCCCAGCAAATATTATTGAACATTTCAACCAGCTGCAAATTGATCCCCCCCAATAAACTATTTGAGACAAGAAATACAGGAAGAATATCCTGGAAGACTTGCATCAAAGCCTCTGCCTACAGTGAATCCTGACAAGGTCGTGTCACTCCATCTATGGACGCCGTGCCATCCATCCAGGAACTTCTGTACTTGAAGACTTTGGCTGTCTTTTTAATAGTGTAACTGAATTCATATTGCAAACTTAATTTCCTGTGTATACATGTTCAAACCTAAGTTATCTCCCTCGTGTTAATGTATATGTTCTTAAACTATACCAACTGAATTGTCAAACACTGTCAATCGTCCTTTTAATGTACATGTTTTTATAAAACTAAATATGTTTTTATAATTGTCTGTACACCCTTGTAGCCTAACAACTATACAGTGGTGAAATCAAACTTAATAAACTGAATAATAAAAAGAGTTTATTTTCATGGCGGCCATCTTGTTTCAAAACGAAGGATCCAGATGAAAGTATCGTGGCCAGAGTATCTCTAATACCACATACCCTCAATGTGCGCTACAAATTTTGGACTGTTTGGATTTCGGACTATAAATACGAAGGCCATTTGGAGGAGGGTGGAAGAATAAAATACAGACATGGCGATCCCATAATTCCGCTTCTATCTTTTTAAGGCTAAATTGAACAAAATAATCAGTTCGTTGAAACCCCAACACCCACCCCCTTACACGCACAATATCGCAGTTTATAAATGTCGTCACTCGTGTTCAGGTATTTGAGGAACTGATTATAGGAAGCCGTTGCCATGCCAACAACGTAGAGTATTAACAAACTCGCTCTCTGGACGGTAGCTTTGATAATGGAAGGGTTATTAAACGTATTGGGGGTGAGGCATTTCAAGATATTAGCGACTGTTCGTTTGCAGACGATGACGGGGAAGTAATTTTGTCTTCTGAAGGCCGTCGGGGCTTAAAATGAAATACGGAAAAATGCGACAACAGACGCATGTAAATATCGCGGATGCGATATTAAACATCACTCGGCGCTACACCCACACACACAGACTGCCTTCACTAGCCCCGTTTCTATCTTTGGCGATCCTTAATGTCCGCCTTCTACAACACTCAGGGGGCGGCCACTCCCCCGTGTTTCTTTTAAGCAGTTTCCGCGCATTCTTTATTTTCATAATAAAGGCAACAAACGGGTTTCGCTGAACGCTTTTAAATAATTCTATTCCGAGAAGAAAAGCAGATGGCATCGTCTGTTAACTCCCAATGTCGTCTGACAACAGACACTGGCGCCACCTATTGCCAAACTGAACTCGCGTATCATCTTAACGTTTGTACATAGAAAACGAACCCAACGTCTCGAGCGAGGTTACCATTTAGATCCATAGAGATATGACGGACAGCAGCGCCACCTACAGGATTTGGCGTAAGAGAATATTGAGAACATTTCCGCTTAACGCACGTGTTTTACACTCCGAATCGTATAATCTTAACGCAGCCACGTTCCACTCTTTAGCAGAGCGTGGCACGATCAGAATGCGGATATCGATCCCCCCATCCACCCACCCCAACTGTTCTGCATGTTCAATCTTCTTATTATCTTCGACCATAAAAGTCGTCGAGTAGCGGTGGCTTTCACAGGCGGGTGTGTTCGCGTGCAGCGATGGGATGCCTTTAGCCCGCTTTCCTCCTCCGTGTTCGCTGGATGCTGCAATCGGCACGCCAGGAATTCACGTGATCCGTGGCATCGCCGGAAGTGGTGACAAGAATGGCAACTGCAGGATGGGGGGGATGTCGCACGGAGAGAATTCGGAGTTGCGGAATACGATAAACAGCGTCCTTTTAAGGGAAGGAGCGAAGCACAGCCATCCTCGCTGGCTGGAGACGTTCGTCCTACACCGTCTGTCTGTCTGTCACCCCCGGGCATGGCCTCGTTATGCACCCACGCGTCTGTAAACAAACAAACAACAACGCTTCATCTGCGCCTCACCGGCTCCCGTCTTTCCTTATCTTAGAACGCACGTGGGATATTCCTTCGTAACTGTTTGACGTTTGCGAACCGTCCTCGTGTCGCGCTGATTGCCTTCTCTCGCATCGTTTTCGTCCGAGAGAAGCTAAATGGAAAGCCACCAAAATGTTCGAAACAAACAAAAGCAAAATTGGTTTTTCGGATGATTAAAACTTACTGCGGTTTCTTAAGAAGCCAAACGCTGTATATTTCATCAAAACAAACATGAATACTTTATAATGATCTTCTTTCCCCGAGGAAGAGGACTGTCGTGCTGCGAAGAAAGGTCTTCATTTCCTTTCGTCGTGACTTATAAAACTAGCGATGACCTTACTGGGTAAATAAGGGGAAAAATTCACTTCGAACAATAGTTCAAAACAAGCTGATTGTCAACGTAATAATAACGAATTTATTTATTTTCTTCTTTGGTATTCGCAAGGAAATAAAATGAGATCTAGATCGAGTAATTGTGGGGTGAAAACAGAGAAAGATTCTGTTAAGAATATTAAAATCTTTTAAAAAGTTCCCTGCATTTCTTTCTTTTAGATTTCACGAAACTAATTTTAGAAAACAAAGGAAAGAGCCCATTCCATTTATAACTTCTCACAAAATGCGTAATTTTCCTCAAATTCTAAAACCAAATGAATGATACGCATCGGGGACGATCACACTTCATTGCACAACGAAGACAGAAACTTTCTTTCCAGATGCACACTACTTAAAGGGGTTTTTACTGTAAACGATGCATACGATGGTTTAAGCAGTGGATGGTTTCTTAAAAGTTATTTTCAGTGCGTTGAAGTTAATTTGTGAGACGAGGTGAGGGCAATTCATGGTACCATTTACCAGTTGGTTAAATAGGAGTAGATCCGCTTTGTCGCTTCTTTCTTCCAGCGTTTCAAGTCCAAAGAATAAACACCACTCTTGCTAAGATTCTAATCCACTTTTGAAACAGACGTATTGCATTGCAGATGGTGTTTTTGGTAAACTGCATGGTGTCAAGCACCCGGAACATAATCAATACAAAAGAGATCATATCAGTGCGGGTGGAACGTTCCTTGAAAAATCAGTGAGAGAAATCTGAGAGATTAAGCTTCCAGTTCACAGAATTACGAATTAAGTTCACAGAATTGCTGATATCAGTTTAAAAAATTTCCACTTTCTATGCGATGCAATTACCAATTACAATATTAATTATATTTTAACGAGTTACGAAGAAAGAGAGGGCTTTACCAATCTACGAAAAAAAAGTGAAAGAAAGCTTTTAAATTAGTTTCCTTCGAAAAGTTGCCATGTTGATTAGCAGTAGTGTTATAAATTAAAGAGGGCACTATAAAGTAGAAGGAAAGAAAGTTTTATATCGATTGATCATTCGCATTAGATGTTCGGGTCAACTGTGCATGTTAAAAAAGGCATTCCATAAAAAGCCGACTTAATCCGAGTAACCGATTTATCACTCAAGCACTGCTAATGTGACTAAATCAATTTTCTTGGGAATTTTACAAACAAAAGAGGAAGCAGAAATGAAAACAATTCAATTCATTGCAATCCAATTCTGCTACTTCTCTGTCCAATAATGCAGATTAAAAGAAAGCTTTGAATTAATTTACTTGTAAAAGCTGGAAATTACTGCGCTTCCAGTGACATCATCGGGCACTGCTGCCGCACTCAGTTTAAGTCTTCCTTAAATGAGGCAAACAAAGAGAGACAACCAGAGCAATGTTTCCAGGGATGCTGGCAAAGCAAAACTCCTTCAGGAGTACCAACTCATTGTCTAGGATGATTGCATAATGGCTCATAAAGCTACTTTAGGGATTCTTGGTCACATCAGGTAAGGCTTCCGACAGTGGAGTCGTAAGTGGAACATCTCTAGAGTTGGGTGTCGCCAAACACTGCCATTCATTCCACGCGGAACTGAACCTACTACAAACAAACCTAAAAGCTTCATACATTTGCTAAGTACACATAATTTTGATTATCACAATCGTGTAAAGTCGAGTACTTTGGCCAACATAAAGATGCCCGTTGTTCTGGACTCGTTTAGAGTAAGAGACAGGCAGATGGGGGACTCTGGCATGTCTAGCAGATAAGGAGTAATAAATAACTTTAGTATTTTCATTACATTCACTCAGGATGTTCGTGGTATTGTGGTAGGACAACTTAAGCGAGCTGTTCCGTTTGTTTATATAAAACCAGGGACAAGAAAATGGCTTTATTGTTTGGAGATGGAAGAGAATCTCGAGTGGAGGCAGCGAAATCAAAGACGTGCCATAGTCGAAATCCATTAGTCTTACAGCTTAATGGATCTCGAGAGAGATTTCGACAATCGTACTGCGGTGTGGTGTTGCTACAAATCACGCCAGTGACATTCTAAACGTGTTATCGGATGGTGCGAGGCAGTGACAGAAAGATGATCCTTCCTTCAGGTCATCTGTATCTCTTACCTGAATAACACCATCTAAGAAACAATCATAGTTCAATCAGCGGTTCACCGTGATCCGGTCATGGCCACCAGTGGCGGGAGTTACTGGAAAAGTGGTCAGACCAGGGACTATCGATCTATTTCTCATCCCATCTTTCTTTGCTCGCGTTAAAACTGGTGCCTCTTTCTTATAACACCCTATATTGCTTTCCAAAATATCTGGACTCCCTAACTGTTAACTACTACGCTTATTGAGCGATTAAAATGTCGAAAATTAATCTCTCTACTGATAACCAACTTCTTAGCAGGAGTCACAAACATCGAATCGATTCCCGAATCCCTTAAATGTGCATTTCCCTTTTAAAATTAGTGTTCGGACTCGCTTAGCTACTGACATCGTTAGGTTCACGAGCTTACAGACTTCCCACTGTGCGCGTGTGCAGCGATAGCCCGGATCCATCGAACAGTAAGTCACAGTAGGAGGGAGCCAGCAAACGCCGTGTTGCCATTTCGGTTATTTACATGCAGTAAATCACGCACTGTGACGTCAGTCTGTCGCCAGTAGCGCAGCACCCTCACGAGACAGAAGGGTAAACTAAACGTGCGAATGGAGTTTTGGCCGTTAACGTGCCTAACCGAATTTAGACTGCTTCGGATGTCACCAGGGTGGCCACCCGAGAGAGAGAGACGTACAAAATTTTTTTAACTCCGTTTATCTTCGTCTCCATAGTAACCAGAGCCACATTATGTAAAAGGTTTCGGTCCGCGCGTGCTTTCATTAACCTCGCATTAAACTTTACTAACCACCAGATGGCTCTAGGGTGACGTCTACCGCGAGAAGGCAGGATAAACCCGCGTTAAAGATAATGAGAAGTGATGCAGGTTCGGAACCGAGGACCAGGCAGGATGCCAGCTGTTTGCTTTACGGGGGAAATATCCCCATATACACTTCATGATAGTGTCTGCTTGCGGGCTTTATGAGTCTTCTTTTTCTTTTATAAGCAGGATTTTGCAGCGTGCGTGGTAACTGTGGCACTTTTATGCATCCTACTATAAAAGGGCTTGTCGCTGCGAGAATTCCAAACCATCACCCCGTGTGAATTTATGGAACTCATAAACTTCGCTGCCATCCTAATAGCAGACACTGTCGACATCCCAAAATCTCTTTCGTTTTTTTTTTTTTCCTATTTGCTACCGAGGAACGCTCGCCAGCTCGTGGCGGTTAGTTAGAAACAACACCCTACGCGTGGGTCTCCATCTATTTTCCTCTTCAGCTGCAACTTTTATAGGAGGCCATTGAGGATGGATCATTAACCCCACGGCCGTGAGCAACTAGTTCATTCTATCAATCTCGGGAGCCGTCGAAATGAACCCGGCAACTGTCCATTACCACCTTAATATTTGTTCGTAGCGGCATCTCTGTCTCCCCTCACCCTCCTCCTCCTCCTCCTCTTTCTCCGCTGCAAATTGATGCCGACTGCGAACAGAGGAAGCGAAATTGGATCACAAGCAAATCAGAGCGAGCGATTTATACAATTACACATTACAGGAACGTCTTCGTACGTTGCAGCCCGAAAAGGGGGTGTTGGGTTAATTCAATTAACTCCCCTCTCTTTCTCGCTTTATTTCTTCTATTCCATTCTGTAGAATCATTTCGGGCAGACTAAATCTGTGTTGTTTTAAGAATGCACCGTGTTTCTCAGAAGGGGAAAAAAAACTTCCATTTCCAGCAAAGTACCGCAGTTGGCATTGTACAGTTGTTTGTTGGATCAAAGTGATCTTAGCAAAGAGAGAAATGGTAAATACTACATCGCGCATTAACATCGGAATTAAAATGATCTCATATTTCTTTATTAGAAACACGCCTTACAGCGGTGATAGACGAGGTTTATGCACGTAAAAGAGCAGCTGAACTTTCATAAACACCCGCTGACGCATGCAGAAAGCTTAAATATTTATTTTATTTGGTTGTAAAACAGGAAGTCGTTCTCTAATGTCAAACAGGAACATTTGAGAAGATTATTATTAATATCTTTTATATAACTAATGTAGTTAACAGCGACAGTGCTAGGGGTTTAACATAAATTAACTAATACAGGAAAAATTACATAAAACGTCTAATTACATATTTTACATATAAAATTAATATTAACGTGAGAAATGAACTGAGTTTAGGGTCGAAGATAACGCCGAGATCTCTGTGCTTGGTTACTGGGATGATGGGGGTTCCATGGATTTCCGGGTTTAGTTGCGTTGGGTTTGATTTGAGTGAGAACACCATTTGTGCAGATTTGTTTGGATTTATCTTGAGAGAAAACTGTGCCAAGTATCTAATCAGACTCTTAAGGCTGTTAATAATATTTTCAGAAACAAAATTAGGTCGGGCGGTCCCGTGGATCCGATAGAGGAGCTTCAAGTCGTCTGCATAACTGATAAATTCTGGTTGCTGGCACAGGAATGGGTGGATGGCAGCCGTAAAGAGGAGCCCTGAAAGAACTTCGCCCTGGGGAACACCTACACAAACTTTCCTTGTGAAAGATTTTTTATTCACAGTCAAGTGAAGGACCCTGGTCGTAAGTAGCGACTTCGAGAATTCCAGTATATTACCTTTTATCTGGTATCCGTCCTCACAAAGTTGCAGGAGGGATGGATGTCTATGCTGTCGAATGCAGACTGGATATCCAGATAAAAAATTAACATCTCAGCCCTATCTTGTAGAGCCCCCTAGAACGATGTTGGTGGTTTGCAGCAGGTTGGTAATGGTGGACCTGCGTTTCAAGGCATAGCGAATGAATGGTGATTCACATGGCAGAACCTGGTTGGTTAGGATGGGAAGAAGGCACTTCTCCATGACTTTGAGGAGATATGAGGCTTTCATTATTGGCCTAAATTGTGAAACGGAGGTCGCTCCTTGTGTTTTGGAGATTGGTCGGACAATATATTGGTTCCAGGCTGTTGGGAAACTTTGCGTTGCAGCATATAAAGAGGCAGTCAAAGCTGACTTCTTAGATCGCATGGATCTTCTTAGATCCAGAGAGTGGAAGCAACGCAGCATTCACTAGAAACGTCTATATTTAGTGCAATCGAGGAATTTCAAAAGCAGTTGGGATGTTATGCCTGTACCGTACTATCTTATGTGGAGAGGTTAAACAGTTAACTGACAAATTGCGCACAAATCCTCAAGATTGATCTGCGACATCCCATCAAAACAAGAAAACTGGATGTTTGACTGACGGTGTCATTTTATTATACGTCAATGGGTGACAACAAAAGGGAAGGTCCAACGCCGTGCAACCAGAAAAGTCATCCAGAAAAGAAAACGGGGGAAAGCAATTGAGCATCCTTCGCACAGTCCGGACTTTGTGATTTTCATATAGTTTTGGAAGACTGAAAAATTATCTGTTCATATAACAAAACTTTAGATAAGTGTTCCTTGCAATGAACACTGTCAGGTACACGTACGCAATGTGGTTCTTGTTGGTTTTTATGCGTATAATTTTTTCGTGTTGTGGGGGCTGAAAAATCCAGAAAAACTCACTGGGGGAAGGGGGGAAAACCTGTCCCTTCGCCCGAGATCAGAGTAAGTCCTCTCAGATCAAACCACGGCCTCGATCAGAGAGGACTTCAGAAATTACTCAAAAAGAATGGCATCATTTGTGGTTGGAAAATTGGTTGGTATTCAATATTAAATGCAGTAATGATTTTTTTGAAAAATAAAGTAACAGATCATTTTGTAAAAGATAATTTGTTTTCATTTAACTCATCCTCGTACTTAAAGAAATTCCTCCATCTAATTAGTAATTGGAAAGACTGAAAAGAGTTGGCTAAATTTTTGTTTTCGTTGATAAAATAAAGTACTTCGTAGATATGACAAAAACAATCCAAACGGCCTTTTTCACATGGATATGCAGAATGTATTCTCGCCGGTCTGCCTCCAAAAATTCTTGTCTTCCAGCTTTAAGAATTGATTGTTCTTTAAGATTTAATATCGCTTCTTCTACGTCTTCAAGTGAAGAGCTAGAAATCCGTGCCAGGGAACATTGCTATTCGAAATATTTAATCTTTGTATGTAAAATTAATTACAGTTGTACCAAAGTTTACTGCAAGTGCGCATGCCATGGCCCACCCTGGGGGTTTAATAACCAATGATAGGAACCAAGTCGTCGAAACTAAGATATAACCTCAAAAGTAAAGGAGGGGGGAGTTATAAATGAAAATAGGAAATGTGGGAAGTTATAGTAAAAAATGAGACTTTAAACCAAAGTTACAGAATGTTTTCATCCCTCCATAAAATCGGTAGTCGTAACCGTGCAGTTCAATTAACCCATTTCGTGTCAGATCATTCATTCATTCAATTCGTTTATCGGGTTGATGGGGCTCAGAAGGAAGACATCTCGATAATTGAGATATCGAAACCAACGGTGGAATTCTGTATAGAAAATTCGGTTGGCAAATACAGGTAGATTTTATCCATCGAACCATTCCAGTTGTATATATTTTATTTTTCTAATTCTTCCAGTATCACAGCTGAAAATTTCGACGAATCTAAGGACATATTTGAAATTTATGTTGGCAAATTGATTACCGCGCTATATTAATCAGAAACATCACGAGGGCCTACAGGATGCCGCAGGAAGACAAGATAAATGGAAAAATCTTCGCTAAAATGTAAAGAAATTCATATACAGAGTTTGGTTTACCTAATGAGTCAACAATATACGTCAACTTCAAATTCTGACTAGGACATGAAGTCAGAAAAATATTATTATTATTATTATTATTATTATTAAAATCAGTTTATTTCCCAAAAACCTTGGGTCACCCCGGGACGGCTCTGTGCCAGAAGGGTGTGAATACAGACTAAGGTGCGAGGAACACAATGTACAATAAACAAGGGTACATTCGTGCTCGACCTGAGACTTTTACAGATTAAATAAACAAAAATGTACAAAATATACAGTAATATACATGATTACTTGAAGACAGAAAGTCTTTGTCATATACAAAGAGGCAAGTTAAAAAAAAATAAAAAAATAATAATAATAATAATAAATAAAAAAATAAAGGTCTGTCCAGGAGCAGGTAAGTATTATAGGTTCATAATCTGGTAACAGTTCTTGAGGATTTCCTTCCTGTAGGGCTTGTCTTCACAGAACCTATCAGGGTGGATCCTAAATTTATTGAAGATCAGAAGACAATTGGCTGGAAACATGTTCCTCAGGGAATCAATGCTTGACAGCGTAAGACGTAGAGGGAGACAGGAGTCGGGGTGCTTCCCTCTTGCCCTCTTCGGGCCAGAGATTAATGCGGATACTGATGGAGCATCAATTCGCCTCGTTATAAGCCGTGCAAGCGTGAAAACATTTTTTGTCATGATGATATGTCTCCAGGGAGTGGTGCCTAGATTTGCTTGTAGGATCGATCTGGAGATAGTTAGGGGATGGCCTACCACTCTGTTCATCCATCTAAGCAACCAGTACTCTAAACTAAGATACTTCTGAAGGTATGAGGCAGGGGCAGATGACCAAATTTCTGAAGCATAGAGAGGAATCGGCGTAATACACCTCAGGATGTGCCGAAAAAGCAGCGCTGGCTGATGCACACCAACGAGCTCTTGCCGCACTGCCCAAAGAGCAGCGTACGTCTTCTGCCTCATCCTGGCAAAGTGAGGCTGAAATGTGAGCCCAACGTCCCAGGTGAGGCCAAGATCAGTATGAGAGGTCACCTTTTGCACCGGTTCCCCACTCACAAAGATTTGGATATAATTTTTGGCTTTCTTCTTGGTTATCGTCAGTTGTGCTGATTTGGAAGGGCTCAGATGCAGTCCTATTGTGGCAAGATAACTTTCCAAGCTCGATATCTGCCTAGAAGCTTGTTGGTTGATATCATGAGTCTGATGATTATGATCTGAGCTCACGTAGAACTTCAGATCGTCGGCATAAGAAACAAAGTTCGGATTCTGAGCAAGGAAAGGCTCCAAAACTGCTGCAAACAGGATAGCTGACAGTACACTTCCTTGTGGAATGCTTCTTGAGACGTCAATAGTTACTTGAAAGTCATTGTGGGTCACAGACAGATGTCTAGGAAGTAAAATAGACTTCAAAATTTGAAGTAAGGTATCTGCCAGGCCGAAGTAGTGTTTCAGAATGGTAAAAAGAGCTGGGAGGTGTATTCTGTCATAAGCCGATTTTATGTCGAGGAATATGATGTCAATCTGTGATTTGTTGTTAAGAGTGTGCTGAATTCTGAAGAGGGTATCAAGAAGATTGGTAGTTGTCGATCTCCTTTGTAGAACGGTATGGAGGTACTCGGGCCTGTGTGCAAAGCAATGCTGGGAAATTGTTGGCTGAATTACTTTTTCGAAAATTTTGAGTAAAGAACAGCTGATGGATATTGGTCTCAGGTCTTTAGGAGATTTCGGTTTCTTGATCTTTGGAATGGGCTTAACATGGTAAGTTTTCCAAATTGAAGGAACTATTCCAGATTGCAGGATTTGTCTGAAAAGGTGAAGGAGAAGGTCGACTATATATGGGCTGCAAATTTTGATAATAAAGAGTGGGAAATTACTGCGTATGTTCTAACAAAAAACGTGCACAAGTCCATGGAACACCCTTGACTGGCACATATTCGCCCGCCAGCCTAGGTTTAATCACTTCAACCTTACAGGATCGGGAACTGGGCAAGGATGATGAAAGAAACAAACAAAAACAAAGAGAGAGAGGTGTTGTTGTAAGTATATGGGAAGGTAGACCGCAAATGAAAAATATGCGAACCGCATTAATAAAAAATCAGCTTTTCATTAGTTGGTGCAACGGATCCTCGAAACCGTGCGTTGATGTGTTCGTTCTCTCTTGGGTTATGTTCACCGGCTTGTTCGTGATGCGCAACTGCCTTCGAGTAATGGACCCAAAAGGAAACGGTGGAATTCCGCGCATATTTTGTAAGAAAGCTCTGAAACAGTGAACCGGCGAAGGAATTTGTTCTTTGAAACAAGAAACTTTTCGCAGTAACTAATGTACGCTGCGGTATGTAGCGCTTAAGCTAGTCTGATGAAAACAGAGGTCACGTGGTGTCCTAATTTAATTTTAATGGACAATTCACACTAAGCAAAGAGTAGCAATTTATAACTGAGAGAATTAAAATATAATAAATGCGACACAGTACAATCTACAGTTACATATAAACTGAATTGTCAAAAGTAACTGGACGCCTGCATATCTTAAAGAATCTTTTATTGGCATAATATATAATGCCATGGCGTTAATGACATACACACACACAGTCTCCTCGTCGGTGGACTCCCAATCAATTTCAAAAATCGGTCAGCGGCTTTTTCACCCATTCTACCCAGAATACTTATTGCATGCGTGTTGACCTAGTCCAAAGCCGATGTTCTGGTTCATCCCAATAGAGTTCGGTGGGATTAAAGTCGAAACTCTGTACAGGTCCATGAAACTTTTGCATTCGCATGTCTTGAAACGAAGTAGTAGTGGTGGCAAAATGACGCAAGAAAGCAAAGCTTATGCAGCATCAGCCACACACACACACACACACACACACACTTCTCCTATCCGTATCCTCCAAGAATTTGTTTAGCTTTTCCCTGAATTTATTGAAACTATCAGCTTCCACAACAACAGATGGAAACCTGTTCTAACAATCAAAACATCTGTCTTCCGCACATCTATCAGGTAACCAACTTTAATTTATGCCTCCTCATGAGTATAGTCTGAGCAAGAGGAAGAATGCCATTCACAATCAGCTTATTTAATCCATTCAAGGCCTTAAACACCTCAGATCACCCCTCAGTTGCTAAGTCTCCAGAAGCAGTAATTTGCAGAACTGAAGCCTTTTAGGTAAGAGTACCCTTTTGTTTCCTTCACTAATCTGGGTGTCTTTCTCTGAACCGGTTCCAGCAGGTCTACATCCTTCCTAAAGTGAAGGATCCAGACCTACACTGTTCTGCCACTTTATTAGGTACACCCCCGCTGTGCACACAAATGATTTGTCCCACAATTGTGCCGACCGGGCTAGCCGAGTGGGTAAAGTACCTGCCCGGCAACCCAAAGGTCGCGGGTTCGATTCCCGCCTCGGGCTTGGATCAAAGTACTGCAAAAACCTTGGGAGGTGCAATATGGCCACAGAAGCCGATGCGCCAACAACTACCAAATCAAAAAAAAAAAAAAAAAAATCCCACAATTGCAAGTCACATGACCACAGTTTTGGATATAAATGCAGCAGAACAACCTTTCTAGTATCAGTTAAGCGTACAAACCGTAGCAAGAATGGGGAAAAGGAGTGGTCTAACGGACTTCGAACGTGGCATGGAGTAGGTGCAAGACGTGCTGGACAAAGCATCTCTGAAACGGCAGTTCTCCTGAACTTTTCCCGACAGTTTCAAGGGTGTATCGAAAATGGTGCAACAAACAGAAAACATCCTCTGAATGGCACTCCTATGGAATAAAATGGCTTGTTGATGAGAGAGGCCAGATGAGGATGGCTAAAATTGTGCAAGCAAACAGACGGGCCACAATGTCGCACATCATGTCAGGATACAAACTTGGTGCACAGAACAAAATATCGCAACGGACCACTAGTCGCACCTTGTCGCGAATGGACTACAACAGCCAACGGCCACATCGCGTGGCTTTGTTATCAATGAAGAACAAGAGAGCACACCTCCTGTGAGCACAACAACACCAACACTGGACTATCAAGAATTGGAAAACAGTTTCTTGGTCTGACGAGTCGAAGTTCCTGGTGCATCATGTTGATGAAAGGCTGAGATTTGGCGAAAACAACATGAATCCATGGACCAGTCATGTGTGACGACTACTTTGCAAGGTGGTGAGGGCAGTATTATGGTATGGAGAATGTTTTTGTGGTACACGTTGGGTCCATTGATACCCATAGATTCACATCTGAATGCCACATCATTGCTGACCAAGTGCAACCGTTCGTGTTGACAATTTATCCTCAGTCAGATGGTTACTTCCAGCAGGATAATGCGCCGGTGCACAAAGCCCAAATCACTATGGAATGGTTCCAGGAACATGACAATGACTTTTCTTTGCTGCAGCGGCCCGCTCAGTCCGCGGATCGCAATTCTATTGAACATCTTTGGGATAAGTTGGAAAGGGCTGTTCGCTGCAGGCCTACACCTCCGTCAAATCTCAAGGAACTGCGTGACACACTCATGTCTGCATGGTACTCCATTCCTGCACAAGGTTTTCAGCATCTTGTTAAATCCATGAGGCTGTTTTGAAGGCTAAAGGTGGCTCAATAATTGACTAGCAAAATTTCAGTATATAATTGACAAAACCCCATAAGTCGTTCTGGAAGCATGTCGGCACTGTTCAGAGAATTTCATATCTGACTGCGCAATGACCCCCTCCCAGATCTTTTTCACTTTCCACTAGCCTTTTACCACACAATTGACAAGTTACTTTGGGATTACTGCTACCCATATGCAGTACTTTGCATTTGTCAATTTTAAACTTCAACTGCCATTTTTCAGTCCATTTAAACAATTTTCCTAGATCTTGTTGCAGTAGCTCACCATGATGACTATCATTAATCACCCTGCAAACCTTTGTATCATCTGCAAACTTTGACATTAAGTCTGATATACCATAATCAATATCATTAATAAATATTGAAAACAACAATGGGCGCAGCACTGAACCCATTTTTTTTTCTTTTTTTTTTTTTTGGTAGTTGTTGGCGCATCGGCTTCTGTGGCCATAATGCACTTCCCAAGGTTTTTGCAGTACTTTGATCCAAGCCCAAGGCGGGATTCGAATCCGCGACCTTTGGGTTGCTAGGCGGGCACTTTACCCACCCGGCTAGCCCGGTCGGCCACTGAACCCTGAGGACTCCACTGATAACATTAGCCCATAAAGAGCAGTGCCCATTGATAACCACGCTGTCTTCTTCTTCCACTCAATCATCCCTTTATCCATAGCAAAAAGTCACTACAGGCTGCGCATAGTCACATGGTGCAGTGCCATGCTGAAACAGAAAAGGGCTCGGTATATCTCCTGACAGAGTGGAGAAGAATGGAACTGTCCAAAATGTCAATGTTCCTCATGACATTCATTGTTCCAGGATTCGCCAAGCTTCTCAATTAGCACTACACCCTCGGATAAATATCTTTTTTTCGGAAATCCTCAAGGCTGCCTTCCATCAGATCAGAAAACCTTGTATCATGATTCGCCACTCCATAACATAATTTTTCAACGTTTCAGAAGCCGACCGGGCTAGCCGGGTGGGTAAAGTACCTGCCTAGCAACCCAAAGGTCGCGGGTTCGAATCCCGCCTCGGGCTTGGATCAAAGTACTGCAAAAACCTTGGGAGGTGCATTATGGTCACAGAAGCCGTTGCGCCAACAACTACAAAAAAAAAAAAAAAAAAAAAAAACGTTTCAGAGACCAGTTACGATGAATCACCAGCCAAGTCGGCCCTGGACATTGCATCCTGTGACGTTTGGTTCGCGTGATGCAGCTCTACCGTAAAGCTTCAATGCTATGCAACTCCCTGCGCATCATCCTTGTGGTAACCTGTGACCTACTGATTACTTCCGATTGACAGTATTCAGTGAGGACTCACGGTGTCGAAGTATCACTCTTCTGAATCCTCCAGTAAATTTTCGCAGTCTACTGAACGTTTCCTGACTGGTTGTTTGGCAATCATGTCAACCCCGTTGATGTAGGCGCTGCAGTGGTATGGACAGATTGATTGCCAATATTGCGTTCTATGACGATTCCCCCACTGAAAGCAGCTAAGTAGACCAACGCCCAGGCCATCTATTGTATTTCGTTGATCTTCTTGCTTCTAGGGTAAACGCAATTACTTTTTTACCTATTTCTGAAACTTGAATCATGGATAGTTTATCCAAAATCCCAGGAGTGTTAAGATAACTTTTGGTAATATATTGTATATCTATGACAATGCAGATGAAATAAATTACTATTCAGTACTATTTAGCTAGCTACAACAGATAAGTGAGTATCTTCAGGAGGCAAGGTATACGAGTATCTGTGTAACTGCGTTTATTCTTCGGTGGGTTTTCTGGACGAAAAACTTAACTCCCGAGGAAAATCAAGCAGCCCCCGCCTGAGACCAAGTAACTCAGCCACATTGTGAAAAAATGCCCATGAAACCTCCTCGCTTCATTGACAGAACACGAAATGAAGCCTTTCCCAGTTAGTGTAGGAGTATACTACGACAATTATAACCACTCTGCCATCCATGTGGGCTTACAGGAGGAAGGAAAAGAAATCATTGAAATTTAAGGACTCAGGATGAAGCTAAGGGAAACGGTCGAGGGGAAAATAATCTCTGTAATTTTTAACGGAGATCGTTTTAAACAACTCTACTGGATCCACTGTACCATCCATGACCTAAAAATGAAGAACCCGAAGTCACTGAAAGATTTCTGGCATACTCCATTGAACATACTCTTAAAACTCTGCTAAAAGTCTGTTGAGAAGCTAATGCACCCGGTAATAGTTGGCTTTGCACTGTGTCTGATGTTTGTTGTACCCTAGACATGCTTTAGGGTACAACAAACATCAGAGAATAAATCTCTTAATACGTGATTTTTTAATGTAAAATCGGCGTTTTTTATGCATCTGTTATAAGTTGTACACTTACATTTTATGAAATATTCGGATGTATGTAAAGCTGTGATAAATGTTACTCTGAATGGATCTCATCGGAAACCAAACTAGAAAAATAAAAACATTCCTCCGAAGATGAGCATTGCTGCCCAATTCATCATTGAAACCATCTTTGGTTGCGATCTTCGGTTTCCGGTTGATTAAAAGGATAAATAAACCGAAAGTGCACGGCAAATGAACTTCATCGATGATTATATGGGGGTTCCGCTCAGCTTGAAATAAAAGAGACGAGAAAAATGTCGTACTAACCTGAGTAACTTAAAAAAGTCTCATCCACCCCCACCAGCAAACTTAGAGCTAACTTAGATTAATAGCTTTTCTTTTTAACAGCACTTCACTTCCTGATGACAAGAACTCACAAAAGGCCTATGAGTCAATGCAAAGACAAATTTCCTCATAAGCAGAGAAATTTGGTCTTCCTTGCTATAGAACTCAATTTCTGACATTGAAACATTGCGCCGCTCTGCATGCTAAACGGATTAAACGAGAAACAACTTCACACTTACAATTTTCACTGTGTAGGTCAGCATCAAAACGGTTTCCTGGAAGCACAAATTCGCCCTGGTTCTATGGAATCGTTCCTTATCATCATAGCAAAGTTGATAACTTGTCGCAGTAATACTCCTTCGATATTGCCCTCTTGGGTAGCACAGCACAGTTGATAAAAATCGCCGTCCTCCCAAGACCGGGTGGAAAAAGACCTGAGTTCGAATCCCATCGATGACGAGAGGAATTTTATGGGCCTTTTTCATAACGTGGCTAAGTTAGTCTATCTCAGGCGAGAGTAGCATAATTTTTCCTCCCGGAAACTCGGGGGTTTCGTCCAGCAAACAGAAAATTGACCTCAGAACACACTCAATTTACAGACAATATACACGGAGCATATGGCCTTAGTCGCTAATGCTCCTTTAAACTATACTACAACAACCCTTTCGACAGATGGAAAGTCGCTGACCTAACAAGGCACAGTGATCAGATGAAGCATCTCACTCTTGTTTAAGATAACACTCAATGGAATGCTTAAAATTCTATTAGCAAAGTTTATTGATGATAAGGTCTACAAAGAGCAAAGTTACTAAAATACATACTTTCGAGGATGGTCACAAGACCCGATAATTTCAACCCGGATATTCTTAGATATCCTGCTGCTCTCAGCTGAAAATCACTTCTCAGTCTCGAAAGCCCCTAAGACGAAGCTAAGAAGCTATAGCCAAGAAACAGATTTAATTTCTTGGCGAAATGAAGTCATTCGATCGGCATGAAGAACATCATACCATGAACAGGATTCTTAATATGAATATACAAAGATAAATCGCAATATAATAAATGAGGCCTTTTATTAGAGGAAGTTGATAAGTGTCCCATCTACACTGATTTTTAAGAGGTTTGTAGTAATTCGCTTATTTGCCATAAGATACTTTATAGAATATCAAGAAGTAGGCGCTCAGGATTAATCTGAGACTATAGCTGCTGGAAGCCTCGGAATTCACTTGGACAGTGGACATAGTCGAGGTCTTAAAAGATCTAACTTGACAGATCATAAACAGAACTTTTAGAACTTTTTGATACCACAGCCGGTTTAGCCTTCTTGGAAGCTGGTGGTCTTAATTTAGTCTAAGAAGTTCGGCTAAGATAATGGAACAATATATTGACGCTTCATAATCTTAGTTGCCTCGAAACTTATTGAAAACCATTTAAATCATCTAATAATGGTGCCAATGCTTTTCCTTACTCGTGCCCAATACAGGAGTTATTCATTTACCTGCTGGAATACCCCAACGAAGCTAATATCGCCTTCTCCTCGACAACGACCTTTCAAAGTGCATCAGCTGTCCCCCAGGTATTACCACCACAATTAGATGATGGTTTGTTCTCTATGATGGGCTTCGCTCTCTTTCTTACAGTCATCCTAGCCTGGTGTCGTTCGACATTACAACAGTACCAAATGGGATGTTATGGACAATTTCTGTTCTTCTTTCCTTAGTAAGGGAAATTTGAAGAAATTATTAATGGTCGCAATATTAATTGAAATTAATGAATTCCAGTTATGAAAATGTTTTGATATTTAAATAAATGAAAGTTGTCCGCCAGTTATGTGCTGCAATAAAGCCTCTCCTTACTGTTCTCTAGATTAAGGCGGGTATTCTCGCTGAAATATAAATTAATAAATTTCAAGTGCAATTAACTTAAGGAAAGAGCCTGGGAAAGCGGTTTCTAAACGCCAAAGTTAGAATATCTTGGCTGACAAACCACTTAAGTTAATGACAATAGCGGTAAAGCTCGTTTGATGTTCGCTGAGAAATGTAAAGCTCGCGAATTTTTGAATGTTGGCAGTTAGAAGGCCTGCGCCTGAAGGCTTCCTATGTGACCTCGAATGTTAATGTCTTTGATCGTTTTATTTCGGTCCAGCAATGTTGTTTTCGACCAAATTAAAAGAAGAAGTTAGAAGATAATGCCGAATAAAGACCAAACCGGTAACACCACAAGATTCAAAGTACTTGGTGTTGTAGCTGTGATTTTAAATTGCCGCTTGCCACTGACCATTCAGATAGCTCTGTGAGGGACCAGAGGATAAGCCGATGTTATAGTAAACGAATGAGAAGGAAAACAATAACGTAAGTCTCTGATTCCATTAAATGTAATTCTTTAAAAATTGAGCTTAAAAACAGTCCATTCTGCAAAATATTTTCCAGACTAAGAAATATGAAATTGTTTACTCCTATCTAGATGTTCATTGCGGCCTCGTTAATTAAATAAAGCTCTCAGTAAAATTTGGTCCTTGCTTTATACTGCTGAGAACTTATTAGGTTTTAAGCCCATCAGCAACTTAGGCCATATATAATATATCTGTAAATTGCGTGTGTTTCTGTGGTCGAATTCCCGTTTTCTGGAAGAAAAAAACCAGTTTCCAGGAGAAAAATTCACAGTTCCCTTACCTGATACTGATTAATTCAAACACTTGTGAAAAAGATCCATAAAAATTGCTCGCGTCATTGAAGGGATTCGAACTCGGGTCTTTTCCACCCGGTGTAGGGAGGACAGCGATTATATCAACTGCTCTACCCCCACGAAGGATACTGCTCAGAAGCCTTACACGTATTGAAATTAGCAGCCGAAGTTATATTATCGTAATGCATTGGAGAATTAATGATCAACTGATGACGTATGGTTTGGATAATTGATGCGAACTAACTTTACGAGGAAACTAAACCCATTAATTCATCCCATCAGCAGCGAAATGAATTTTGAAGAGATCAATTAAAGGAAATTGTAAGATAATCAAGTTTAAATGAGATCAAAATTAAATCACTGTTGTACGCTCCAACAGTATCCCCTTGTATGTCTGTTCTTTCCCAAAGGAAACTGCATAATTATGAAGCTAATATATATATTACCCTAAAGAACCTGGTTTCCTTCTGAGAGGAAGAACTAAATTATGTATCTTAAATTGTGCACTCAGATCGCGGACGTTAATAGAGGAGCAATAAAGAGAAGGACTTATATTGAAAATTTGGATTTCAGTTACAATATTCGATCAGTTAAAGCGTTTGAACCCATGATTAACCCATTGAGATTAATTGCGAGTTCAGTTAACACTTAATAACACTGATTTTTCAAAATCATTTATGACTTCAATTCTTATCCCTGGTTTCCATCATATATGCTAAGGTATTACCATAGTATAAGTAATTACTCGCGTAGCAACTCACTCTGGTCAAGGTCCCCAACTTCAGTTTTTGCTTAATCTAAAATGTTAAATAGTTCAAAACTAACCATTAATAAATTTAAACTCTGTTCTTTTCAACTCCAGTGGGGAACATTTCCTGCTTCAAACGGCAGTCAGACATTTTGACCAGCTACCAAAGCTACTGGCAACGATAATCTGCTCATCATTACATTACATCCTCCGCTTTTGAAGCCTAATGGTTTGGCATCTAAAGACATGGTTGGTATATTCCTTCTAATTTCTACATTTAAGACCTTGTAAATCCTCTTCTTAGTACACCCCTTCGAATTTAACCTTTGGACTACTTCAAAAAAGAAATTAGAAGAATCTGAAACATCGTGAAGAAAGCCTCCAGATACCCCGATGGAACTTCTCCAGTGTCCTTAAAGGAATTTTCTCTTTGATTCCCAATGTTAACCCACACAATCCTTCTACCAGACTCACTGCCTCTGCCACAGACCTACCTTCTGTTATTCCATGAGATGTTATATTAGTGTCCCCTAGTTGTTTTATCACCTATGACATTCATTTTACTCAACCCTCAGCGCTTTCTACACCTCAGCCAGATACAGATTAAATCAATTAGCGATGGTCAACATAAATTCAATTAGCGTGATCCACATGGGGATTTATAGTCTTATGTCCCTCATTATTTTGAATAAATCTCCTTGAACTTTTTGAAGAAACTTAACCAGACGCACTAAACATTTCAAAAGATTGTGTTTTGCATTCCTTTATATTTTTAGCGATTGGGTGGTTAATTTTGCCTCTGACTACAGTTGCGTATAATAGTAGATGAGATTATACGCAACCTAACTTATCAAGTGATCTTCGAAGACATAAAGGTTCAACTCTTTCAGGTACTTTATTTACTTTTTTCCATATTTTTGCTATTGCTAATAAGCTGTCCACTTTGTACATCGCAAAAGTTGTCAATTTATTCTGGTCTCCACTCATTCTCTAGTGAGTTGAGTTGAGTTGAGATAGCAGAACTTGAAAAATCCAGCACTTTTTGAATGGAAAACATCTTTATGTGGATTAAACCGAATTGCTGATCTGTCGCAACATCAAAATATGGCAAATATTGTTTTCTCTGCATCCATAAAAATAGACTCGATCTCATTGATTTTTCTTTCACAATCATAGACAAAGATTCCATTTTCCTTATGAAGTTGGGAAAAATGCAGCATTGCTTTAATGCTGTCTCTTTCCAGCTGGAGATACGAGAAGTTGTTGATCTACCAAAAAGTATCGACAAGGTACGGGCTACCAGGAATGGTGCCATCTTTAGTAAAATGAGCTGGAACATTCCTTTCAATGGCGAAGAACTTACAGTTCTGTGATCATATTATTGGGGGAAAATTTACTACGTTTTTTGTGATGCGCTCATTTTAATTCCAGTCAGAATTATGAAATTTAAATCAAATATTAAAAATATTTATCTAATTAAAATAGGAATTACGTATTTTTATGTACGCTTAGATCTTTATCTCATTAAGTTTCAATCCCTCCCTCCTCAGAGGGGGAGGATCTGTATGCAACATAAATTAAGAACACAATCTCAAACGAGAATGTTTCCTAAAGTTGTATTGACAAGTTAGGGAGTTGTGGGACAATTACAGATTTTTGTTTTCTGGGGGGAGGGGCGTCCAGAAGAATATTAATGCTGTTTGAACGATGAGTCCCCACACGAACAAGTACGTAGAATATCCTCAATAACTTACCTAATAAATTAAAAAGAAAGAGTTAAACTTGATATGACCAGCAAGGATGGGGGGAGAATCACATTTTGGTTTTGAAATGGGTTCCTTGGAACCCTAGGATTTGTATAATTTTAGCGTATAATAAGCTCGGGAATGAGATGATTTTAGATAATTCAAATTAAGAAATAGTCACAATTCAGCACTGTTCAGGGCAGAGGTTTTCAAAGTCCACCCTGCATAATCCTGGAGGGTCCACAAATGTTCCGTTTATTTTCTTATTATTGGTCTTTTATTTAATTCAGACACTTGCAGTCCTATTTTCAATTTACTTCATTTAAAGATAATGAATAATCATATTTTGAAAAAAAAAATCCATGGCAGCTACAGATAGTACCACAAAAGTATTCAGCGACTAAAAGAAGTTAAAAAAGAACCAAGTTAAACGGCCAACAGCAACTGAATAAGATCAAGTAGCTGTCGCCATCTTGCGATGAATTCGGGAAATATCTAGCAGAATGCAGTAGTCGCAATTAAATGTTGATTAGTTCAATATTTAAATTACAGTGAGCTACTAATAATCTCTAAGTTGGTTTTAATATATCTTTTTAATCTTTTAAATATATCTTAATACTCTTCTCCCCTTTTAAGAAGTTTTTGATGTTTGTATTTACTACGGATTCAGGGTTGTATTCTTCCACCATCTGTGGGAACTCGCTCAAAAAATTATATAACTAAAATATGCAAACCAATCGCATATAAATTGTCACGCGCACAATATGACCACAAATAGAGAATTATGGACAATTTATAGAATGCCACAAAGTTGGATATGAGAAAATTGGACACACAAAGAAATGAATAGTTGAGGAAAACGGCGAGACAGAAAAGAAAAAGTTGCAGGTTTATTTTCTTGGCTCTCTTTTACCACTCGGATTAACTGGCGTAATGAATAAGAGATGGCGCTACATTTCACCCCATCAAGTATTGTTCATCGTTCTCGCACTCAGATCACGTAGTGAACGTTGCCAAGTGCTAAGTTGTTTTTCCCCATCTGCAACCCGCGATGTTTGTTGACCGTGTCATCTCTAGCACGCGTAATGTATAGCTCACGCTCGCTCTCCCACCTAACTATCTGCAGGGAGGAGGCCGAAATCTCAAACAACCACACACCTCGTTAAAGTGTGTGCCACCATACTGTTTATTTTATTTTATTTCTCGCGCAGCTGGCGCGGCTAATTCGCCGAATACAAAATCTTTTAACGCGTTTCAGTTATGGATTAACTAAGAATGGAAAAAAAAGTCACGATAAATAAAGTAAAATAAGCGAAAGTGGCAAATAAATAAGCGATCTTTTAATTAACTGATAATACGTTTACGATAATTTCTCGAAAGCTCTCGAAATAACTAAAAATCCAAATAAAAAAAAAAAGAAAAGAATTTTAATATCTTTTGCTATTATCAATGTTCAAAAAAGAACAAATAAAAAAAAAATAGACAAATCTCATTGTTCGAAACCTCGGATTTAGTATTGAAGCGTGTTATTTTTCGCAGATAATAAAATATTTATAGCCCGGAAAGAGAAATAATTTTCAAGAGCTGCAGTTGATCAAAAAAGGGGTAGTGTGAGTGCTGCCATCTACTAGGAAATAAGCGCACTAAGACTACATATTCTAAAAGATTAAAGGAGAAAACTGTAAAGGGCTCTTACTAATTTATGCGTTATTGGAAGGAATTAATTGCTTTATTATTCAGTTACTTGGGGTCAGGAGCTATCCTGTCCGCTTCCACCGATTACGCATATTTTTCTTATCTCATACTTCGTTAGCATTTATCTACGTGCATCTACTTTGACATATCATCCTCTTGTGGCTCATAACCCGATGTAATTTCGTCAGAGTTGCAGTGCATCGACACGAAACGACAGCAATCTCGCAAAGAACAAATAAAATGTAATTGGATGAGACACGGATAACAACTTTCGATTGGATCTCGCCATCCCACGGTGCGCCATTACACGAAGGAAGCCGTGCCCTAATTTTATTTCCCAGTATCATTCGCACCGATATCGTAAGAAGGTCTAATTGGGTAATTCTCCCCTCCCAACCCCTTCAAAGATACAGCTTATGTGAGTTTTCGCTATAAAAGAGATGGACATTGAGTTGTGGCGCCATCTCTTGACAATGGTTGAAATTATCCTTTTTCGATGTGTCCATTCGCCCTAAATCGCCAGTTTATTGATTGATTGCCAGTTTGTTTTTGTTATTAGCAGAATTTATAAGATGAACTTTTAAAGCGAACTTTTAAAGCGTTATACGCAATAAAGAAAAACATTCGCGGCACTTGACAAAAGACTCGAAACACGTTTATTTGTAAAGCTTTGCGACTGATATTTCTGAAACATTGCCCCGTGGAATACAATACTGGGATGTCAAAGAAAAAATATATATTTTTTAAACTAATCCAATTTGTTTTAACTAAAATATTTATTCGGTTGAATATCTCCTTTGAGCTTGTAGAAAAAAAAATTAACAAATCAAATTAGCGATTAATACTACGCTTTAACTACATCATCGTATAAGAAATAAGGAGATTTCACTCAATTTATTCAGTGCCTTACACACCTCAGTCAAATGTTCCTTTAGATGTCTAGTTCTAAAACTTTGCAGTTTACACCTCCTAAGCCGTTCTTCATACGTGCATCGATTGCTCTCATTATTACTCTGGTGGCCTTTCTTTGAGCCCTCACCTAAAGGTCTATATCTCTTTTCAGGTTTCGGTATCCACATCTGGATACAACACTCGAAATGCGATTTAACTATCGTCTTGTATAGAGGAATAATGCCGATCTAAAGAGCACGGCACGACTTGAATTTAGTGTATTGCTGTTTACTGTACAATGCTATCGACAGACAGGTTCATTCATACTATTCATCTTTTTTTTTTTTTTTTATGTGAACCCCAAACACGAGAGGTATTAGAACCTATAGTACTTAGTACCGTGCTTGGGTTGGGGGTTGAGAAGAAGAGAAAAGATATTTGTTGACGTTGGACTTGAACTTCTGCAGACTGTAATTTTCAGGAAATACGTATGAAGGAAGGTTGTTCCAGAAAACAGCAGTTGGATGAATAAATGAGGAAGATGAAAAGTTGGTTCTGTGGGTTTGAAGTTGGACAGTAAATGGATGTTGGCTGGTGGCGGCACGTGTTCGGACTGTTTTGAAAGAGAGAGCGGGAATTATAGAAGCCAATTCAGAAGAACAGTGCCCATGGAAGTATCTGTAGAAGAGGCATGCAGCAGAAACAGTGCGTCTATGAGAAAGCGAGTGGAAACACTTTGTTAAAGAAGAATCATTAACCTAACTGCCCTCTTCTGAATGGAATCAAGAAGCCTGAGAGAGGTTTTGGGGGCGCCACCCCAGATATGGGAACAATATTCCATGGTAGGGCGGATTCGTGATTAGTACAGAGAGTGAACAGCTATTTGGAAGAAAAGTAACGCCAAGAGCAAAAGAGAAAACCAAGTTTTTTAGATGCAGAGGAAGCAATATTTGTAATGTGCTTGTGCCAAGAGAGATTAGAAGTAAGGGTAATCCCCAAAGGAGATATATCATTTTGCCTAGAAATCGGAGTGTCCCTAAAGATAAACATAGGAGCAGAAGAATGCTTTTTGCGAGATATAAGACAAGACTGAATTTTAGAAAGGTTGAAATCAACTAAGTTGTCTTTGCCCCACTGGAGGATTACCTGCAGATCGGTATTTAAGGAATTGGTAGCAGATTTTCGAGAAGTTGAAGCTGATTGAGCAGGACAAGGTTTCTCAAAATGGAAAGTGGAATGCAATGTGCTATCATCAGCAAAACTATGGATAGGATTTCCAGTCAATGGAAGAAGGTCATTAATATACAAGAGGAAAAGAGTGGGGAAAAGAAGTGAACCTTGGGGAACACCGGCATTAATGGAGAAGTTAGAAGACAGAGAGCCATCTACCATCACCCTCAGTGAGCGATCAGAGAGAAAACTGAATAACCAATTACTAAAAACAGTGGGCAAACCATAAGATGGAAGCTTGTTTAGAAGACCTTTATGCCAAACACGGTCAAAAGTCTTTGAGATGTCAAGAGCAACTATTTGTGTTTCACCGAACCTTTCCATGGAATTAGTCCATAAATGGGTAACATAAACCAGAATATCGCCAGTGGATCGACACTGACGGAATCCATACTGGCGATCGTTGGTCAGACAGAAGGTTTCTAGGTAGTTTAAGAGTTGACGGTTAATTGATTTCTCCATTACTTTAGAAAGAGTAGAAGTAATTGCAATGGGACGATAATTGGATGGGAGGGATTTGTCACCCTTTTTAGGAACTGGCTGGATATGAGCAAATTTCCAAGCAGAAGGAAAAACACCTTTGGAATAAGAAAGTGAAAAAAGGCGGCAAAGAATATGAGTAAGTTCAGGAGCACAGGTTTTGAGAACAAGTGGAGAAATACCATCAGGACCTGGAGCTTTCTTAACATCAAGATTCATCAAAATCCTTCTGATATCCTTTTGACGGAAGACCGCAGGAGGCATTGAATGTTGTTGGGAATGGTGGGAGGTGTTTTACAAAGATCATTAATACATGAGCTGGAAGAAAAATGGGATGCTAGTAGGTCAGTTTTATCCTTGGCTGAAGTGACAACAGAACCATCTAGTTTGGACAGAGGTAGGAGCAGAGATGGGCAAAAGTTGCGGCCAATAGCTTTGGCAAGAGACCAGAATGCTTGGCTACCATTAGGGCAAGAAGCAAGTTTTCTACTCTTAGCCTGTTCAAACTCTAGTTTGGATTGATTAATAACTGCTTTACAATTGTTGCGAGCTTTGGTGTAGGCAGAAAATGAAACTGAAGAATTAGAAACAAGCCAATTACGATATGCAACATTCTTCTCTTGGACAGCCTTAGCACATTTATTGGAAAACCAAGGTTTAGATAAAGGACGAGATTTTAAAGTGGAGTGTGGGATAAAGGATTTCATTCCTGCAAGAATAATTTCACTCACACGATCTGAGCAAACGTTGACATCAGAAGTTTTGAAACAGTAATCCGACCAAGGAAAAAAGAAAACAAATCTCGCAGGTCATCCCATTTTGCATTTTTGTAATGCCAAACAACACGAGGTTGGGAATAGCCATACGATAAAGGCTCCGTTGGAGAAGAGACAATCACCAAGTTGTGATCTGAAGTGCCTAAAGGGCCTCTCACTTTGTTGGATTGCCCAGAGAGGAGCAAGCGTTTTCTGCCTGGCCATTTTGAGGTGGTCTTTGAAAGTTAGTCTGTCATCCTACTTCAACCCCAAATCAGTGTGAGAGTTTACCTTTTCAATGACGGTCCCGTTGATTTTCAGTGTAATTTTATTCTTTGTCTTCCTTTTTGTGAAGGTCATCTGAGATGCTTTCTGAGGGTTCAACTTTAGTCTGAGACATCGTAGATAATCCTAAAGTTCAACCAGGATGTTCTGTGTTTTAAAGGTGACTGCATCTGCTTTTGCTGGATCATCTAATGTGACGAGCATCTTGAGATCGTCAGCATATGAGAGGAAATTTGCGTGCTTCGCAAGGTGGGGCTCCAAAGCAGTGGCAAAGAACCATGAGGAAAGAACACCCTCTTGTGGGATGCCATAGAGGTCGTGATGGTGCTCTCCAATGTATGGTTATATTTGATAATAATTTTTCTGCTGTTAAGAAGTTGGTTTAGAATAACAAGTAGGTTTACTTTGATTCTGAAGTAATGTTTCAAAATTTTCACCGGCTCTCTTGTGTAAATTGTGTCAAAAGCTGCTTCTATATCCAAAAATACGATTTCGAGTTTTTTCTTAGTATTTCGGGCTTTTTGAATTGCCCAGCTGATCATTAAGAAATTAGACAGTGTGGACCTTCTAGGAATAACAGTATGGAGATGCTGTGGTAGTCCGTTGAAACAGTGTTCGACTAATATGGGTTAGATCGATTTTTCAAAGACTTTTAGCAGCCCGAAGGATATGAAGATTGTTCTGTAGCCTTTTAGGACATTCGGTTTGTTAGTTTTCGGTACTGGTAGGGTGTGACAGATACTGTATTTCACATTGTCGGTGGGAAACCAGACTGTAGAATACAGTTGAATATGCTACGCAAAAGGTCGATCACGTAGACGCTACAAATTTTCAGAATGAAGAGCAGAAATCCGTCGAGATATACTGTGGGTTTTTTGGGTAGGCTGTTAATTGCTTTCATTATCATATCTCGCGAGATCGTAACATGCTTAAGTGAGGTTTTGGCTGTATCTGTGATGGCCGCTACAGGGAGGGGAGGATGTTGTTCTAGATCAGGGTGGAAGGTTGACTGTACCCACTGTTTGAAGGTTTCTTCATCCATTACCATCTGACGTCCACGTGTAGTAGCGATGCATTTAGAATGCCTGAGCCTTCTTTGAGTATACTGAAGATGGGCCCTCCTCCTTACGCGCAGAAAATTCGCTCTTTGTTTGCTGTAATTGATGCGTTCTTGCAGGGATCCAGACCTTTTCCAAGTTCTGTAGGCTTTTTGTTTTAGATTGAAAGCGTGCTTTGCCTCAGGGCAGAACCACCGCTTGGTTTTTGATTCTTGGCCACTCCATTCCTCTACTCTTCAGTTGCCTATTACGCAATAAACTAAAATTATGCATATCCGCGCACTTTTTTTTTAGTAAGAAACGAATCACGCTGTGGCGACCAATGGAAGCCGGTGTTTTTGTCTTTGGACGTTGCATTAGATTTCAAGAGAATCGCGCTGAACACTTACTCTTAGACTGCCAAGAGAATTTCGTTCCTAATCCGAAAGTCACGGGAACTAAAGCAGTTCACAAAGCACGTTTATTCAACCGAAATCAAAATTAATTTAGAATACGAAGAGTGGAACAACCTAATACAAGTTCGAGAAAACTGACTTACAGATTTGGCTAACACTTAGTGTTCATTAGCCAAATTTGTTACCAAAACTCTGACTATGAAATATAAGTTTACCCACCAAGGAGTCACCATCGTATATTACCTTGTAAGTCACCATGGTAAGACGAGTAAACCGTGAAGTTAATAATAGATCCAATCTGGAAAGCCGTGTATTGCTGATCAAACTCTTATAGAACAATAATTACGAGCTAGCATGTTTATTACGCACAGCGTATACATATTTAAGTATTGGTTAAAGCCATTGGCTAAAGCCTCAACGAGAGCTATATAAAGTACTTGTACAAGTCAAGCACAGCCTCTTTCTCTACATAACTTTCAGCAAACTAGGTTTTCCACTTAATGCATCGATATCGTATTATGGAGGAACTTCACCACAAGTTGCCTTGGCATTGCACTACTTTAAAATAAAAGGCGCTGCTCTATTGAAGAAGTAAAAGCAATATAGTTTTTTGGAGCAGTGCAATACCAAGTTAACTAGTGGCGAAGTGCCTCTACAATACGAGATTGATTCATTAAGTGGCAAATCCAGTTATCTTTGTACAAAAAGGGGCTATGGCCAGACTTCTAAAATGATTTTGTACAGTATATACATCACTTGTAAGTCACTGCTTGTACTAAGTATGCATATTTACTGGAGTTATGAGCAAAATCAGTAAACCTTCAACTTATGACTCGCTGGTACCTTTAGTGCTTGAATGCTTTTAATCGAGCACAAAATCGACAAGGATCATCGCCCCGTCGTACATAAAACGTGAACTTAGACTTTGCACGATTTACAAAATTGTGAAAATAGGAAGAACTTCTAGTTGAAATTTATACCCAGTGATTGCGTAGTCTTCGGTGTATGGGTGGACATATCCATAAACCGACTACACACCCATTTGCATTAAACCACTCCTAAATTAAGATCAGGGAAGACTGCGGCGTTTCGTACGTTGTGAAGCAGAACCACGAACAACCCCATGACAAGATGTATCCGCAGTATGTGAGACGTGAGATGGTCGAGGCTTTCAGGATGGTGCGTACTTATCCACCCATGAGACTCTTAAGACTCGAAACAGAGATCTGAACAAGGCACTTCTCCATTGGGGCGATGCCTTTTATTAAGACTGCAATACCGAGGCAACTGGTGGTGAAGAGTGCCTGCACAATATGAGATCGATGTACTTAGTAGCAAACCTAATTTGCTCGCTCATTGCTATGCCTCACAGTGAGGCTTGGTATAGCTACTTGTAATTCTGCCATAGCCGAGTGGTCAAGTTAAAAGATACATAAATACGCGTACTTTGAGTAACGGTGGTTCGAGTCCGCGTGTCTACTAAATACGACGCTGTTCCTTGTATTGTCTCTTATTAGTATGGCTCTCTCTTGGAGTTATGTACAACTCCAGGAAATAGCCACAGTAATGTTCAAAGAATGAGACTGTTCTTAGAAGGTTGTACAATTACGTTAAGATCTTTTTCTTTTAAATGAGGTCAGCCTTCATTGAAGGAGGGTTGGAAATCCACGTGGTCTCAGCATCATTCGCAGCATCATTAATGATGTCGATTAATCGTGTGTAAAACAGATTCCTATACGATTCGATAACAAGTTAACTGTTGCCTCCCCCTCCCATCTACCCCCCTATCTACGTGTGAAACATTAAGTTACTTTCATTTGTAATGCTTTGTCTGAAAAAGAAAAAAAAAATCGTTCCTTTCTTGTTAATCTGTTCCTTAGAACATCAAAATTCCTAAGTTGTCCTTCCTTGTGACAATGGCGTTGTGCTTCTCCGAAGATTCAACTCTACTGGCGCTGCCTCTCTCCTTAATGAACCCCCGTTTCACCCGGCGGTTTCTCTTAATTAAAATGCGAGGAATGAAAGTCGCAATTTCCACGAAGAGTGTTTTAAATATCGCAGCTCCACCGCGATTGTCACTGGCTCTCTCTCTCTCTCTCTCTCTTTCTGCGCGTGAGTTTAATGTGTGCCCCCCTAACCCCCACCACCATTTTCGCACCTTATTAAATCCTTTAGGATTTCCAATCGTAATTTATACGTTGATTTGCCGGCGAATTTTCTGCAGTTTAGAAAATGAACTTCGCGTTAATTGTACACAATGGAAGAAAATTTGGGCAAAAGCAAAACAGTAAAGCCACCGCAATTTAAATTATGCGAATAATTACACCTCCCCGCTCTGTAATGCGTTCTCGGAACACGGCTCGCAGTTTTTATTTTTTGCCGGAATTGAAATATTCAAACGCAACTTAGTGACAAAGGAAAAACGACTTTTTTTAAAAATTATTAAAAAAAAAAACCATCGTTGGAAAGTTTGATAATCCTGGCAAAAGTACCTCAATTAGAAATGGAAGAGTTGGAGGGAGGGAAAAGAGAGAAAAACTAAATTGAACTAACAATAGAATAATTTAATTAGCATCTGCGCCCGAACAGGGGTTCCCAAACAAATATTTACGGTAATCGATAAACTCGCTGACGTCATGCGTACAAACAAGAAATGGAGAAGCAGCGCCATCGACGTCATTCAACATTTGTTGAGTTTTCAAATCAATCTCATCTTTCGAATGAATAATCGCCGCAGTAAAGCTCGTATAATTAAAATATTTAAATTTAGAACCTTCCACCCAAAAAAGAACGCGTTTATTGCGCGTGCGGGTAACGATCAACGTTCGAATTACCGATACAAATGATCGATTCGGTATTTTCAAAAGAAAAACAACCTCCTTCCATCTACGCCGTCAGCGAGGTCTGGTAACTGCGGCCATCCCGCATCATTATGCGAAAAGCCGACTTTGAGCGATGAATGAGGAACCCTCTCATTAAACACTTTCCTTACGAACACATTCTCGGTGAAAAAGTAATGAGGACCGGGCCATCCTGGCGTGATCGATGATCACAAACGCACTACATGGTAGGTAGCCGTGACCTGTGGCATCTTCGTGAGCCTTATGAAACCAGGCAGCAAGCAACAGTCTGTCGTGCACGTCGGGTTAACTAACGTGTACGCTGCCTATCCACGGTAATTGGCGTCACGCTGGCTGTCCTCAAACGTTTGTGGCGAGATCCAGGGATGTTTGAAACGAGGGCTGTTTGAAAAGAACAGTTTTGAGAAGTTGCGCTTTTCTAAATACTGAAACGTCGTAAGGGTGAAGGCATTTAACCTCATAAGGCCTCCGGCGATGACCTAAAGAATGAACTCAAGGTCACTGAGGACATTCTGTTTCAGGAGTTTGACCAAAGGAGATTAACTGTTGTCTTCAACGATTTTTAGAAATTTGAAGCTGCTGTTTTTATAAACATTTTGGCATTATGTGCCTAAAGAGACCTAAAGAGGAAGAGACCTAAAATGCATTTCTACTTTTAATTTCTCCATCGAATACAAGTGTTTGAATCCAATACTGGATCAACAGGGTCCCCATACCAAGAATATTGGTCACCGTATTCTGCCGAATCCTGCAGCTGATTGCTACTCTTACATTACTTCTAAAACAGACTACAGGTGACCTTGAGTTCAGTCACAAAGTTGTAGGACTGTTTCCTTTATTATTATCGCAGGACACGGTACACCTTTGTTGACCCGATGTGGTTCAACCAAAATGGAGGGAGGGGGGAACAAAATCAAGAAGGGTGTACTGTTATCAGTTTTCTGCGTGCCAAAGGGACTGACCCTACATAAACCCATCAGCAACTGGCAGCCACCAACACATACTCCCATTTGTTTTGGTGGAGTCAGTTCAAACACGATAGGAAAGTTTCAGAATTTTAGGATGGAGTGCAAATAATTGCACGGTGGGGCCAGTGAATGTCGAAAAGTAAGGCACCGATGCGCTTTAATTTGTTTAGATTAAATGACTGTTCTACAAAAACATCTCACTTTCCAAACAGCCCCTTGCACTTAAAGGGAATGCGCCGCACTCCATCAGTTACACTAATATTTGTAAGCAATCCTGTCGAATGTAGGGTCGCCTACTCGTTCCCAGCTCGATGCATTACATAAAATAACTCGGCGAATTGGAGCAAACAGAATTTGGGCACAAATGAGTTCCACGTGCTCAACATCTTCGCAGCATCACTCCGAGAAAGTCGCGTCGAAGCGGCTCTACGATATTAAACGAATTGCAACGCTGGTCTACACACAGTACGAAAAGCTTCCTTACTTTTTCCAGTACCGAGACCCACGGGCAGTCCCTCTGCACCGTTAGGTTAATTACACTCATCCTAAGACCACCTGCTGCTACTCGGAGCCGCTGTTTGAACTGCGAGGCCGCGGATGAGATTTACTCCAGAGACTCCTCATTGTGGTCTCAGCTGTTGGACAAACGCTACAGGAAGTAGTTCGTTACTCGCTCCCTTAACCACCTCCCCAACGAGTCGCATTCTACTGTCTTAAACGGAAATGCTTTTTTTCTTATCTCGCGCAGAATATCTTTCGTTGTAAGTATAAGTTTTCTAAGTATATGCGTGTCGATTAATACGCGTCCCGATAATACAATAAACTGACTTAATTCGTTATTAATTCTTTTAAATTATTACATTTTTTTCAAATGTAATATAGTTATGCGAATATAGTTGTTCTTCCTAAAACTAGATGTCACTACCATCCCCGAGAAACACGAGCATCTTCACGCTCTTCCCGTAATTGTATCTTAGTCGAATACAAAGCAACGCCTTCTGTACCTCACTCGCTTTATTTCGGCATTTTGCAATCACCCTTTTTTGGAGATGAGATTTTTTTTTAAGATTTTGATTAGAGATAGAGAGAAAAAGAGCAATTCTCAATCTGTATGCGTGTACTTATATTCGCCCGCTGTCATTTTCACTCGATAATAAATAGTTGAGGTTTTTGGCTCCACTATACACTCGTCCTCAACTCGTAACATTCAACCGGAAGGTGAAAAGTTAAAAGATTATCTCGACTAGTTTCAAAAATCAAAAGACGTATCGCACAGACTTGCCACCCTGCACACCCTTTACAATTCACTTCTCAGTCTTCTGGTGGTTTACAGGACATTCTTTAGAAGAATGTGTCTTTTGGCAAAGAATGTTCGCCGCTCTGCACTGCTCGTTTAAGAACCGTTGGCACTTGTTTGTGGGAGTAAACAAGTTTGATTAACTTATCTCCGTTGTATTCTGGAAAACTCGCTGATAATCATCGTCAGATTCTTGATAGAGATCTTCGCAGAGAAATTTCATTTATTGTTTAAGGAGAGGAAAATTTATGTGCGCTTTCTTCACACCGTGGCCATTACAGTCGGTGTCATAAGATGTTTACCCTGTTTTCTTCTCAAATTGACCACAGAGTGCACTATATATTGATACCTCGTGACCTTGGTTGCCTTGTCAAAAATTCTAAGCCAACCATCCAACTCGCACTCCACATAAGATGCGTTGGGTTTCATTGGAACATCAGCAGTTGAGGTTATAATGCGCTCTCCACATAAGAAAATTAAATAAACGTTGTAGCTTTCACATTTTCAAAAGTGATAATGTTGCCAAGTCCTAACGTTGTAAATAATATTTAGAGACAACCTTAACCCCACTGCTGACTCTGACTTTGGCAGAGTGGGATTAAAGTGTTCATAAACACCAATATTCTGAGAGACACTTTCTGGACCTGACCTCCACTAGATTAACCACAATGCTTGACACCTGAAAATGAATCCATCGTGACATCTCTTGACACCTGCATTGACTAACCGGAGGACCGCCTGAAGACTATGCCTTGTCTTAGCCATCCGAAATGACACAGCACTGACTTACATACAAGACAACCCTTTTAGGGGTAGAATATTGCTAACCTAGTCCTCGGACTGGATAGGATTCGTTGGTTATACCACTCTAAACGCCAACTGGTGACCTCACCTAGCTTCCATGCTGGATGGCTTTCCTTCCACTTCCCTTGGGTTATTCGCCTCCATCTTTTTGTCTGGTAGAGCATGTGTGAACAGGTTCCACACATGTTCTACCCTGGCAAAGACCGCCAAAGAACAATGGACACCTCTGGCTACCTCCCAGTGGCAGTGCACGGGGTCCCATCAGGGGCACTGCAGCCAGATACCAGGACACAACAACACAACACTTACGTAACCAACAGACTATACTTTTGGTGTGTGAAGCATGTTCGTACAAATTGTTCTTCGTTATGTTGAATTTTTTTACATGAGGTTCTACAAACACAGTAGAACCTCAAAAATCCGAAAGTTTTCGAATAGTTCTCCAAGGGGAGTCGATTGTGTAAGGGTAGAACATCAGAACTCCATTTAAGAATTTATTGACGAAGGATCACAGGATATTGTCCATGAATGAATTAAGCAATCATCTGAGGAAGGACAAGACGCGCAATGACCAACACACCAATTATTTGATAATATAACGAGCGCAACCGTTTGCCAGTATTCGCGATACCTGTCCATTCTACCAGCGCAAAATGCGCAGATACTTCGACTGCGAGTTACATCGCTATAATAATTAAATACATCCCTAATGAACAGTGTAATCACAATTAATGGCATGCAAGCGAGTGCAAACCATCAGTTTTAACTTAATGGCCATTATTAGCCACAGTGATCGCAGCTCCACCTACCCTTCTTCCATCACATCTTCACACAAAAACTGCTCAATCATCCAACTCCCCGCGAGATTTTTTTTTCTTCCGTTGGCAGGGCGTTACCACACTTATGAGTTGCGCGAAACCAGAGAAATATTCTCAAGTAATTTGTCGGTGACGCTTCAAGTGCGTGAGATGTGGCATTAAAAGTGGTCTCCAGTTTCGAATTTCCCTGCTAGCGCCTCCAATGCTGTTGGCGCGAGCACCGCACAAGTATTGATCGATATATAGCAGACTGCTGACGAAGATTCTATTAACATAATTTACATAAACCTTGTTACGAACGCTAATTGTTAATGATTGTTCGAAATGACTTTACCAAAGAGTTGCAATAAATTTTGATGGAGGTGCAAAAATCGTTTCCGATTCGCCACACGAAACACATTTCATCAGAACTCCATTTTCTTCGGCATCTCCTTCCCGAAGGTATCAGTAAGATGATGGTAGTTACCTCAGCTAACACTAGCGTCCCTGATGCAGAAGTAATACTTGAAATGCTCCCTCCTCCTCCTCCTCCCCCCTCACCAAACATACTGTTTACCGTTTGCTCATTTCAGTGGATCCCGGTATTTCGGCATTAAATGGGTTCGTTCCTTTCATAATGATGTGTCTGATATGACATTTGAGATTTTGTAAATCATATGTCATTATGTAAATAATTCAATTTCATCCTTTGGTTAAAAGAATGAACTGGTAAAGTAACCTTAAGATATCTTTTGTGTTTCGTTTGCCCAGCCAAAGCAACTAACGCTATGAGGTGATATATTATTGAGTCTAAATTCTGTGTATTCTATGGGAGGTTTGTCTGTTTTGTTGAATGAAAAATCTCGGTTAACGGAAAGGAAAACCAGTCAACACTTCTCAGACCGAATAACTCGGCCACAGTGCAATAAAAGGAGCTTCTCAACAGACCAGAAAAAGAGATCCGATGTGATCTGGACAGGAAAGAAAACTGGGATCATCATCCCTTGAAATAAGTCTTTCCTAAAACTTTTGGTGCAAAAATTTCGTAATATTTCTTGTCACATGACGCGTCACGTCACCTTGTTAGAAAAGAATTGCATAAAAACATTGTTTCTGGGAAGGAGGGGAAATAATTGTTTCAAGATGTTTTGGTTTGCTTTATGGCATTTTGATTTTCTTCCAAGATGGTTTATAGAGAAATCTGTTCCAGAATGTGTAGATTTTATTTTCTGAACATATAGAAACAACTGAGAGACTGAGACGAAAGGCCTACTCCAACCGACTGCCAATTTTAAGTTCTGGACGGTATACAAATACTAAAAACTCACATCATGCTACATTTAAGTGCCGGATAGTAGAGGAAACCGTATATGTATGTAAAGTTCATGGGCTCACGTCTGGTGAGTATAGACTTGCCAGCCCATGGTCCTGAGCTGGATATCATCATTCTTCTCTTTCTTGTCGATTCCTTCTGCTTCAGACTGTTGTCTCTCTCTCTCTCTCTCTCTCTCTCTCTCTCTCTCTCTCTCTCTCTCTCTCTCTCTCTCTCTCTCTCTCTCTCTCAGGATAACTCAGAATTTTTTTGGCTGGTGCAGCAAAAGCCTCACACTACCTCGCACCATATGACTAATAATAACTCATTTTCAAAATTTCTGTGTGACGAGTATGGAACAGAAGCATATTCGAACCAGATAACTAGAGCCTGCACCAAGGTGTCGTGGTAATAAGGTTTTAGAAACATCAGCGACTAAGGCCATTTTGCTCCGTGTATACTGTCTGTAAATCGCATGTATTCTATGCTCAACTTTCTGTTTGCTGGACGAAAACCCGAGTTCCTCAGATAAAAAACGCTGCTGCCCTCGCCTGAGACCAACTAATTCAGCCACGTTGTGAAAAAGGCCCATAAAAATTCCTCACATCATTGACGAGACTCCAACTTAGGTCTTTTCCATCCGGTGTGGGGAGGACGGCGATCCTACCATTTGTGCTGCCCAAGAGGGGCTCCTGCACCATGTACCCGACCGATAATAGCAGCACGGCAGGCATAACAGAAGGTTGTGTTAACATTAATACCGACATAAATAAAAATACAACTAAAAGGGAAAAGAAAAAAAGATTGCGTAAGAGACGAAAAGTTTCATATAAAAATAGAAAACAAATACAGTTCATTAAGCAGAAAGGTAATTCCTAATGAAAAATTTATGGAACCGCTGGCAAATTACCTGCTATTAATACAGCAAGCTTTCAGAAAGGGAAACACGAAGCCGTGTTTTGTTATTTTTGCAAAATAAGTGGCAATAAACAATGTACAAATGAACAGCTGGCTAATTGGACCAACCGATAGTCCATACACATCTCCAAACTCTGCCCTTTGAAAAATACTTGATTATACTCCAGCAGAATGTAACTTCCCAAGGCCAAAGTCTTATTGAACCTCTGCTCCACTCGACTCGATCATTTCGATCCTCGAGGCACTGTCAGTTGGAAGGAGCAGCTGTCGGTTTGCTTTTCTCTCAACAGACTATGCACCCTCATGGGTAGCGCAATTGATATAACCACCATCCTCCCCACATAGGGTGGAAAAGACCTGAGTTCGAATTCCGTCAATCACGCATTATTTTCATGGGCATTTTCCACAATGTGGCTGAGTGAGTCGGTCTCAGGCGAGGTGTTTTCTCTGGAAACTCGGTTTTTCGTGCAGCAAGCAACTAATCGACTGCAGAACACACGCAAGTTACAGACATATTATACACAGCGCAATATGGCCTAAGCTGCTGATGCGCCTAAAAACTCTAAAAAAAGAAACAACTAGGCTATGCTCATTCAAGAGGCATTTTTCAAAACAAGTTGTGTCCATCGTAGGAGCCCATCAAGTGATATCTATTCTGTGGATCAAACTACCGCGTTGTGACCATGGATAAACTCAATAATTGCAAAGACGTAGAACATGACATTTGCAACACTCGTCCATTGTCATCATTATGTGACTAATCATGCGTTAATTTTTAAGTTAGGTTTTATTTAACAATCAGCATGCACTGGAAAAGCTAAGATGTTCAATTTAATAGTATATCGCTTGCATAATAATTAAGCTATATTAAGTTATTCGTTTTACTTCTGTGGATATTTCTTGGTATTGGAAATATTGCTTTTTCTATTAAATAAAGAATATTATCGCTGTTGAAGAAAGCAAAGCCTACAAGAAAGATAGAATGCAGACAGTTTGGTGTACAAAACAGTTCATGTATGGCAATTTGGAGTATGTACGTATACTATGATATCAACAGGAAATGTTACTGCGATGTTGCATAGTGAATGAGTTGAGGTTAGTAACAGAGGAGAGTCCAAAATGTAAAAGTAAATGATGGATAACATCATTTCTCTTTTTACGGTTGTTGAAAATACTTTAATAACATGAAATGACTGAAGGTTTCGAAACCGGAAGAAACTTCTTGGATGACGTTGTCGACACGGTCTGGGGGAGGGAAGTTAAAACTATTTTTTTTTTTTCTTTTTCTGGAAACATTTAAAGCCTATAAGTACTGGAGTTGTAGGATAAATTCGAGGTTTGGAAACTAGAAGAAATCTGTTGACACCAGACGCAAAAGTTATAAATAAAGATTACCGTTTTTGTTTGGAAAGTTGTTGGGCCACTGGTACGCGTACCATGAGCAGGTTGAAGGTGGGAAGTCAGGAGAAACTTGGTTGAAATAGAAACTAGACGTAAATAAAGTAAATACGTAAGATTATTACATGCGCGTTAGCACATAGGCATAATATGCCTATTGCTATTATTTGTTTATTATAAGATTTTGATTTTTGAATGAGATAATTTGTTTCAACTTAAACATATTTATAGGCTGCAGGGGCAATCATCGGGGGTATCTTCGTTAGAGAGCAGATTCAATAACTTCCTTCGCCTAAATACATGCCAAGAGACCACATATCATATCCGAAGATAGGAATTAGAGAAACCATCGAGGAGTTCTTCATAATTGTAGATAAAACAGCAATAAATCACAAAAAAAGAGCTCGTAGTTCTGCAGCACAACCATATAGGATATATTTACAGAAATGTAAGGACTTGGAGGTGGTTAAATAAACAAAACTCTTCTTATGACATTTTAAACACTGAATTCAATGTTGGGTTCAGGCAGTCATCCGTATGCAGAGTTTGTGATGAAGTGTGGTATTCAAACACGAACAGGCTCTGAAGGACACCTGCCAAAAGCGGAAGCTGCTTCTGATTGCTTGAAAACAGATATGGAATCGAACGAAGCCTCGATGGCACCTTAGAAATTAGTGGATTTCCAACTGCTTTCATCTCCTTGCCATCAACCGAAACTAGCAGCGAAAAATAATATCTGGCCAGAATCAGTTGCTTTAAGAGCAGTTCATAAAATAGACCAGTTGTTTATTAAAATATTTTCCTTTTTAGAGAAAGGGGGAAAAAGTCGATAGTTCGCAGCCTCATTATCCTTCTTATTCGTAATGATGTACCACCAACGTTAGTGCTCCTGACGAGTTCTAAGATTAAATCAACAAGAGAATCGATAAAGTACTAAGATCAATAAGAGAATTACAAAGTTATCAATTAGGCCTCATTTTGTGGGTTGCCTTCAAAGTAACGTTTTCCACATCTATATATTATTGCACGGCTAGAAAACACGGCCTACTTCCACTACACCTTCACTTAAGCTAGAAAACATATTCGGTCTCAGTACTGACCAGTTCTGTCACCTGCAGTTAAAAAAATAAAGAAATCTTTGATAGACATTGTATACAACGTATAGTGGAACTGGGCTGGATAAGTCCAGTCCAATTTATTTTCAAATCCACGCTTCTTGATGTTTGAAAATTTTATCCGTTGCAGCTGTTTTTCCTCCAACTAAAAGATCTCTCACTATCTTTCCTTTCTTTGAAGAGTATGAAGGTTTATTATTGTACTTTTTTTTTATAAATAATAATATACAAGGGCGAACTGTGAAGAAATGCATAAAGTCGAATTTATGATTATGGGAGAGTCTATTTTAGTTTTGGTGAATGGGAGATTGCGTCTAATCCACATCCGAGAGGGAGGGGTGGTGAAAGGGAGAGAAAACTGCGTTCGAAATTATTTCTTTCCACATTTTCTTATCCAATAGCAGTTTAAAATGCTTTTAGCGTATTTTTACGTAACAGTGACATCTGGCGACACCTTGATACATTTGTTTCCATGGAAACCGAGGGGGGATCTGCATGATATTTCGGAGCTCTCAGTTTTATGTTTCTTAGCGCGATAAATGCGCTTAGAGAGAAGTTGCCTCTGATTGCCTGGCGCTTGAGTATGACACTTTTAAAAAAGGCACATTATTGGCAAACGGTTATTGCCTTCTCACGAAGAGAAAGAATACGTACGACGCTTGGAAAAAGCTCCGCAGACCCCAAAAGAAAGAGTGTTTACAGCGGGCGTGTGCAGAGAAAGAAAAATAAAATAAATAAAATAATACTGAGCGGTTTACAGGAACTGAATTTTAATATTCTTTGTTGCGAAGTTTTGGAGCAGTTAAGAGTTTGCGTTTAAGGAGATGGTACTAAGAAAACGGTCCACTTATGGACGGTTCTCATTTTCGAATCGCTTCCAAGAGCCTGAAAAATGGTTGGAAGAAAAAAATTGTGGTTAAGCCTAATACAGGCCATTACGAATCGCAGGCAGTTCGAAGCACCTACCCAAATGGCTCTGGACCAAGAAGTTGGCTATTATGAAAAGCACAATTTACTATTAGTACCGAAAAGGCTAAAAGATCCCTGTGGGTAGAGTCCATGAGCATTTTTCCGATAAACAAAAGAGCACAAACGAAGATTTCAATCCACATTACAACATCGACGATTTATACGGCTCCTTGTGGACATTTTATAAAGAAATTCTGTATATAAAAATAGAAAATTTATTGTGCAAAAGATAATTTATTATTTAATCCATAGCTCTATATTTCAAAGTCAACTCATTTCTTTTGTGACCGTTATCCGTAACATGTAATGGTTAAGCACCCTTCTTTCCCTATCAGATTCTAGCCCTAAAAGATTCTATTCAGAATGAGGTAGCTGGTACCGAGTTAATAAATGTCCTGACAAAAAAAGCTTTTCCAGTGAATCCATCCCCCAAAGTATAATCGCGTAGTTTAAAGGTGACTGCCAAAGTCAGGTCTATCTTGCGGGGTTCATGGAGGTTCAAAAAGTGTTCTAAAAATACCTTTCCTGAGTGTGATGAACACTTCACGGGCGAAAATTAATAGCACTGTCACAACAGCAATGGCGTCAGCGGCAGAGGAGTTTAGATTTTAGGATTATAATCTGCAGTGGTGTGAAATCCAATCCAGAACTGTTGTTTAAATTTAGGAATGTTTCTGGGAATGCCTGTTGCTTAAATTAGGAATCTACTAAGCAAATCTTTAAAATTCGCTATTGAATGAATTGTAATGAATTCTGAAGAATTTTAACCAAAATTCACGGATACGTTTAGTACAAAATTATTTCAGATATCAATAATTCTGAAATCAATAATTCTGTGTTGTATATCTCATATTTTATATATTGTATATTTTATTGTTTAATCTCAAATTTTAATTTTAATCTCAAAAGAAATTCTGTGTACTTATTGTTAATTACAATGGCTCCGCAAGTGAAAATTATTTGCCAATTGTGCAAAAAGAAATGCAAAGACTTCCTTCAATGCAATGTGGAATGCGGTCTTGTGTACTGCATCAAATGCATAGATATGTCAACTGCGAACTGGAAAAATATGTCACAGGCAGCGATCGACTCGTAGAACGGCCCTTGTTGTATAAATCACAGGCAATGAAAGAAACAGCAGACGAAGCATGAAAATAACTCAGGCTCCAGCCCAGCTGATCCCTCAAACCCTCCCGACCTCAGTTGAAACCTCAGTGTTTCAACTGTCCCTCATCATCAATGGATACTCGGCAGAGTGGGCCATCCGAGGCCATGCCTCATGACGTGGCATCAGAGCAGACAAATCACTTCTTCTTTCACCTCCTTAACCAAGAAGTTTCACAAGATAAAAATACAAATGACCACAAAAGTCATTTTTCAAATCTTGGACACTCACAAATCCATGATGGTCTCTCTTCTTGATGAAACTAAAAAAATCAGATTGGAAAACGCGCAGTTGCGTGAATTTAATTATACTTTACTAAAGAAAAAAATTTCGGATTTGACAGATCTTATTCGAAACTTCAGCAGATCATTAAGTCCTGCATACAATTGGACGAAACCCATGGAAAATTCTACTTTCCAGCCAACCACTGCTGCTGTTGCAGAGGCCACTTACGCATCCATTATAAAGCAACCTTCATACCCTTCAGTATATGCTCCGGTCGCCAGTCAGTCTCAAAAAACATCTGTAAGATCTGAAAATCTTACAAAAATAAAATATTTTTTTATTAAGACTTTGATAGTTGAAAGTTAGTTTTCTTTTGATTCTTGCCATTAATAGAATAAATGGGTAATATATGCAGTTTCAGAAATAAGAATTATTCTGCTAAGAGGTATAAAAATTAAGAGTAGTAGGAACGAAAACAGAGCCATTTAGCTTTACTTCCGTTAAAACTGAGAATACTATGACAAACCCAGCAGGGGGTCCGGCGCTGCAAAAACAACTTAAGTTTTATGAGGGGTCACGCACCGGAAACGCATACGGCAAAACGCACACTAGTTTCTAAAAATAGATGCTATAGTAGCTAGTGTCACAATTTGTGGTTTTTCTGAAGTGCTATAGAGACAAGCTGTGATGACACAGGAGGAGGTGTTTTGATGCATTCGGCCTACATGAAAGAGCTTAACGGATGTCAACAGGTAGGAAATAAAAAAGGAGAGGGGTATTGTGAATCACGTGCCACAAGGCTGGCTGACCTGCCAACAAATGAAAGGATAAAAATGAATATAGGAAGGAGGAGATTGGGTAGAACACTGTGGAGAGGCGTGACAGACTGGTAAGAAAAATTTGTGGATGGAGACGGACAGAAAAAGAGTGTCAGTGAGTTGGGCAGGAAGATGAGAGTGGGTCAGTGTCAGTGAGTTGGGCAGGAAGATGAGAGTGGGTCAGTGTCAGTGAGTTGGGCAGTAAGATGAGAGTGGGTCAGTGTCAGTGAGTGGGGCAGTAAGATGAGAGTTGGAGAAGAAAAGAAAGGAATGAGTTTTTTTAGATAGAGTAGCCGGTGGAGAAAAGTGGCTAAGTTTAATGTGTAGTCAGTATGAGGGGTAGATAAGCTTTAGGTGAACAGTTAAGTCGTTGATCTAATAAGTTAGTGAGAGAGGCAGTCGAGTAAGTGGAAAGATGAAGATGAGGTGCAGAAGTCGGTCAGACAGTCAGTCAAAAGTAGACTGAGTTTCGAAGTGAGAGATGAACACGTGCCATAGAAAAGAGGGAAAATTTTTCAAGATCCTTAAAGTAGATGAGAAGGAGTCAACTCCATTATGAAGGAACGATATTGCCTGATATTCTGAGAGCAAGTACGCTGGAGCTGATGAAATCCGAAGCCGGACAAAAAGAGTACAGCCATTCTGATCAGATGAAATTAATGCGTCCATAAAGAAATAAAAAGGTACCCAGGAAGGAATCCAGTATCTTATATCGAACTCCCCCAGTGATGGTGAGATGCGACCCAGATAGAAAGAATCCCCTACTCGCTTAGAGAAGGATGTACCGTGAAGTCTGCCAAGTTATGTAAGTAAGTGATTAGTTTGCTTAAGTAATCCCAACATCACACCGACTATAGGCACTCGATAACCAGTTTATCAGAACTTTTGATTGAACACATATGTATAAGTAGTACTTTATTGTAATGAATAAGTTAGTGAATGTTATGGACTGAAGGACATTACCCAGGGCAAGTCAATATACATATAGATAAATTTTGGAAGGGAATAGATATAAAATTTTTGATGTGATTGATACTTGTTAATATTTGGTTAAATAAGTGAATGACTAAGTATGAATTTTGGAAGGGGATAGACGGATGTCAGTAACCCCCAAATGTGCAAGTAGTTAATTGTAGAAATTTGATAGTAATAATTACCTAGATTAGAGAAGGTTGTAGGCTATAATCTGTTAGAAACCAGAGTAATGATTTATACTGAAATTAAGAGTATCGGAGCTTTATCAATTTGGAGTAGGAATTGTTTTGTAATGAAAGGAGAATGTTAATAGATTCTTTTGAAAGTTAATTGAACTCAGGAGTAAGGAAGTAGAAACATTTTGTTAGTTTAAAAGAGGAGATAGTTGTTTATGATTTATGTAAAGGAAATAGCCCTCCTTGAGTTTGCTCAATAGGCAAAATACTTTGCTCATATACATTTTGTTATAAGAAGATGAAATTAAATCTATTTGGTCATGAGTTTAATAAATTTCTTTTGTTTGATGTATCTATGTAAAAATGTCCAATAAACTGATATTTTTTATACAACATTTGTGTGTCTCTTTGTTATTCTGAGAAAAAGCCTATCCAAAGGGAATTAAACACTTCAAGGAGATTTTCCCCTAGAACTTGGAATTTTCTGAAGTAAAATAGTCAGATGCGCAAGTGGGGAGTTATTATAAAGGGGAGTTGTTAATAGGGAAAATAACATCAAAAATAATCCCCCCCCACACATCTAAGGATGTCAATCGAACTGCAAATCCACTCCTAGAAGATGTCATTTCCACTAGGCGGTGGACAGATCACATCGGAAGACAGCGGAATCTATCTGCCTCTAATCACACAAGTAGACGTCGACATCCTCCTCCTGTTATGGGAACAGCCACCAACTCTACAATCAGAGCAATCCCCAGAACCAAAAGTTCGACCAAGGGTATATTTGTCTCGAGACTCGAACCCCAACTCTGCGATAAAGAAGTAGAGCAGCGCATAGGAACGCAGCTGCAGATAGAAACAAAGGCAATAAAAATGATTTCTAAACACGAGTCGTACAGCTCTTTCTACATTCAATGCCAACAAACAGACTTTGATGAATTACTGAAGGACCACTGTTGGCCTGTGGGAACTATTATTCGGCCTTTCTATGGACGACCCCCTGTTTCTGGCCCTAGATTACCAGCTAGTGACTTAGCTATCGAAACAAGTGAGCATGAATGACAATCCGTGCATTTTTCAGATATCCAAGAATCTCTACAGGAAATAACGTCTACAAATGATTCATATTTCTCTTCAGCCTACCAGAATTTGAATGACACTAATTCTTGTGAAATTACTTGCCAATAATTAAGCCAAACAACCTATGCCTTATGCAGCATTAAAAGATGCAATTACTGTATTCTATATGAAAGCACGCACGCAGTCTTGTAAAACATAATGATGAAATCCTCGCTCAACTGACATCATGGAATCTGCATTCAGACCTGATGGTTTTTACTGAGACCTGGTTCTCTCCTGAGATTTCAATCCAAATTCCAGACTACGCTCTTTTTCAAAGTTGCAGAGGTGATTCAAAAGGTGGTGGAGTTGCTATTTATGTTCATAGTCGTCTGCGATGCTCTGTTTTTCCTATCTCAAATCTGCCTGATCAAGCTTGCGAACTCACTTTTATCCGCATTGCCTCTTTGGTGATCGGGTGTCTATACCGACCTCCCTCAGCTTCCTTGTAACTCTTGACAACGCTATCTCATTTCACAAGCAAATCCCTAAGCCTTCTACTGATTGGTGACTTCAATATTAACATTCTTCAGACCGCCTAGATGTCATTACTTCAAATGGTTTCTCTGTTCTTACTGATGGAGATATCCCGACTAGAATGGGAGAGTCCCACAATTCCCTTCTTGACTTCGCAATTGGGGAATGCTCTCTCACGTATGCAATACTTGATACAGCTATTTTTGGATCATCGTCCCATCTTAATAGTAATCAAAAATGAAATAAATGAAGCAGAGATCATTCACACTTTCAAATCTGTCACTCCAGACTCTCTCAATCAGCTTTGTCACGAAATGCAGCAGTCAACGTGGGACAGAGTGCTTGCTACAAGCGATCCTGAAATTGCAACTAACTGCTTTTTTAAGCATATCCTAAATAGCTATGAAAAATACGTGTCATATATCAGGAGCCCAGGGAATAAAAAGGCCACCAGGACAAGAGGGAAAATATGCCCGTTCATCTCAACAAGATTTGTAATATGTTAAAGAAAAGAGACAACTTTGCAAGAATTGCTAGAACAACAGGAATCTAGGCAGATAAAATTAAATACACAACGTACAGAAACAAAGTCACTGACTGCATTCGGTCACAGAAAAGAAAATACTATAGTTATCAACTTACAGGTATCATAACAAGCAATAAAAAATGGACAGTTTTGTACAAACTATTACCGGGAAGGAAACCGAAATCACAGAGCTACATTGGAGATGTAGTTGAAAACGAGGTACTCATTTCAGATGACGAGCCAAAAGCTTCTGCCTTCTCTAACCACTTTATATCAAGTGGAAATAACCTCTTTCAAGACGAAATTCGCTTCAGAGACAATAAAATGAGAGAATCTGTCAAGTATTCAATCAGAAACTCTTTTTTCTCGCTCCTCTCTCCGATCAAGAGATTTTAGAGGCAGGGAATCAATTGAAAGAAAAGGGAGCCCCTGGCTTTGATGAAATATCTCCGTCTCTGCTGAAAAAGGTCCTTAGCTCAATTCTTACGCCACTGAAATATATATTCGATCTCTCCTTTCAATCTGGTAAATTCCGTTCTCAATTCAAAAAAGCAATAATTATCCCTGTTCCAAAGGAAAACCGTTGTAACTCCATCAACAACTTTCGCCCAATAGCTCTACTCTCAGTTTTTCGCAAGAACAAATCAATCATACTCCGACATCTGTTATTTCTCCAGGGGAGTACCTCAAGGCTCACTTCTTGGACCTATCCTATTTGTTCTTTACATCGATGAATATCTCTCTCTTCTTCCATCTTCTCACCTAGTAGGTTATGCCGATGATATAATTCCATCCTGATCACAGATAAAAGCCCTAATCGGCTTAAACTCAAAATCTCTGCCTTGCTCTTTGTGACACATAGTTGGCTTCGAAAGAATCAGCTTATACTGAATCCAAAAAAATCAAAATACATGGTGTTTAGAACGAAAAACAAACCACTAAATATTGATTTAGACGTAAAATAGAAAGAAAAACAACTTGAAAGGCTGAATGAAACCAAGTTTCTCAGAATCTGGCTAGATGATAAGCTAAGTTGGGCAAAACAGATGATAACCCTACGAAAGAAAACTTCGTCACTAGCGGGAATACTCTCCAGGGCCTCTGCCTGGATGTCTCCCCTTCTCAGACTAGTATTCCTTTCTTTAATTCAGCCGCACCTCACCTATGGAATCATCTCATGGGGTACCACCAGCCAAGAAAACTTCGCGAGAATCAACTCCATTCTCAATCGTTGCGTTCGTTCAATTTTGGGCCTTCCCTGGAACGCATCGGTTAGTTCGAGATACAAGGAAGTGAGACTCCTAAGCATCTACCAGCTATTGCAGAAAGCCGAGGCGATCCTTGTTTACAATGCTATGAAGACAGCAGAGTTTCCCCCTCTCTTCGGATCCTTTTTCATAACCACAGACGAAGAAGAAATATCATACAATCTAAGAAATGAAGCCAACCTGAAGATTCCGCTTTTAAGAAAAAGCCATAGGTCAGAAAAGCATAAAATACAGAGGTGCTAAAACCTGCAACAAATTTCCTACAAAAATCAAAAATGTCACTTCACTAAATCAATTCAAGAAACTATTAACTGAACACATCACCAGGGATGTCCGATTCAAATTACCTTCCACTCAACTCCTGGATTTTAAAAACACCAACGTGGAAATAATGTACAAATGTTAAAGGAGGCAGTTGGCAAATAGTTTGTAAATTTCTGTGCATGTATCTCATCATTTTTATTTTCTCTCCTCATTTAATTGTAAAAATGTTCACAATGATTTTATAAGTAGTGATGCTTTTCGAAGCCTTCTGTACAGAAATGAACAAAAAACTCCAATTTATTTATCTCTTTCTGTTGAACATTACCTGTACAATTTCAGAACTGTATGTTTTTCAATTGTATATTTATCGTTTTTTAAGGGAACACTCCCTAAAAAGCCTTTGGCTTATGTGTTCTCCCTCCCTTTTTGCTGTTATCTCCCAAATAGTGTAACATAAAATAGGGATAAATAAATTATTATTATTATTAAAAACAAAACCTCGACCTGCATTTGTCTTCTTTCATTTGAACACAATAAACAGACCATCTCATCTTAGCGTAATATGATACAATGCAGAAAAGAGCCAATTGGGATTTATGGAGATGAGTCATCAGGACAGTAATTGGATAGAGACAATGATTATTGCATCAATTAAAACACGAACCAAAAAAAAAGGAAAGAAAAAAATCTTTCCTTTCTGGGAGGAAACCGGGCTTAGCTGGAAGCCTTTTGTTAATCAGAGCCATAGCAAACAAAGCGCGAGAGCGCTGCAGTCCCAAGGGCAGTCTAAAGGAAAGCACTCGCGGAAATAGAATAACAGTTTCTGTGGCAGGCCTGCGTGAGTAGAGAAAAAAAAATCAAGGGGAGGACGGTAGCTAATGAAGTTGCTGTAACAGAACGATTACTGCCCACCTTGCGCTTCTCAAGCGAACTTTGTCTGCGTGGGGGTTGCTTCCACAAGAATTTTGCAGTTTCCGGACTAAATTTTCTTGATGAAATTCATGATCCAATTGTGCAGCTGCCTCAATGGTGTTGCGTTAGCATCAAATGGGATCCGAAGTCATTACGAGATCAGCCTTCTCCCTTTCGAAACGGATTCTGTCACACGAACCTTAACCTCCTTTTCGGATTACAGGTCCCATCGGTATTATAACAACTTGAACTGCGTTATTTCAAATTTCAGAATATAATAAAAGCGAGCTACTTATAACAACGTCTGCAGAAGCTGCACTCACAAGTGTGGAAATTCGAAGGATACCCGAAAGTCATTTGCAACAAACTTGTAGCTAAGGTAAACGCAGTGCGTCCATCTTTGACAACACGAGCAAGAAAGGCAGCAAAGCAAATTACTCTAGCTGTTTTGCTACAGTAATACTTGAGCATGTTTTTTTTATCTTCCCCTGCCGAGTACAACCCCATCGTACGTCTTATACAAGGGCTAATTAAGATGGACGGAGAAGCTTAGTTGTTAAGCGCTCCATGACGATCCGTCAACACTGGAGATTACCACTTTATAAATTCTAATAGGGCCCATCGGAAGTTCGTGACAAACTCGGTATGCGAGGGATTAGCGTTCGACTTGTCTTTCTCTTTAAAACTTCCCATTCGCGGCCCCCGCGCGTGCGTGGTGCGCATCTGTTTCATTATATCAAAACGACTCGCGGAAGATTGAAGGGTAAAAGGTATTTGGCAAAGCGCGTGTAAGCAAAGACGTTGTTTTGCCGAGTAAGCATAATGTGAAATGACTCGGTAGGAGCTGCAAGATGGCAAGGAACCGCGATACGAGACATTACCATTAACTTTGTTTGGGCAAAGCCCGCACGCTTTTCACTACAAAGAATCCATAGAGTGAATGGCACAGCCATTAAGTTTATAGGGAGCTCGTGTCTGCTAAAGAAATAGAAACGGCCAGTAAAGAAGTCTAATTTAAGACAGTTTAAATTTCTTGGAAAGCAAAGCAAAACACGCTGTTAAGACTAATTTTTTGCACCTGCTCGCCTTCCTTTCTTTCTTTCGGAAATACTAATGGCAGACGGAAAAGGGGCTTTGTCGATGGCGATTAATCAATTGACGATGCCTTTAAACTCAACTGTTTCATACAATATACAGAATTCCAGATCTGTGTATTAATAATGTGGAAGGAAATTACGGCGAAAACAATGATGAGATTATGGAACACGATGCTTTTTGGAATACGACACTCAATTTGGAAAGTTCGGTCATAACGGGTAATTTGACCCTCGTCCGCGAACAAAGAACGCCACGCAGAATTTCTAGCCATCCACTTCTACGCAGGTGCCGTGATCTTTATTACTATTATTAGCTAAACGATCCAAGGAAGCAAGTTTATATAACATCAACTGTAAAAAAAAAGTTACCCGCTTTACTGATCGTTCCTGCCAATAATTTTTCCAAACCCGCTTTAAATTTATTCAGACTACCCACTTCCGCAACACCGGGTGGAAGTTCAATCCAATAATCAATTACTCTCTGGGTGAAAGCAAATTTCCTCGCATCTATCCTGCAACTACCCTATTCCGATTTAATTCTGATTAGTCCCAGAAGGAATACGAATTCTCAACATTCATTTTACTCGATCCATTTAAAACTTTAAACACTTCGATTGGGTCTCCTCCCAAGATGCCTAGTTTGCAAGAGCTGAAATCTGCAGAACAGGAGTCTTTTGTGGTAAGAGTACCCTTTTGCATCCCTGATAAATAATGCTTATGATTCTTCACTACCTTGAGTTTAGTGCCACCCAAACAGTATATTATTCTGGGATTACTGCTGCCAACTGCAATACCTTGCATTTATTGTGTTAAACTTCCATTTTTCGGCTCCATCCAGGCCCTGTTGTAGTAGCGTACCCTGATTACTGCCATTGAGTGGCGCGCAAACTTATTTCGCTCGTGACTCCCTTTATTAAATATAAAATTGACGCGATCCCCCAATGCAAATCCCGAGGTGGGATGACCAGATTTTTAGAGAAGAAAAATGTCATTTTATAAATGATATAGTAGAAATTTTTTTTCGAGTACTGAGAAAGGAATAAAAATTTATTTCTTTTTAATTTACACATTAAAATAATTGTTTAATATTTTAATTGAATACAGTAAAAACAGCAAATCAAATTCTTATTCTTCAATTCAGAATACAAAACAATAAAAAAATAAACAAATTACAAAACAATTAATGAGAAGGATGAGCTTGGATAACCGATAATATTTGGCTCAATTTTTGAAATTTGCTAATCTCGTGTCATCTTCTGGATCAAGTCTGGAACGCTGTTTTGATTTTATAGCTGTTAATTTTGAGAAACCACCCTAACATAAATATGTAGACCCGAAACGTAGCAATGTTTGTATCGCCATTTTTGATAATTCTGGATACTCAACTCGAAGAGAAAGCCAAAATTTTTCACAAGTACTGCAGTCTTGAAACGAGCACTTATTGCTTCGTCGATAAGATCTTCCCTTTGCTCAATGGTAATTTCGGGACATGAAGAAATTAATTTCAAAAGCAAAAGGATCACGAATCCAATACAACTTTTTTGTCTGGAGATACATTAAATCGTTTGGAAAATTCTTAATTTGCCTCGTTAGGTGGGTGGCAATGACATCCCTAAATTGTAAAATGTCAATATTATTGCTTCGAACAAAATCAGAAAAAACATGGGAGCATTCAGTGTTATTCGCTGAAGTTCACTTTTCCAAAGATTAAACTTCTTTTTGAAAACTTCTATTTTTATTTGTTCCCTTTCCTTGAAGAGTTAAATTTAAATCATTAAGTTTTTCAAATATATCAACAAGGTAGCTAAGTTTTCCAAGCCATTTTTGATTTGTGAACAATAGAGCAAGGTTCTGATTTATATCTGATAAAAACAATAAAATTTGTACCATCAGTACAAATTGCAAAGCAGTTGTTCCACGTCAGATTATTTGTTTGAAAGAAAATATTTATAACATCAAAAATCTTCTGGCCCATCGTTCTTCCTTCCAAAGCTTTGCAAAGTAGAAAATCCTCCAAATACCTCCCTCATCTGACATATACAATAAGTTCAGCAGGGTTTTAAATATCTGCGAATTCGTCTAACTGTATTGCAAAAATTGGACTTTCTCTCAATCGATTTAAAAAACTGAATTTTGTTGTCCGCGATAACTGTAATACGCTGCGAAACTGTCGTGTCTCTGGACAGAGGAATGGTGTCTGTACTTTTCTCCATGCATAATTGAATTCATTTTTATACCAGCAGGGAGAACAAGGGATTCAGCAAAAGTATGTCATTTCAAATTTTTTCCTATTAAATACGAAACTTCTAACGATGCTCTTAAAACTTTACAAGGAACTGCCGTATGTTTCTTCTTGAAAGATTTCAGACCTTGTATGGCGTTGGCGTGTCTTCTGAAAAGGATTCGGTATTTTTCATTAGCTCTGGTTGTTTCGTATGTAAGTGGCTTTTTAATTTAATACGTTTAATACGTTTAATTTAATACGTTTCATGCTTTCGTTAGTCATTTTTTCGTAGATTTATTACACACCCAAACAGATCTCAGCTCCTCTCTCCAGTGTGCAAGGAAAGAGTTACAAAGAAAACGAAGAACATACCCACCTCAAACAAGGTTTCTTGGGAAATAAACTGATTTTAATAATAATAATAATAAAACAGTAGCACAGTACAAGGAAAGATATAATGCAATCCGGAGAGAATACACGAACAAAATTTATCATGCCAAACAAAGTTCCTGGCGTGCCCTGGTGGAGACAGAAGGCAATAAAAACCCTTGGGGTTTGGTTCACAAGTTCATAAGGAACAAAGTAGGGTCCACAGATATCAGAAATTCTATCCGTTCTGAGGGCTCCTCGGAGACTCTTTCCTGGGAAGAGACAATGAACAAAACTCTGGACGGAATAATCTACCAAGACAATCCTGATCGATTCACTGAAGTACACAGAAACAAGTAGCCCTCATTCTCATCACTGAGAATGAGGGCTACTTGCCCTCGGCCACAGAAGAACCCTTCAAGGAAGAGGAGGTTTCATTAGCCATAAATAAAAGAAAAAATGGACAAGCTCCCGGACTGGACCTCATCAAGGGGAAGTCCATTAAACACCTTTGATCGGTTGCAACCGATGTTCTAGTACAACTATTCAACACGTGTCTTAATGAAGGCTCCCTCCCTACACGTTGGAAACACGCAAACCTCAGGCTTTTCCCCAAAGATCCAAATCATCCCACTGGTATAGTCAAAGCACAGTTTATGAAACCAAAGGACTCGCCTCCACACTTCAGTTCGGTTTCAAGCAGGGGTGCTCAGCTATTGATGCACTACTGAAAACCACTCAGCTAGTAGATAATTCTGATGCTCGTTACGTACTGACGATTTTTATAGATTTTAAGGGCACTTTTGACACCGTATGTTGGCCAGGGATCTTGCGGCGAGCCAGAATATCTGGCTGTTCCTTCAGCATCTTCAAATGTCTTACAGATTACTTCAATAACAGAAAAGTTATCATGAAAACAAAATTTCATAGTATCACCCGTCAACTCACCATAGGCTGCCCGCAGAGCCAGCTGTTTGGAATATGATTCTAGATGAATGGCTCCTGCAGGAATTCCCCCATACCACACAGCTCTCATATGCAGATGACCTGGCTATCGTTTGTTGAGGGCCTACTCGTGCAGCTATTCAGACCAGAGCCAACACTTGAATGCCCTATCGGTTTGGGCTGAAGAGAATAAGCTCGAAATCTCTACAGATAAAAGCAGAACCCTGCTTCTCAAATGCCATCTTGACATTAGCAGATCATCAACCATTCGTTATAAAGGACATGCACTCAAGGATCAACGTGCATTCAAATATTTAGGTGTTACCCTAGATGATCGTAGAACTTTCATGCCATATCTAAAGTCCATGAAAGAGAAGGCCAAAAATTATATCAATATGCTTGCTCGCTTCACCCGCAAAGACTGGGGTTTTAAGGGACCTGCACTCTACCTTCTTTATTCAACTGTTTCTGTACCGTTCGTAACATACGGCGCTACCGTATGGTTCCATTGTTCGTCCATCGTCAGAACTAGGAACGTTGTCCTGCAGATACAACGGTTGATGTTATTAAAAATGACTCGGGCTTGTGGAACGACATCAACAGCAGCAATACAAGTATTAACAGGTTGTATCCCCCTTGACCTCCAAGCGGCCTTCACATGCCATCAGAAAGAACAAAGAAACAGAATTCCTGGGGATAAAACTATTGTCGATGCATATCCGAAACAAGAACTCCGGCGTACTTGGCAGGAACTTGTTTCCCTCTGGCAAATCCGTTGGGATGATTCCACCAAAGGCAGTACTACCAAGCTGTTTCTACCTAGGGGTCTCCTACCTCAACAAACAAAGACTTGGCTGGTTCTTCCCTAATTTACACGCTACCTTTCTTCTGACAGGTCATGGGTCATTCAAAAAGCGACTTCAGGACTTTGGGCTTGTAAATGATGCCCACTGTGTTTGTGGAGAACTGGAGGACTGGCACCACGTAATGCACTCGTGTAACATCTACCTGGACCTATGTAAATCAACTGTTATTGGATATAAATGTAACCACATTCGGTCCGGAAAGCAACCTGTTAAAATCAAAAGAAGAGTTTTTAGCTTTTAGCAGGTATGCCACAGCAGTCTTCAAAAGGCGTTGGTATCATCTCTCCCCACGTCTGATCCCACAACAAAAGACATCCAGACCAGACGTTCCTGAAACCGCTATGATCTCTCTTCGTACTTCCTCTTCCCTCATCACCGGCCACTATCAGAACTGAATGAACACCCAACTGGACATTTTCCTCGTTGGAATGGCGGCACTGAACTGATAGAAATCAAACTCGCACACTTCCTATTGTATCCAACTTTGCAGACCTCCCTTGTTCTGGAAGCTGTCTTCCTTTCCCTGGCCTTCGGTGGACTCCCAGACCAGGGGTGATTCCTACTTCTCCCTTCCCACCTCTTCTTTCCTCATCCTCCTCTTTTTGCCTACTTTGACTCTACCACTTCTACTATCGGTTCCCATGCTCTTCTCTTTCTTTTTTGTTTGGTCTCCGTTCAGAAAGCTCAGGCGACCCTCCCGGAGATCAGCCAGAGTATGAAGGCAGCCTGGCAACCTCGCAGTGGCCGTGGGCAACGTAGGGGTCCACTAGGGGCCCTGCGGCCAAGTAGCCAGAGACACAACAACAGAACAATAACACAATATTGCAGAAAGCAGACACAACACTTTTTTCTGGCTTATGCAGTAGTTCTGCATTCCATCACAGAGTACATACGGCGCAGATGTGGGAAACCACAGGTGGCGCCTAACCCTAAATACTACTACTACACTACTTGATATGCCCATATCAGTATCGTAAATAAATATTAAAAACATCAAAGATAAATATTACAAACGAATATTTTAAGGGCCCAACATCTAACCCTCTGGTACCCGATTCATAACATTAATCCCTAAAGGATGGGGATCATCCCTCCACCCATAGTAGTAACTCGTCCCCAATGCCACAGTCTGTAACGTAGAACAGTGTCATGATGCGATGCGGGTTCTGGCTGTGTGTGTGCGCAGTGCACACACGGGGGTTCCACAAAGGGAATCGAATCAGCAACCCGCAGAATTAGGAAACCAGAACGAGCATCGCACTGCGCTACCACATCTCGCTTCTAATAATACTTTAACGCGCATTAGTTGCAGCCAAACGTGTTAAGATAATCTAAATGCTGATTGGAGCCTGCTTCGATAGTTAAACAGCGCCACGAGGTGTTGTGCTGCGTACATACGTCCTTGGAAATGGTTGCGAAGTGACTACCAGGTGGGTTGACTTGGAACACTCTCTGAGACTTGTCGTCGTAGCATCGCGGCAGTCAATTATGATGCGAAAGTTGAGACGCTGTAGTAATTAAATAAATTCCGTGGGAACAAAGTTGGTCCGAAAGCGATTTCAAGATCAAATCTCCGAAATTCTACTTCATTAAATTATTATTTTTCGAAACGTATGGTAGTATTAAAAAAAATAAGCGCAACTTACCTAAAATAGCTATAAAATAGGCCCGCTTCCAGTAACGATCCCTGATAGATATTCATTCATTAACGCCACCCATTTCAAAACCGATCTGCTCTTCATAAAACCCCCTTTCATTTTAGTAAAATCGGGTCATAATTAGACCTTAATCAGTTAAACTTGCTAAAACGAAGTTAGAATTATCCGAAGACAAATAATTATCAGATGCTGTTGATTAAGTCGTGTGTACTCTTTTACATTTATATTTCTTTATTATTATTATTATTATTATTTAAAACCACAAGAGGAAAAAAAAAAAAAAAAAACCTTAGAGACGTTTCGGACAAGAACATACTCTCCTTCCTCAGTGTTACATGGCGAATCCTCATATAGCTCTGCTCAGAATAACAGCAAATTTTATCTGTTGACATTCCGCCTTAATTAACTATTAATTTAATTATCTTAATTATTAATTTAAACGGGAGTGATGTCATTCGGCACTTGCGAATTTATAACTATCTATATTTACAGTTATGTACATTCATATAAACAAAATTAGAATGTACGCTTTACGATTTGATTATTAAAACGTAACAGTGTGGCATATGGTTAACACCTGGTTCTCCAGGCTGCCCCTACTCAGTAAGTAGCAAATGTAAACCCCCCGGGTGTGTATGGAGGGGGGAAGAAATGCATTTAGCGCGGGCTTATGTTTTCCTGCCCACTCTCGCTGCATTAAATGACCGAAAAAACGTAACACGGTTTATTACTTCGAACTTATTTTTGCAACACCCTGTCTCTATATGAGATCCTGGCACGAGGAAGGCGCCGAAGTATTAAACCTCTCCTCGCGTGCGTCGACTTCACGCACTTTTCCACATCGTGTTCGCGTGTGATTATAGATAATGGAGCGAGGTGATTGAGTCTCAACCTTCAAGCTGCCTCTGTTAGCGAGAAAATTGTTAAATCCCCCAAGACATTGCGAACCTTGGAAACTCGGACAACGTACAGCACCCACACGATACACAAAAGCGGACTTTGTGTTTGTATATTTAGACATATCCATGCGTGCACGCGCTATCACTACATGCCAGTAGACACGCGTACCTGTCCATAATTATCAATGGGATTACTTCTACATTCGCCCAGCTGTATTTCACCACCCGAATCACATAAAAGATCTAAATTATCGCGAAATAACAAAACAAAAATTCTTTCTTATATTCTAAGAACTTTGTTTATTAAAAATGCTAAGAAATAAATGGATACGTAACGTTGCAATATTGTCCTTCACGACCACAAGGACAGAGGTTCGTCAACAAGTTCGTCAGCATATACACGCAGAAATTTGTACGTGTAACAGAGGTTTTGCAAGAATGATACTTTAGCTTTCCTGGACTGTTGTGAACCCGATAATTCCTTCGTTCATTCATTGTGATTGATGCACTAGTTTCGTTCCCATATGCGTGCGAATCGATTCTTCTACAAAGGGATTTTCTAGAAGACTCGTCCTAACCTTTTATCGCAAAAAACTAGTCCAGAAAGGAAAGTGAGTTGGAAACCATTTAAAAATACGAATCGCAGAAAGTTGTAGTAGTGTGGAGAAGAACATTGAACTTTTCAAGTGCCATTTGTCGTGTCGACTGGAACTGTGTTAATATTTCCAGTACATTCGTTAAACTGATATCGAGTCGCACAAGGCAGTTGGACACAGAACGAAGAGCGACTAATCTTTGTGCCTTTTCCTCATCTAAATGGGATTGCAGAGAAATGCACATTCCTGGAACAAGACAGCCTACTCGATGTATCTTTGCCAGAAAGTGAGAACTTCTGTCGCGCGGTGAAGTGTCCCAAGCGATATCTCCATGGAAACTGTCTCGGAAAACACCAGACAAGAGTGGTGTAAGAACAAAATTCTTACACTTATCCTAGCGAATGTTATGTTATAAATATTATAACATAACAAGAAAAAAATATGTATATATTAAATAATATTATTTACATAGGATGATTTTCAGCTTAGATTGCGATCGCTCTGTACCATACAGTCAAGTAGGGGAGGATTAACGTAACAACGGGGGGTAGCAGGACGGTACACAAGACAATGGGAGCACTGGAACACTAGTACAAAGGGAGCACCGTAAGGCCAGTTCATGGTCGCATAAACAGAAAGTGAGCAGCTCTTTGGAAGAAAAGAACAAGGGAACCGACTCCCCCTTGTGGAGAGGAAGATTTTAAGAACTAAGAGGGTGAAGGAAACCCTGGATGCGATATACACCTGTGGTGATGGCTAGCCGCTAGATGAAACAGACCGACTCCTTGAGCACTTATTAATTTCCAAGGAGCGGTAGAGAAGAAACAGAGGAGACTAATAGCGGTAAGTGAATCGGGAGTGATCACAAGGAAAATCTAGAAATTTCTAGACGCCCAGTAGTTCATCGAAGTTGCTGGAAATTTTGTAAACAGGAAGTTACCCCAGGAGAGGGAAGGGCCAAGAAAAACGGAAGAAGTGGGAGAGAGCGAATGAGAATAATGAGATGATGAAGAACGAACGACGATTGGATCAAAATAGAATGAGCGGCTGAAACAAAAAGGAGATGCAAGACAGGAAAGAGGAGTTAGGAGTTTTTGGGAGAGTTGTGAGTTTTGGCAGTGTGGAAGTTTGGAGAGTTCCCGTGGAGATGCCTGAGTGATGTGCGGCTGGAAAGAAATCCCGAGAAGTGCCGGGAGAATCGCCAGAAGGTAGCGGACAGAGTAATGAGTTGTGGGAGTTGCTGTTTAAGAGTTGTTGGAATAGGAAGGAGATAACCGTTGAAAGATGGAAACACCTATGCTGGAGCTGAGAAAAAAGGATCGAAAAGCCTCGGTATAGCAAGATAAGGAAGAGCTACATAGCCAGGCTTCTTAATAAAGCAGTAAGAAGAGTCCTGATAATTCTAATATGCTTCCCAGTTTCGTCGAACTGATCAGACGCCCAAAAAGCAGGCCGAAGCAACTTATTTAATAGCCGTATGTAAAGAAGAGCGAGTTCCTGAACGTAGGAGAATCCCTGTAGATGAGCAGCAGTTACTTTGCCGATGAATACTTCCAGTTGGAGCCTGATGATGCCCTATGCTGTCGATGATGAGTCGCCCCTGAACTGAGAAAAGGTAGTGTAAAGAGTGATTCCCTAAGTTAATATGTAAGTACGAGATAATAATTTTAAGCTAGATTTGAAGAGAAGGACTTTAGAAAAATGTTTATTTAGTTGATAGCAGATTTGGTATTGATTAGTATAAAAGGAAGAAAAGGGTTCATAGATGTATGTACTTCATCTCAAGGATAAGTTAAAGCAAGGAAGATTTAGATACATGTACTTGAGACTGGTATGTTCTAAGTTAAGAAGTAAAGGTGTTCTATGTACTTGAAACGTTACAAGATATTAAGATTGAATTATTTTGGAAGGGATAAATTAATGAAAGATTATAGCGGGGATTTATAAATCTAGGACAATGTCCATAGAGGTGTTGAGCCCACTGAGGTAATTCCAGTTGGGAAGTTTAACTGTTAGAAAGTAAAAATAATGTTATGAGATGTAACCTAAACCAGAAGGAGAAAAAGCAGAAAGACACGAAGAGACATATTATATCATTTGCTATTAATTTTACATCTTAACACACATATAATGCCAGTTATTAACATTATACCAATTGATGTTGTATGATACAATTCTTTAATGTATATACTGTGAAATAAACAAATTTGTATATGTTTATCATGTGTAGTATTGAGTCATTCTGAATATTCAGCCAGTCCAGAGGAGACATACACGAACTATTATTCCCCCAGAATCTGTGATCTTCTGTGCAGTATACAAGTCAGGTGTTAACGTGGAGGGGGGGGGGGTAAATTAAGGGGGAAATTTAATTGAGAAATACAAAGTTAGAAGAGGTGGGTCTGGAAGGTTAACGTGATTTATTATTAAAGAAATAAATAATAATAATAAAAAAAAAGGGTATTAACATCCCCTCCAATAACCACCCCCCACAGTGGCGTTAACCAACCCGTCCGACATGGACTGTGCATCGAATCAACGAACTGTGATACCGAATCGAAGGCCGCATCACCACAAATCACTGCAGAAGTCGGCGCACCAACGGTTGGACTCTATGGGGCGACACGAGATGGTAGGACAGTCACTAGCCGCTACCACTCCCCTTCTCTTTATTGAACACACGCACGATTAGTGATCATTATATACAAAGTGACAGGGCAGGATCGTGTGTCACTATTGTCGTCCGGATTGCTACAGGGATCGAAACCAATTAGCAAATAGTTCAATCGATAAAATTCAATAAACAGAATACCAATAATAATTACTATTATAATAATAAGTAGAAGTACCCCATATTGTGTTTGTACATCCTCAGGATTTACGTGCAGCGATCTTAATGCTCCCATCACGCCTTGCCTTCACTACGAGTTGCCCTTGGTATTGCACTACTATTAAACAAATGCTTAATCTGCCACTGATTTAAAAATAAGACTGCTGCGCACTTGTCTTCCGCGATAGTACAAAAATGAGGGTGGACGCATATTTTTAGTGGCTAGTGTACATAAAATAAAACGAACTTAATGGGAAAAAATGTGAATTATTTCAAAAATCATTTCCATGAGGGGAGTTCACTCCAACGGCGCAGTAATTTTCAACCATCCCCAGTCTGCCTTTGATGTGGGTATGTCTTAGTGTTGTCTGGCACAATGAACTCTTTGCACCTCCGCAGCAGTAAACGGCGATCGATGTGTCAGCAGCGGACTCAATATTTCACTTATTTGTCTACACGATGTAATTATCTCGGGCGAATAGCGCTGTTTCACGAGATTAGAAACGCGAATACTGCTGTCCCAACAGAATAACATAATGTGAAATCAGAAGGGAAAAAAGGGGAGCCCCAATTACCTTCACATAATCTCTCTCTGCGTTTTTTTTTAATAGAGTTCATTCAGGTATAAGCTATGGACCTCTTGGGAATGTCATTATGGGTTTGCAATGAGACTGCACATAAGCATCAGCAACTTACGACATTATCTCCTAAAGAAAGCATCCCTTAGGAATCTTGGTCATTGTCCTTATTCGCCAATTATCGTACATTCGACACTTTTCTCACCTATTTTATTCATTCTGGCAATGTCATAACAATTTAAAATAAACTAATGTATCTGTCTAACACTAATTTGTACGTGTTTTTTGTATTTATAGGAGTATTTATTGATTTAATTTCTGTTATATGGCTTTTCCACATTTATGTTTTGTATTCGCAAGAGTTTCATGCCACACGCATTTATGGACAGAATCTAACGTCTGAAACCTTTTCCATCACCTGAATCTAAATCTGCCCCCTAATTTGATTGCAGACAGAACCACGTTAATGATGGTGACATGTTATCGTCTGCATACCGTCTCGTTGCCATGACAATCGCACCCCAGGCATGTTTTTCCGGTATCGTTAATGATCCTAAACTCGGAGTGTAACTTTTCCCAGTTTCTTTTTTTAATTCATTAAATCTCCAAGACCAACTAGCCACTTTCCAAGAGGATAGTAACGTTAAACTTGAAGGAAATACCAACACGAAGTGAAACTACAAGTATTAGAAAATGGAATGAACAGGTACATTCTCAACTATCAAGTTGTATTTTTTATGAATCCCATGCATGTAGAAATCTAGATATTTTGACGATCTAAAAGTTGATGAGATAGAAGAAACGTGTTGGATCATTTTAGATTCCCTTTTTCCCAAAACGCTAACATACTAAAAACGCGGACGTTCCAGAGAATAGGTTCAGACAAAAGTGGTGAATCACAGATATCTCTTTCAAAGAACTGCAAAAATTGTGTGACAATAACATTCAGTTAATAACTATTTAGAAGTATTAGAAGTTTAGATTAAAAGTTAAGGTTAGGGATTATCAAGTGATGAAGTGATTTTTTTAGAGGTGTGGGATGGAAATAAGACAGGATAGGTTTCAAAAGGGTTAAAGTCAGATTGGTAGATTCCGTTGGTAAAGTAAAGTCCGTTGGCGGTATCGGTTGAAAAGTTCGGGTTTACTCCAAAGAAAAGAGGAACATAAATCACACTGATCGTTCCATTTGGCATTATTGACAAGTCCAATAAGCGAGGCTGAGAATAGCGAAAGGAAGAGGTGGTAATCACCAAGTTGGATTTGGGGATGCTTGTAGAGTATCTAACATCTACTTGGAACAACGTCTTGGCGATTGTTTTCAAAAATCATTGTTCGAATTCTTTTAATCGTAAGCTCGTAAAGAATTGGTAGTGAGATTATTCGCTAGACGACCGGAAAGCCTACATCCCGTGCCATGTAATACCTGGATGGAAGGTCCGCAAATCTGTTTTAAAACGTTGTGTCAAAATGTAAGAGATGGTGGAACATCGACAATTTTTGTTTTAACCCCAAAAGAGATACCACATGATGGAAAGAACAAAAAAGGCCTCATTAAAAATATATTACAACATAAAGCGTGGGAAACTCTAGTAAATACGATTAATGTATCCTTATTTTTAACATATATTGCTTACAGTTTGTTGAGGGAGTTAAATGTAAGTTTGTACATTTAACACCCTCATTAAAGTTGTCACTTGCAGCCCCTTTTTCATGTTTATGATGGGCATCTCAAGTGTTTGTTCAATAGAAAGAACAATCCTTTTCAACATGATGGACATACACGGACGCAATAAAAAAAGATATAATGCTAAAATTGACCGTACAATATTACAACTGGAGGATAACCGAAATATGACTAGGATTTGCTAGTTTAGCAGAAAACAAAGAATTCAAGGGTTTAACCACCTATAACTGATTCAACATATTTCCTTTTATTATCCAACTTAAATTTCCTCATTTAATCGGGAGTCTACTGAATGTAAATTTAAAACATCAGTAAAAATGGTACTTATAAATGCAGACATTTCAAATTATGAGCAGAGACTCGAAATAATAGTCCGTCTCTATCTCCATCCAACACACGCATTAGGAACTGTAATGAATCGTTATAGATGCCATTTTCAGAGAGTTGACCTCAGGAAATGTCAGTTGATCCAGAATGTTTCGACGTTCACAAAGGCCTTTTGTGCCACGCACAAAAGCCATCGAAGGACTTTTTGTTGAAGTCTTTCAGAATGACCACCGGCTGACAAGTTTTTCCTCTTCCCTCCTACGCGGCCATTCCATAAATATACTCTGCCTAAAACATAATGTTCGTGTTCTAGAGAAGCATCCAGTAGTTACAAAAATATCAACTGAACTACAAAGCCAGTAAAATACAAATTGAGACTCACCAAATGAAAAGTAGTGTATATTGGAATGACGCATTTGTAACATTAGTATTAATCACGTGGTACAAGGAAGAGTTAGGCTTTTGCTTCACTAACTAAAAAAAGCAAATAAAATAATTAACAAGCTGAAAGATAATTTATCATTTATCACAACGAATTTACGTCTCATACTCTATATAATATTTTTCGCCTATTGGGTGAACTGATCACCTGGTTTTTGAAAATATTTTAAGCAGTAGCAGAGTAACTGGAGATTAGAACGTAGAGTAACGCCCATTAACCAGATGGACGTTACTCTACGTTCGAATACATTTTAGGAAAAATGTATTCGCCGATAATTCACTTCGGGTAATTGTGATATCGTCCAATAGATGGCGCACTAGTAAGCAGCCGACTACATTTCACTTTCAAAAAATAAAATAAAATAATAAAATAAAACAAACAAATAAATAATAATACTATAGTTACCGAAACGCCATTGAATGGGTCGAAATGCCATTGAACTAAGTTTATTCGCATTTATAAGCAAAACAATTTCAGACAAAATTTCACTGCGCTATTAATACAGTCATAAACACTAAATTTTTCTGCGAAATTTATTATGGACTCTCTTGAGAGTTCTGCCTTCGTCCGCGATGTCAATTTAATTTCTTCGTAGTGTTCTAAAAACTCCAGCTAATATCCATTTTCATTCAGCTGACATTCATCCTGAGATACGACTGCAAGTTGACAGCCAGCCTTACTAAGGCGTCATGGTTTGCGTCAGCCGTTCGCTGTCACGATGTTAAGAGATGGCTACGCACCTAAATTACAATACAAACCAGATCTTTAAGCTAATTTACTTTCTCCCAGAAGCAGCATTTCAAAACAGAACTCGAACGTTTGGATACTCTCAGTTTTATGAAGCAATGGGATCCGATGTCGATTGCGCAAGAATTGCGAAATTGTTTTACTTTTAAAACTTCGAGTCCTTGAAAAGAAAGCTGTTTGTTGGTTTCCTCTTATTTTCACCGATTTCGTAGTTGCCGTGTCGGGTGGCGAGGAGGGGAAGGGGCTGGTAAGAGCACCGGATCTTTAATGCGACTGTTATTAATAGGCGAACAAACCACCGTGCAGTTTTCATAACCCATCTTTGCTTTGGCTACCCAGCGCCATGTGCTGTTGCTATGGCTACCGCATAACTGCATTACATTCACTCCGCGTCGACGTTATGCAATACGGATAGAAATTACGCCGGCCGAATTTAGTCGGCGGTGCCAAAAGTCGAGCGCAATCTGTTAGAATTTAAAATCGCCACTTTAAACCTTCGCTATTGCGAATAATATTGTCGGAGATATTCGTGTGGAGGGTGCACAGTGCACTGGCGCCGTTCAGAAAGCTGGCCAGATGCTATCTTCTCTCAGAGTGTGGGATTTAGGCGGCAGAGGAGAGCTGCAGCCCTGCATCTCCAACTGATTTTTTGAAAGCTTCGATACAACGATCAATTGCGGGTTAATTTGAGTTTAAAAAAATCGCGTGCATCAAGCTTTCACTTTCCTGTCTTTCACTGTGCTTCACAAAAACCAAAAATTCCTTCTCAATGAAAATTAATCAATTTGCGCCTGAAATACGAACATGCAATGAATGGTCTAAAAAACAGTTTCCAGATTGTACAAGCAATAAACTAGTTGTGATTACAACTGATAAGTAACGAATCTTTAGGTTACAAATCATATTATTTATAATGATTATAAACGATGAGGGAAAAAATTAAAATAATTGTTTGGGGAATTTTTGGCTATTCAGAACTCTTATGGTTTTCTGTGGTTTATATCTTGTAGAATGACCACATGTGCATTTTTGCAAGTTGTGAGCTTAAGAACTCGGAATAATTCACGAGCGGAGCTGTACTCCTTCCACTGGAAATCGGGCTAACCACAGCCTCAATTCAGGACACCTTTAAGAATTCCTTAGTCTCTGACAGGATTCGAACCCTCTCCAAAAGAGTGACAGTGGCGAACCCGCTATAATGTCAAGGAGGACATTATTCCAGATGAGGAATGAAGAGGACATTATTCCAAATGACTGAAAAATTCATTGAGTAGAATGCGTTTTATGAGAAAATAAAGAAGAAAAGAGAATATGCAAAATATATGGAATTGCTTTATTAATCTTTGTTACATTCGGTTAAAAACAGTGGAAAAGTAGAATATTAAAGTACAGTGGAGGGGACTTGGAATAAGGGAGAAAAATGAATTTTCTTGAAGAATTTATGATTTCGGCAGTTGATAACATTTTCTTCCACTTCGAATGGCATTTTGAACGTAAGAGGTTTGAAGAAACAGGTCACAAATTGATTATTTGCACATAGGAAGAGAGAACTTTAGTGACTGCTACTGTAAGGCTATTCCAAGCGAAAATCTGACCACACACCAGAGGTTAAAGGTGATGCATCTTTCTGCGAATTATCGGAGATGTCAACGGATAAAAAGCTTTCTGCCTAATAAGTTGTGGAGAAGCTAAAAGAAGATTGGGGGTCGATTTCAGTTCACTGGACAACTGAAGATAAGAGGTGGCATTCAGAAATGGCTGAATAGTTTAGAGAACACGTGTAGAGGATTTCAGAAGAATGCAAAGAGAGTTGTGAGTAAAGAAATAATATTTCTAAAAATAAGTAATTTACATTATAATATAGTATTAATAAAAATAATTTTATTATTACTATTTGATGATTTGGATGAAAGCGGGGACAGCGAGGACATGTCTATATACTAGAGGTCTACTTTGATCGCACTCGCCTTTCTGGTTTTAATCGCCATTAAATTCCTATTTTTCCTAAGTTTATTTTCTTCTTCGTTGTCTGTTCATTCTTGAAGGAAGATTAAGTATGTGTTTCAGCACACGTTCCTGAGAACGGAAGAAAACGTTGGGCAGTAGGAAAGATTGAAATAACAAATAGGATTAGCATATAAAATAAGAAATTCGTTTTGATCGTCTCATCCAAATAAAACTGGGTCGAGGCGAATGACCAGAATCAATTTTTAGACAACGTCTGAGACTGTGAGTTGGCATTTAGATGGGAAAAAAAGTACAAGGATCCATAAGTTCACTGTCTCGAGTGTCTATTATTTTTTTAATAATCTGCTAATCAATTAATTCCTTTAACCGCTTTACAACCAGCAAATTAATTTCAACATCTCCTACACATTTCACTGAACACGTACACTTTAAACTTTGTCCGCTATCTTCGCTGTCAAGCATGGTCCCATTTTAGGTCCACATCAACTTCACAATTAAGCATGAAAATGCCTAAACAAATTTAAAATGACTTCCCTCGTGTTGAAATGCATCCAATATGGATAATTATATGGAAAAAACTTCATTCATAAAAATGGTTTCGAGTATAATTAAAATCGCACGAAAAAATTCTCTTGCTCAATCAATTGCAGAGGATTTCAATTAGCCATCCATCATTTCCGAGAAAAAATATGACCCGGTAGGCATAGTCTATTATTTCTCCAGCGACAAATGGTTAATGGTTTCCTACATGGTTTTCATCGCAAAATGATGTGAAAATGGTGTCTGTTACCATAGCAGTCTACTTAGACAATGGTAGCAGTACCGATCAGGAAACCTAATACTTGTACTGTATATATAAAGTATGGTAAAAATAAGTAAATGGCTGTTCCCGTCGTGCTATTAATATTACTAATGTCACTTTCAATCTAAAATTCTTTCCCTGGTTCTGGATTTGTTCTGTTAATTACTAGCCCTGTTATTGAACATACATTTTATAGACCAGACAAACAGATACTCCTTTCATAATCTTACGGGACATTTCTATAAAATTTTAAACTTTTACTATATAGGCCTATAGCCGTTGGTATTAAACGCAAAGTTCAGTAATTAAACTAGAATGGATTTTAAATTTAGTACAACAGAACACAAGCCCTCTTACAAAAATATTATCTCTGTTAGACTCTGAAGGTTATCAAAAATAATTTTGAAGATTTGAAGTAATGAAGATTTATGCATCTAAAAGGATTTTTCTTGGCCTGCATAATTGAAATAATTACTTATAACTTACAGGGAAGCTAAGAGTATTTTCCAGTTTGTTTTGGAAACTGTTTCTTTCGCTTCTTGAAGGTTTTCTAATCTGAGTTATATTGTTCCTGTTTTTCTTTTTTTTTTCAGGAATTACACTAAGTCCTCTTATGCAATAACTGTCAGATAGACTAAAAACATTTGTTATCTCAATTCTAAAAAAATTAGGAGAAAGAGGCGCTTTACTGTCTAGTACTCGCTAATTGGAATTTTATGGGCCATTAAAGACTGTACTTATATGATATGGCAGTTGTTGAACCACAAGCCAGGATCATTTAATTCGAGGAGAATATAAAGCAGGGAATACAAACAGATAACACGGGCTCGTACCTTTCAAGATCGATTCGGGGAGGCCATGTGGAAGCTTATTCAAACTGAGAAAGGACAGACTACGTCTCATATAACGCAGCCACACCGAGATGTTTCTACGCATAAAGGTTTTGTAATCACCATCTATCAGGTAAGAAGGCCTTGGAGATCCACTGTCTCCAAGAGACTAGCGTCTTGAAGATAGAGGATCACCGAACAAGCGAGGTCCAGATGGTTCATAGACCAATCAGCAATAGAACATTTTGGTTGAAAGAGTCCTGAATAGCGAAGAATATAATACAGGCGGGAGCACCCGAAGGGCAACAGTATCAGCGAAGGATAGGATACGCAACTGTGTGAAGAATTTTAAGAAACAAAAGCTTTTTCTGTGACAAGGCCTTACTGAAGTTGATTTTTCACCAGAGAAGCATTTCGTACTTAGTTCCTACAACACGGTGTTCGTTCGTGATCATCTTTTTCTGCCATCCGTTTTGTTGTTTCTGATGAAGTTGGCTTCGCAAAAAATGGCGCGATCAACGCAACACCCATGAAGAGAAGGGAATCCATCATATCCGGTCAAATAATTCCTTACAAATGTGAACAGAATCTTATTTCGATTTTTTAAGGAATTATTTACGCGATTTACTAGATCAAATTCTTCTTGCTGTCCTACGTCGTACGTCGTTTAAGCATGGCAGCGCTCGGCCCCATTTCAGTCGAGTAGCCAGAGACTATTCGGATGAACATTTCCATGATAAATGGATAGGCAGTCGAGACTGCTTTGAATGAGCCTGCTTACTTCTGAGACCTGAATCCAATCGATGTTTACCTGTGAGATAATCTGAATTCAATCGTTTACGGGACCCTATTGACAACACGTAGAACAAGGATGCCAGCAAATCCGAACAATACTCGGAATTTTTGAACTCGTCAGATGTTTAAATTTTCATTTCTATTCTTGAATCGATTGAAAATACTGCCCACATATTACGGAACACTCTGTATACCGGATGTTTCATTTAAAAGGCATCATGATCTAAAGCTTATTTTTAGATTTTGGCTATTTGTCATCTCGTTTTTTTTTTTTTTTTTTGCCATATTGGGTTGAAATTTTTGAATTTGATGTTAAAAATGGGACTAAGTATGACCATTTAGATTTTACGATTTCTAAATTAAAATTTTGCCTAATCAACTGCTTTTTTTTCTTCAACAGGAAAGTTGTTCCTCGCCTTCGATTGGCCAGCCTTTTATATCTTGTACACATTCAAATGTTTCCTAAATTCATGCGCTGTGCCATCTTACCGGACATGTGAAAATAAACAGATTTGACATAAAATTTAGCTATGAATTAATATATATATATATATATTAACAAATTAATAATTTATTAATATAAATTAATATCTGTTGCGCGGGATTGCCTTGTCCGTTATTATGACGCCATCCTAGTACAGCTTGTGGGTTCGGGTCTCTAGTACAGCCTGGGGTTCATATTTGTAATACGTTACACTTTCTTCGATCAACTGGTATTTCATTTCTAACATCTGATAAATTATCCTGGTGACCTGGTTGTGTCTATGAGTGTACTCCGTCTGGGAGATCACCCTGCGTCCCGCGGTGATGTGTTGGATCGTTTCCGAATTTATTATTATTATTATTACTGAAACAAAATCGCAACAGGTATTTCGTTGGCTTTTATTTCAATTGTAAAGCAACATTTAACTTTTACCTTAACTCTCTACGAAAACAAGTCACTCTTCTGGATTGCGACTAATATTAATTTCTTCATAAAGCTCAATCAAGTCAAAACAATAGCACAGTGATTCTGTAACAGTGTAAAAACATGAGTAAGTAACGTCTTTTTCCTTAAGAAGACGTAGAAGTCTTGCAGCTGGGATCCAGCAGATTACACTCTTTTAAACGATATGCCAGGAACTCTGCGTTGCATTTTGTTTGACTCAAGTGCCTCTCAAAGTTATCCAATTATTGCTGATTAAGGAAATATGGCGTTTTACTTGGACAGGCTTCTGAAGTGAAATCTCAATTATAGCATTCTTTAGGTTCATCATCCAGCTCTGAAGACTATTCTCAGGAAAGCGGCAGATCTACATTGTTTAGTATTAGAACAATAACGGATGATATGTAGAAGTTGGGATTCACTACAGCTTTTCCATCAGGACGTATTTTTTAAACTTTGAAATGTCCACCATATAAAAGTATTAGTCGTTGTGGTTTATGGGTTTCTCCATATTCGACATATATAGTAAAAGACATACACTTACGACTAGCACGTGACCTACAACTACCACAGCTGGAATGAAGTGCCCACAACTTGTCTTGATCACTCACAAGAATTCCAAAATGTGCTTCATATCCACTGCAGAGCTTGGTGCCAATGACAATCTTATGATTCTTCAACTTCGGACTTATATAATACCATAACTTTGGCAGCATATCAAATGTAAAAAAAATGTTTATACACATAGAACAAGCTGTTGTGTATCACATTAATGCTTCGTACTTTATATGTAACACATAAATATATAGCAAAAACATAAAAGATCCAATTCCCGGCAAAATATTGGCACAATTTGAAGCTTTTAATCTATTTATCTTTTTAGGCTTTGATCACTCAAACAATCACCGATGCTGGATTCAGTACACAAAGTACATGTAAGAAATACATCTAAAAAAACTTTGTTACACATATCTCCAATGATTTAGTATTAGCAGAGCCCCATTAATCTCGTTGCTCTTCTCTGCTCTCGTTCTAACAGATACATATCCTTTCCAAAATGAGGCTTCCAGGCTTGTTTTCACTGCTGAAAATAGGGTCTAACCGTTGCCTTATACAACAGGATAATTGCTTCCTTATCCCTGCTGGAAAAATTCATGTACATCATTTCCAGAACCACATGAGCTATCCTGGTAGCCTGTCTATACCACTGCAGACAGGCTACCAGGCTGCTCAGAGAACTTCATATCTGACTGCATAATTACACCCAGGTCTTTTTCATTCTCCACTATACTGAGTGCGTACGTTAATCTGGGATTACTGCCGCCAATATACAGTACTTTGTACATGTCAATTAAACTTAAATTGTCACTTTTTACTCCATCTGCCTAATTTTTTCGATCTTGTTGTTATAGAACACCCTGATTACTGTCATTACCCACCCTGCCAACCTTCGTATCATCTGCAAACTTAGACATTAAGCCGATATGCATTCACCAGCATCATTAATAAATATAGAAAACAGCAATAGGCCAAGCACCGAACCCTGCGGGCCCCCACTAATAACATTAGTACAAGATGACCCACTAGCAACCACTCTGTCTTCTCCCAGTCAACCATCCTTTTATCCATAGCAGTAAGCTGCCCCTAATGCTAAACTGTCTCAATCTGTAAGGCAGTCTTTCACATGGAAGTATCAAAAGCTCTTCTGAAATCTAAGTATATGTTGTCAAAAATATTTTTGCATCCAGTTCCTTTGTTTTACGTCTTATTACCCAATAAGATTGGTCAGATAATATCGCCCCTTTACAAATCCAGGTTTGTAATTACTCATGTCACCTTCTGATCCTCCTTTGCGAATTGAGTGATATATTTGTACATCTCAAGTCCATGGGGACCTCTCCTGAATCCAATGATGCCCTCATAATTATGGCTAAAGGTTTGCTGCCTCCCTTAATACCGATAAGCTCAAATTAAATATGATTTTTTTGTTTATTCTGAACGGCACAGTTACTACTAGTAAATAGATGTTAGGAAGATTTATAATACAAATGAAAAAGTGGATGACTAGAAAGAAGAAAGCCTGTAATATTTTTAATTTCTTTTTGTAAATAATCTTGAATAAAAATGGAAAGAATCAAAACTGGATACAAGAAAACTATCAAAGCTGAAATAAAAAAGAGCCACAAAATATACTTTCCATTTTGTTCCCTGAATGTCTATCAAAATTTTAAATAGTTACTTGCTGTTACGAGAAATAGTGTGGCATAATTCGACTGGGTCAACTTTTTTGTCTTTATTTACAAGAAGTTCCGTGGAATCCTAAAAATCCCTTTTTAAAAACTTCATCACAAATTTATATCCATTATTGCACTTATTCTGCTAATCTCTTTGGAAAGACTACTGCGGAACTATTCCAACCACCGCAAACCTTCGCTTCGTGAACCTAAAGGATCTAATTAGAGAAAAAAATCTGAAAATATCTCCGTGTTAAGAATAAATCGCAATGCCAAGGTGTTTTAGCAAATTACTTGAGAGAAAAAAAGGTAATTTTATACCAACAAAATACGAAAATAAACTGTCACTAATTCTTCAACAGATGAACTTTAATGAGGCAGCTTTGGCTCCCACTGATAGCCATATGTTCCTTACTGACAGCAGTCAAATACGAGTCAAATAACTTGTGGTTTAACTTAATACCAACATCATCTGGTCGGCGAGCACAATTAACTTTTATTTCTCCCAAGACCAAATAAAAGAGTTAAAAAATCGTATGAGAGCTTGTCTCTCAATCATTATAATCTTTTTTTCTTTTTTCTTTTTTACTGAAATGGATACGTTTCGTTGTCTAAATTCATTCTTCACACAAAATGCTTTTACCATACCAGTCTTCTTGAAATTGAGAGTTGTGATCTCAACGGGTCTGTAAAGGTTATACAGACTTAAACCCAACTTTGTTCTAATAGAAGTTATCCTACACGACAAACTGTCATTATTCTCTAAAGCAACATTTCTACACGTGAGACCCACCAACGTTTAGAAAACGCCTACAATGCTCTAGGATATTTCAAGACTATCTATTAGTATCTATCAGGTTATGAAACAATATCTACACTTTCCTCTCTTTGTCAATTGGCATTCCATCAGTGGCATTTCATCACCTTGGATATCATACAGATATCTGAGGTGGAACCGTCTTTTTGAGTATAGCTCCAAAAGCAGATTATTTATCGAACCATTACCTCCCCTTAAATAATGGTTCTAGAAACGTAACCTCGAAAATATTTGAGGGATTAATTCTGCAGGAAAGGATTATAAATACTAATAAAATTTAAAGTCAAAAATAGAAAAAATATATAATCTAATGAGAATCCTTTTCTTTCCCTCAAATTATTTAATAGACGAAAACAGAAACTTGGAAAATAACAAAGGAAAGCGTTTAACCGAGGCTCAATTAATCCAGGACCCCAAGGTTAGAGTGTATGGCCGGGGACACTGCTTGGTATTTGGCCCAATGGAGTAATTATAAATCTGAAGAATATAATCCAAGCAGATTGACTATAGTTGTGAATATGCTAATTTTTTTAAAGATGCAATCTGGTTTCTTGTTGAACTGTACGATTCTCCAAGACTATTTCCGTTAAAGCCTGCTAGGAGCTTTGAAAGAAAGTTGTGGCTATCGAAATTTGTATTTGTAAATGTGTGTGTCCAAGGTTCATTACTTATATATGGATCGATGATAAGCATATCGGCAAAAACCTTTAATAGGGGATTTGAAAAACAACAAGAGAGCAATTTCACGTGAATACGTATAACGTTGAAAGCGTGCAAGACGTTCAACATTATTTTGCTGAAAGAAGTGCATCTCCGAAGTCTAAAAAGGTTTTAGGCAAGTGACAAAACAAAGTAAAAACATATCTCGACCAATAAAACAATATTTATTTGTTTCAGTGGACTGTGTGCCCTAAAAAACAAAAAAGCAAAAATTGAGGCTACAATTCAAAAAAAAAACAGATGAAGATATGTTATCTACCAAGCAGAGACCTTTTATCGAGGGTAACAGATATATGTGGAGGATTCTAATATGGAACACACTTTTACATAACAAAGAACTCGTCGAAGTACTAACAATTTTTAGTAGGACTGTAGGGAAGTTTCTTCAAAAGAAAAATCCATGAACCTGAGGCGATCGAAGTAGTACCACACGTATTACCTCACTCGAATGTATGCATCGTTTCTTAACTACATGGAGATGCATCCCCTGTTCTATAATTCTGAAGCTTACCGAGCCATTTAAGTTAGATATTAGGATTTTGTTAGGAGAAATGTACCGTGGGCATTCACTATCGATCCAAAATCTAGCCTAAAATTGCTGATGTTTACTAAAATCACCGAATGGCTGATTCAGATATTGGGCCGAATCTCAGACAGAGACCTCCGAAATTCCCCAACTGGGTCAGTCTCTTTTGGTCTGAAGAGATTGACCAACTTCAACAAAAACACTCCTCAAAAATGAAATACGCTTTAAATTGACTGGGACCTCGGAACACCGACTCAAAGTATCGATCAACCAAACCCATAATGTCCCCCATACCCCTCAACTCTGGAAACATGTAAAGTGCAAAGCTGTTTATGTCGGCATTAGGTTCCTCAACAAACAGACTTTCAGCCACCGTCCACAATGACTGTGATGATGTACAGTGTTAAATGAATAGGACTGTCAGCAGGTATCACATCTGTAATGACTCAAAACAATATATAAATTTGGAACTAATTTGTCCCTTAAATAATTGGCCCATGTAATTATATAATCCTGTAGTTGCCATATAGGAGAGATCATGATTATGTTGCTGGAAATCGTACATCCAGTGTCACTTTGTTCATGGATTACAAAAGAGAACGTATTTTTTTACCTTTGACCAAGTAAACATGGGCAACGGTTTCATTATGATTTTGACTGAGTTTGACTAAAGGGTTGAAATGTACTACACTATCTGTAGGGGCCTGCGGATACATAACGCCTTTCTCAGCCGTTGAAGTGGTGTGTCGTTATTCTTTATTTTTTTATTTATTATTTGGTTTGAAGAGGTCTGGGTTCGATTCCCGTCGGGGATTGTGGTTTGCAGAATGTCTTCCCTCGACTGAGGTTGGTCGATATCAGACGAAGGGACTGGAATTTTCCTCGTGATCTATTCAGAATTTTTCAGAGCCTACACAAAATGCAAATCGGTTGTGAACACTTCTACAGAAAAAAATAATAATACATTTTAAAAATAAATATATGTATATATACACACACACAGACGGATATGAGACAGAAACTCGGATTCCGTTTAAAAATAACAATAATATTTTATAAATAAATCCATCCGCGCAATATTAATTATAATACTGTTTTAACGTTGCCTTTGTAAGATTCCAGTGAATAAACAGTATTATAGGAATTATTTCCTGTAATCACTACGATGATTTAAAGGATTTTATTATCAGTAAAGTTCCTCTACGCTACTACCGCGAATTTTTCCAATAACAGTAGCATGGCTTCGGTCCAGTTCGAGTTCTCTAATGACACTTCACTTCGAAAGCCTTTTGTACAATTTGCCGTTTCGAAAATAAACTTCAGAATCAAATTACAATTCTTTAATCGTTATTGCTGTCACTCACGTCGTGCATTAACAACGTTTCTATCAAATGAGTGAAAAAAAAAAGTTTTCCCTATGATGACTTCACCCCCCACACCCCCACTCAGTGACTTCGAAATAAGCGCGGCTTCATTTTGGCTACCCGAAAGATGAGTTCGACATATAATCACTGAAGTTACAATCCAGGCGTGTAATAAAGAACCCGACTTGGGAGTCGGTGATAAGAGCCCTACCTTTTGTCCTTCCTTCATTGCAAAAGCCAATGTTATTTATAAGCTGAAGGAATTATTGATCTTATTCTTAGTAATGCGGGCCATTACTGCAGATAAGAAGTAGAAACTCCGCATTTCGGAAAATACACTCGTTCGATACTATAAAATAAAAACTGGCTTACTTTTCGGGCCAGATGCTGCTGCTCTCATTCTCTACAACATTTCTATAAACTAATAAACATTTGTACCAAAAAGAATAAGGATTTGACATAATACAGAACGTTTCTTTCTGCTTCCTATTAACCCTTCAATTCTAATTTCCCGATGTATCCGTGCTAAGAGAGGACTGTTATAAAAAAGTTCCGAACATAATCATCATTTTTCTTTGCTTTCGGTTTCTCAGTTTTTTCGTTTATTTTTAAACTTTGTTTTCTTTCTTAGCTTGATATATGGAGGTATTAGGAAGGATCTTCGAGTTCTTTATCCCACACTTCCTTCTGTAACACTCTGCTGGCGTGCTACTTTGCCACCATCTCCGACTGACCCCTCGGATTTCCAAGACGTACTAACTGTCAAGACTAATGATATTTATGTCGCCAACGAAACTTGGCTGTCGATTTTGATTTCTCACTGGTGTCGTGGTGGGCCTCATATTTACTCCCAACTGTCATCAAATTCTTAGGCCACCTTCTCTTTGTCAACATCTTTAAAAAAATAAGAGGTTTATCAAGGACCGATAACAAGACGAAGAATTGGTTGGACAAGAATTGCCAAAAGCGAATTAAGATCTGCAAAAAGCAACCGTTAGGTTCTTGTAGTAAAGGAAAGATCTACTAGAGAAGTTATTGGGAGAGATCTGAAGTATCGAAATCCAAAACGTATTGGGATGATTTTAATTGCGATTGTTGCAATAGTTCATTAATTCTTTGAATAAAAATAGGAACGAATGCCCTTTATTTTTATCGCACTCAGAGAAAAGTAATTAATCAACAAAAACTAAAGATGAGATCTGAGCAGAATTCCTAAAAACAGATTCTTATTTATTCGTTTTATCTGATTCATATCGTGTTTACTTTCGTTGATGTAGTTCGATGAGTTTCGGAATTCGTAGTGGCTTTCATCTTTTCATAATTCTAAAGAAATCCCCCAAAGAGTTTTGTTGAAAAAAAAGAAGAAGATTTAATACAAACCAATCAAAAATCTTGATATTAGAGAAACTCCTTAGGGAAACAACTCAGTTCTTGGCATTATTTCTTGTTCTGTAAATTCTTTCTTTCGATATGGCTGAGTATTTTAAAAGCTCCAGTCAGCTTGTTGCCAAGTTATCAATAAAATAAGATATAGCATGTATTTCAAATAATACAGAATAGAAAACATAACTGATAGCGACCCAAACGCGTTCCAATGATCAAGGATGCAATATTGCAAGTTGCCTAGAGACAGGATATCCATAAACATTCTTTGCTGTAATGAAACGATGTTCTTTAAAGCGAAAATGCCACAGATAGATTCACGCTGATTTGATGCAAAATACCATAAGGGAAGATTTATTTTAGAAATAATTCTCGCATTATTAAATCCAGTAGTAATAAAATGCATTCCAAATATTTATATAGTGGAATAAATATTATATTCTTTTACCACAAAAACTGGAAACAAAATTCGTATTTGATTTGCCTACAGCACTGGTTTTTTTGAACTTATTCGGCAGTTGAGTCTCTTTTCCCAAAGTTTCAATAATATCTTAGTATGAGAGTGCATATATGCACAACACACACACATACGAATTAAATAATAATATAAATCGGAGTAACAACAGCGATGGGAACAAAACCAATCAATATAGTAAATGAACAAAGTGAGCCAGTGATTGATATTTTTAGAATGAGAAGTTAGTAGGTAAGAAAGGCAGTTGGTTTTACAAGACAGTTCAACCATTTTGTCATTTTCCCTTTTGAACCCCTGGCTAGAAAGAAAGCACCCGATCAGCAGTTACTCACTCGTAACTTTCCCTATTTGTAGTTGGTGAAAACCACAATGCGCATCTTCATCTAAACATTAAAAGTCAATCCAGCAAAATCGAAGTCGATGAAAAAGAGTTGTAGTTCAGAAAACAGTTGTCCTGTCGATCAGATTCCATGCTGAACAGTATTTAACAACGATGGAACGGGCAGGATTTAAGCATGATTATTTTCTGCTTCATTGTACAGATGGCCATATTCAATGATGATTGGACTTTTACAAAGAGTTGATCATCGTTGATCAGCAGTTAATAAATATAGACAGCTAAAATATTGCCAGAAAGACGAAGGAAGGATGAAACTCTAGCTAGAATGGGCTATTTTTAGATGGTATTTGTCATCATCATCTTAGAGCACTGATCATCAAATGGCTAGTCCGTTGCTGGAACAAAGGCTTCTGATGACGAAAATAAGTCATTGTGTCCACAAAGGCCCTCTAGAGACAATAACTATTCCTGGTAATAATAATAAATAGGCAGTTGATGCTTTCTGAGAAGCAGTGTGGTATGAAATCGAAGAACCATTGGAAACGAGCGACAGTTGGTAATATTTGGTAACAGATGCTCTTTCTGAAAATATCTATCTGAAAAATTCCGGATTTCTGACGCTGAAACGTACAAAGTCTCCCCTAAAAGCAAGTTTATGATTTGGCTTGAGTACAGAAAGAATTCTAATCTATTTTGCGGGCTCTATTATTATTTGTGTTTAAGAATATAATAAAAAGCGAGATTTTATTTTAAAATACGAAACATTATGCCAATATTCCATCGCATTTCCTTTTAAATTCTTAGAACTTTTCCTTTCAAATGTGAGAATTGAGGTGGTATTGGCAGGTCAGTAATCTATATAATAAAAGGAAAGGGATCCTTTCGTGATAAGAGCGTTACCGTTAAGCTGGAGGGATATTACAGCCTCTTTAAAGTAAATAGAGAGCTCTTGGATAAAACGTCGTGTTTACTCAGAAAAAGATTAATCACAACTGAAAGTAAAGTTCCAAAGCAACTTCGAGAAGAAATTAAAAAATAAAAGGAAAAGGCCTCAATTTTTAAATGGAGGTTTCAGCAGGAAGATTATTGGATCGCATTATAGAGGATCGAGCGCTGCACCAGAGATTCTCCCAGGGAAAACGATCTCTTTTTCGATGTTTGTTCTGCCGGAATAATGAAAGCACTTATTTCTTATCTGGCAGCGTAGAAAACAGTAAACGTCCTCTCCTTTTCTGGTACAATAAAACTTTATCAATTGAGCATTATCTTCAAGAAAAAAAGAAAAGTTTTACCCTGAGTTGTACGTCCCGCTCAGCAAATGCTGTGGCCTTGTTCTTTACGTCTTAAATTACAAACAAAACCAAATATTCCAATCCATTCCGCTTTATGTCTTGTTAATCTATGCAGAAAGCAAATTTCAACCTTTCAAATGGTGCCATCAGTTGTCTCGATTTTATAGCTCGATCTTTTAAATCAGCTGTTGTTAACTCATTTTGTATAATCACCTCCCTTTCAATTTTGCTCTGCTACCTCACATCTTAATCTAGTTTCAAAATTTGTAAGTGAGGGTACATGGTCAGAAAATTCTTATTTTCGAAGCTGTATTCTGCTAATTACAAATATCTTAATAAGTAACAAGTGAATCAAAGATTGTATTTTGGGAGACGAGCCTTCCTGGTTAAGAACCCTTACTGTAAAGAAACAAATCCATTGTTCAGACTCTGATTTATAACAACTTTTTCGCTGAAAATACGCTGCTCCTATTTATATCTTCGGTGCATATTCGTGGCTACTTTCTGAGAGCCCACTTGTGTTGCAGTGTGGGCAGACCTTTGTACCAATGGCAGTCGCAACACAATCATAGATCCCATAAAATATCTCGAGATATTCTAAGAAACATTTTCCTCTTCGAAAATCAATATTGTATTCAATTCCGGTAAAGAGACAGGGAATGGATGTAGAGAGACAGAGGAATGTTAGCCGATGCACGAGTGGAAGTCCCTTGTCGTCAAGAAAGAAGAAAAATACCTGCTCCCTTCAGTGTCGCTATTTATCTTTCAGGACAATTATTTCTTAGGCCAGACGAAGTAACCCCTTTTTCTGTAAAAGAAATCTTTTGAGCAATTGAATTCTGATTTTAGACGCCATCAGTTTCTCTCTGAGAGTACTAATTTATATAAAAAATGACAGAAAACAGAGTGACATTTTTCGCTCAATTACGAGGGCATATTTGATAGCTAAGATTTTTAAAACAGTTTTGTAAGATAAATTACTTGGCTATTTCTTTGCCTCCATAATCCAGCAGTAGCAGTATGGCTTTTGTCACGGTTTCGCTTCACATTCAAGGATCTGCCCATTCTTTTAGCGGCGTGTTTGCAAAACAGAAAGCAGCCAAGCGGACGTGATTTACAATGACCTGACAAAAGCCTTTGACAACGTCTATCATCAACTTCTTATGAATAAATTATTTCATTCAGGAGATCCGGGGGGGGACAAATTCTTTGTTGGATTAAGTGAATGGCTACTGAAAATCAAGTCTCTCTAAAGCGCAGATGGTAAGCGAAGAGTATGGCATGGTAATCGGGCCTTTTTTTAGTTTCTTTTGAATACTGACCAAATCTTAGGGAATGGAGTAACTATAATTACTTTGGGAGGCGATAATATTATGTGGTTGTTTAATGGATAATTAATTCAGTCGATTTAATATAAGAGATTCACTTAAATGGTTCAATTCTCCAAACTCTAATACCGAAAACAAAGTACACATTTTTCAGACAAAAACTGTGACAAATCATCACGGAAATTGAACAGGATTTTGTACAATGTCACTGCTTTTCTATTAAATTTATTTATTAGCTGATCATATGCACAGAAACGAAAAAAGAGGCTTTGTTGATGAAGTGCTTGGACATCTTTTGAGGAGAAAATAAAAATACGAAACAGCTTGCAGAGTGATAACATCGCATTAGAAATTAACGGCAGTTATGGGAACTGCAAAATGAGAGATGAGGGTCCTTTGGGGAAGGTTCGTTTGCATTATTTTTATAACCGTCTTTTTTCTGGCGAAGTCTGCATTTATAACAAATGGAAGTAAGTTAATACTGATAAATTAATGGGGAAATTTTGGCAATGCGTTCAATATTAATTAACAAGGATTCCTTTGATTTTTTTTTCTTTTATTTTGCACATATTGTGTTTTTAAAGAACCCGAAAGGTGGCGTAGAAAAACTTGTGGACCATATAGCTAATACTATTGTTTTTGTGATCACGAAGGGTCGAACACCTTTATACAGCTACATCAATGCCATCGGAACGGAAATTATTCTGTGGCCAAAAATAAACCGAAAACGTTCTGAGCTGTTTTTCGATAGGACGCTTACGTAACGGGATATTCGTCATTAAAGATTGGTGAGGTCATATCCGAAGTGGGCGTTTTTCGTTCATAATGCGGCGGGTGTCCAGAATAATGAAAATCGAAGTAGACAAGATGAGCTCGTAAATGGCAAGTCAATTTATTTCATTGCACCTCATACAGCGACTTTACACGTACAGGTACCTGCAGTAGAGTATCTGGGGAGGAGATCAGAAGTCATTTCAAACAGATGTTGGAAATGCCCACCGCGCAACGCAGCACAGCGATGCAGATTGTCATGTACACGCTTTAACGTACACTCTTCTACATTAGTGATGGTTGCATGTAGCCAAGGGGAATGTCACATAGTAAGACTTGAATTGTTATCTCGGGTGAGTAATCTCAGTGTTATGGTACAAGGCTGTGAAACAATTCTAGTAGAAACGCAAGATAACTCCTCGGCTTTCCGGAACTTCTAAACTGCTGGATTTGGTAGGTGAAGGACGCTTCTGCGTCTGGAAACAGTGGACTGGTAGTGCAGTATAATGTGTTGTATGAGCTGGCTTAGCTAGAATTTTGTGCTCTTGGTTTACGTTGCTTTGCATCAATGGAGTTCATGTAGTTCATGTAGTGGAACACAAGAAAAGTGAAGTCACATGCAAATCCTTATCTCTCCTGGCAGGAATACGTCTGCTAATCAGAAAACTGTCTCTCGTAGTGGAATATGACACTGCGGTAGATCAGGCTCTTATGATCTGGAGGTGAGGATCTTGAAATGCATTGTAATTCAGCTGCGAATGGAAGACGTGTGCAGTATTATGGCTGCAAAGCTAGCTTACACAGATTATAATTCTCAAATGAAGGGATCGTTCTTTGTGACAGAACAGAATTAACTCATTTTGACGGAAGTAGACAGGGATGTGGTATTGTGTTCCTGAATTGGGAGGGTATCCACTCTCACTTCCGCATTCGTATAATCGACGTCCTCGATTTCCCTTTGACATCCTGTGGCAGTTCGTGGTGCTGTCAGCAGTGTTGTGGTTGCCACGGGCAGCTACTTGTGCTGGTTCGTGATACGTATACAACTCCATTTGCTTGTGCTGGAAGTTCTGTTCCATGCAGCTCCTTGTAGTACAGTCTTTTCTCAACGAAGTACCTAGTGCCTAGACTCTTGAGACGTAGCTTCTTGAAGATTTCTTTAACGTCGTGAGGACTTCCTTATTCCGTGTCTGTGGAAAGCAGTTCCTTGTATTTTTTGAGATAAAAATGTAGAGGTACACGCCAGCTCTGGAAGATTCTGTTTTTTTTTTTTTTCCTGTAGATTCCGTAGTTTACCATTGATCTATGATTTGGTACGGTTTACCATGGCCATCTTAAATTATGACGATTTGGTCTCTGAAATGGTCCTGACAATTATTTATAACCTATAGTTGGGCACTTTAAACTGGACTTAATTGTTTTATATATGTATCTATTTTGTGTTGCCTTAGAAGGTCTTTCCCACCTTGTAATTGTACAAGCAGAGGTACTACTACTACTATTAGTATAAAATAGTGTAACTTATCTATATATTAGACAGTCGTGTTGTCAAATGTTGGCAGAGCCTGCCTAATGAAATAAATAAAAAATAATAATAATAAGTCCGTCAGCGCAGTAGAAAAAAAAAATGGCATAATCCTCCCCAGTGAGGTGATCAGCGTGTATAGAAGCCTATGATTTTGTTTCCAAAGATCTTACCCCACACACGGTGGCTTCACTGAAAGTAAAACCACCCCAGTGTGGTAATATTCAGATTTATTCTGACCCAATAATGCATTTGTGGCAATACAGTTTCAAATGCCCTCTTCTTCAAAGATTTAATAACACAGTATAATAATAATCCAATTTTTTGAATTTCTCGCGCTGATCTTTGTTGGTAAGTTAAATTATTTTATTAAATGGTTCGTGAAAGTCATAAAGAAGTGGCAAATAAGGTTCAGTCCTGCCTCATTCCATGTGTCACCATTTTCCAATACTTCCTGCAACCCTTACTGAAGACTTTTTTTATTCCTCTTGAAAATTTAATCCTTGACGCTAATTTTTTGTAAAATTTTGAAGGACAAATTTCTGAATACTTTGTGATATGCTTTTACGAGATCAGCAAATCCTAGATCAGTGGGTAAATTATATCCCGTCCCCAGCCACGTGACAGGTAAAGGTTCACGTTATGTTTCCATACTTTTCTACAATTTGTCTTGGTGTAAATTGATTCAGGAATATCCTGTTTGGTATTAAACCAGATTGTTCTTTTCTGGGGATTACATTCAACAATACGGCCACTCTTCTTTTTAAAGATACTTGCATAGATTTTACCGATTACACTAAAGAACGAAATGCCTCTAACTTCCAAAATTCAGATGTATCTCCCTTTTCACGAGAACGTGCAGTATTTGCGCAATTCATTGGTTGGTTCAATCGTCCTTAACGTTTCTTTGGAAAGAAAACCACTGGCTAATGTGATACCAAGTTTATTATTTCTTTATCATTAGTTTCTACTGCGCTTTCTAACAGACTCTTCTTCTGTTCCATCTATATCTGAGCCTTCAACTGGTCTGTAAACACAGATTAAGCTGAAGGATCCTGACGATTACAATCGGCGCTAAACCGGAAGGTACGCACCAGTTCATTGTAGAAGAAAAATCCTCTTATTCCTCTCACAAAACTCTTAGGTCTGCTTCCCGGAAAGCGGAGTGATATACACAGCCTTCCCCTCTTTAGAATTCCCATTTTGACGTTGGCCATTGCACTTCCACCCGCACGGTCACTTCCTACAAAGCGGGACTTAAAGGAAACAAAAGTTACGTGTAACATCGCTTCATCACGGAAGAGGTCACAGCTTGACAGAGAAAGAGTCCGAGGCAAACTGGCTTACAACTGCTGTACTTCAACAGACCGCATCCAAAATAAAATGAAAAAGTCAGATTACACAATATCCTGTTTATTACGACAAAATTTAAAAAAAAAATGTGAATGTAACCGAATTCCTCTTTTAAATACGTGAGTTGATGCCTTCGTATGTTTTACGGGTGGAAAAATTAATAAATGAAATGATTGATACATATGCAAAGAAAAGGTAAAGAAGAATAAGATTATTATTATAATCCTATGTTGTAAATATTAAATAATAATTAAAAAAGGATATACGCGTATACTAGATGCACTCCCCGAAGTTTACATCCCCCCCCCGCCATGCAAAATCTCTAGATTCCACACTGTCCTTCTGAGATTGACTTACTACAGCCTATATTGAAGAGAACTTCAGAAATCTTAATCAGTCTTCCATAATGCATTTCAAAACATATTATGAAATGATACTTGAAATCTTCAAAACCACTCTCTTACTCTGCCATTGAAGTCTGAAGCCAAAAATAAAATTCAAAGAACTAAAAGAAGCCAGAATTCTTCCAATGATCATCAATTGGATGCTGGCTTCAACCGTTGAATTTCGCAACTGGGTGGTGACATTTTATTCTTAAGTCGATCAATACGTCAACTTCGAATTTTAATTAGATTTCCATCTGATACAGACTGGGAGTAATAATTTAAATACGATATTTAAAGATTTAAATAAACTCAATCAACCTTCGTTACTGTTACGAGAGAATTTTGAACTTCACCACAGCAAAGGGGGTTTATGTAAATGATTGGAAGGGAGTTAATTAAGCGTCTCATCGTCCACCTTGCATTTTCCAACTCAACTGAGCTCTGTTGTAGATCAACCTTTCGTTAAGCCAAGACTCCTAATTATTTCTGCAAATGCGAGTATTATCCGACTCTCATATCGAAGGTTGCGCAAGATGATTAGAATTATACTTAGCAGTCCGTACACATTTCTCCGACGAAGGGCTAGAGGCTTCTCCTTTCAGTGGAAGCCGTCTTATTTCCGTGACTGTCAGCTACCTTTGCGTCGTGATCGATAAGATCAGTGCAATGCATTAAAATGTCACATTGTAAGCATCGGAGGCTGTGTTTGCATTACAATAACATGTTTGTACACATGATGCGCGTTGATATTCGCAGCCTAGTTCGTGTGGTTATTTTTAACTATCGCATTCACACTATTGGGCATCGGTGTCAAAATACGATAGATTCATGAAGCTGAAATGCAGCGTTCGTATTTTACAATGTTCTTTCATAATCGTTCTTCCTTGGAACTAAATTACAAACAGAGATCAGTTAATGCTGCTGCATATTAAAAGAAAGAGGCCAGAACTAACTATTTTGTTTGACATAACCTGTAAAAACTAACCTTAATTTACGTACTGTACTTTAAAGCAATGGTAACATCAGATCAAAATCAACAATAATTTTGCTAAAGTAATAATCGATAATGTTGGGTTTGGGTAAGTTGTTGTTTGAGAGATTTTCTTGGAGCATCGACTACCTGGTCGTATTGCACAAGTTCCTATGTTATTTGCCATCTTTTATCGTACCATATACATGCGTGTGTTCGTAGCCTGAATCTCTCTACGTTGTGTGGACTGTGAAATCCAGAATAACACCTACGGCAGAAGGAATAGGGTTTTTCTAACCCGTACAACATGCAAATCAGCCCATGATAACAATATGCCCTTAGATGCTAATGAACTATGCAAATCATGATAACAAGCCTCTGCCTGAGGTTGGACTACAATCCCTCCAGCCTCTGGCCTCCAGCCAAAACTTTCCCAGACGAGTGATAAAACCACTATATAATCACAGACAGCGTCGGTAAGTACCAAGGCAACTTAGAGCATGAAGCGTCTTCACATCGTGTTTGTAAGTTGTTTTTTATGCCCATTTACGTAAATATGTGACGAACCACCATTTTCTAGGGGAGGAGGGGGAATAAAAACCTGTCTTTGCTTGAGAACAGCTGTGTGTATAAGCAACGAATCAGCTAAGACCTCCATATAGTGTCTGTATCGAAGAATTCCTCCAGTGTCTGTAAATTGCAGATAAACTATGTAGATGGCCTCTAAAGAATAGAGTTTGCTGAGGGAAAAAAAATGGAACCCTCGCTTGAGATCGTGTAACTCTACACTAGTGAGGAAAAAAAACCTCCTCCTGAGCCATAAGAACACAAATGGCTAAATCAGGGGGAGGATTCAAAAAAGATTTGTATTCACCCAGAAGTAGTTCTGGTAGAAGGCTGAAACAAACACCATGTATTACTCTTTTTTGACAAAATGACACTTTTCATTTAATACACTTCCGCAGGCCAGTTTTGTAGCAACTGACTCGGCAACTGACATCACCTCATCTTCAGCAAAGTTTTTTCCACAAAGAAAGGATTTCAGAGCAAGAAAGGGAAAGAAATTGGAGGGTGCAAGGTGAGGGGAATAAGCAGGATGCGGAAATATTTCAGTTTCCTGTTACATCGACATTTCATGTGCACATTGTGTCCTTTCCACCTTCTGGTAAGGGGTTAGAAGTCTGGGAATCCATCTAGAAAACACTTTACTCATATGCAACTATTGATGGATGGTGTTCTCCACAGACCCTACATTAATTTTGAGCTCTGCAGATAGTTCTTTCATGCTAGCACGGATCTTCCAGGAATAATGCCTCCGTTTTTGCAACAATCTCTTCTGTGCATTATGAATAAATCCCAGGAAGCCCAAGTGTTGCTGGGCGTCCTGGGATTTATTCATCATGCACTGAGGTTCTTATATATTTGCCAATTCCAACAACACTGTAACTTGGGTCCTCTCCATAAACAAAGACCATTTCTTCGTGGATTGTTTTGGGTGTTTTCCCTTGAAAAAACCGAATCACTGATCTGTATTTCACTTTATCCATTGTGACACTTCACTTCATTTAGCGCTGCAAAGAAAAAAAAAACGAATTGTCAGATCGAAACCAAAATTTGTGTGGTTGCTATAACTATTTAAAGGTATCAAACAAAAAAATATCTTTTTTCTATCACAACTACTTCTGTGTGAATACAAATCTTTTTGAAACCCCTTTTTGAGAGCCTGGGTTCGATTCCCATCCAGACGGAATCAAAACCAGACCTTCGAAATTTTATAGGTTGCACTATGTCTCAAACAAACCTTGCATAGTTTCATACTACTGGAATCTTCTGTTTTTCATCCCAGTTGACAGGTGACCCGACCATAGATTACAAGCAATGTTTATAATAGATGTATATATAATTTGTACGCAAATGTAATTAAGAAACAGTTATCGGCTCAATTGCCAGTAATCCGGAAAAAGGAATTGGGATCTATCATTTCACGTATTAAATTTAAAAGACTGAAAACTGGGTTTAACTGTAACTCGTGCGAAGCGAAAGATACCCATCAATAATACTGATTGGGAGACCAACAAGAGCGTGCTTGGTTTGTCTAGCTGGCTGTCGTTGATATTGGACAAAAGGGAACTCGAGACCAAAGTGCTGATTTCGTTTCTAATTCACACTAAGCGCTAATTAATTGGATGTTAATTTTACCAGGTCACTCGGTTCCATCACAACGTTTCCCTTCTCTTCGGCCCAAGGCCATTACCTTTTCAGTATGTAGCTCAGGTAAAGCAGCCCTTCAACCTTATCTAAGTGGCTGCAATGTTAATTTACTGCGACAAGAGAAAATTGCATCACGCCTGCTCTCGAACATGATCTCACTCTACGGAATTACAATGCGCGTCCTTCTTAGTACCGACATTCATCAACGGGCGTTTAGCTGTAAAATATCGGCCGTGCTTTCATGCCCAAGATGGATGTCCGCAGTTACAAAGTTGGAAGGAAATTCAGCAAAGAACACGGACCGGTACACCACTGATCCAGGTCAAAAGGTCAATTCGTTAATGAGAGCAATTAGAACTATTGCTAATAGCCAGCCTACACCTCTATCTCTGATCGATACTGGGATGAAACAAAACAAAGCAAATTATTTCAATGTTTACGGTGCCCTCTGGTGGTTTTATCTGTACATTCGCGGATTTGAACAAAAGATAATTTCACGATCCTACCATCTTTCGGAGAATCGCACGTGCAGCGCATTATTCCCCGAACGGTGGAACTTTCTCTGGAGTTGACAGAGAGGAAGCAACCAAATCCAACCCCTCCGCATTCTTCTTTCGAGGAATGCGCTTAATCGAAAGCAACTTCAAATGAGTAGATTCCTCCCCCCCCCTTATCCTCTTGCTTTGCCAAATTTACGCAAATCGTATGTAGATTAAAATATTTATTTGCAAATAACTTCCTTTGACTCCACAGCCGGAGAATGTTAATATTCCCTTTTCATCTCTAGTAGCAGCAGTCCGGTTTCGCAGCATTGGAATAGCCTCGGGGGCTGAGGATCATGGCAAAATATTCCCATTCGAGTGTCGTGTTATTACCGGCCTTTTGTTCCGTGAATTCGTCGAAGATCCTTTATTTCGCTTTCACCCTCCCATTTCAGATATCGTACTTCATCGGAACTGGCCATTGAAGGAAACAAAGCTTTTATTTTTCTTCCGTTTGTGTCTTTATTCTGCTAAGGAGGCAACCCATCGGAGGAATAAATTTTCCATCCAGCCGCAATATGTCAAAGTTTAAAATGTGTGATAAGAGCCGCTCGTTGTCAACTACAAACACACACTTTTCACAACTTTCTGAGTAGTTTGCCTACATTATACGATGTCCACGACTGTATGGTGATATTAATGTAGAACACTGCATATATCAGGAACTTCGAATAACATTCTTCTATTCTATTCTATCGCTCTCAAACTCCTTTGATTCTATTTGGAAGTCTCAGAATACAAGCAGACTTTTTTCATTCACTGTTACCTTTGATTTTTACTGTAATCTGTCTATTATAAAACAAACATTTCTCTCAATGTATACTAGAATATAAAATCCATGAGCCTTCTGTTGTTATAGGAGTCCAGACAGGGGAACATTATTCTGCGCCAATTTATATCGAGATTTTTAAATTTCCTTTTAATTTTTAATCTACCATAACCCTGGGATGGAAAACCGGCGCAATATTTCAACATATTTTATTCGTTGCTAAAAACACAGTATTCTTATTTGATTTTTAAACTTTTATCTTCATCATGTTCACTTTTGGTTCACGATGCATCATGGAATAGAGTAACTATGATGCATTTGCTGCTTTTAAGGACTCTAAATGCAGGAATTTACATAAGTATATATACTAGGTATTTCAATTAAAAGAGACCATCCGGTCAATCTTTTATATTTTTAGGTTTATTTGTCAAATGCATTTGTTTCATATTTTTTGCAGAATTATTTGAATTCGATGTTAAAATTGGAGTATGATTTTGGGGTAAAATCGTACCCCAATTTTACACGATTTCTAAATTAAATTTTTGCCTGGTCAGCTGCTATTTTTCTCAATGGGAAAATTGCTCTCCGTGATATATATATATATATATATAAAGGTCTTATTTATTTGTATTTATTTGCATATATTTAAATAACAACAGTTTTAATGATTTTTTTAGAATTTTCGTCAGCCATATTTGTGGGCTAATCTTCAAGAAATGCTAATATTTACTTCAAGTAACAGTTGATCAATAACTCCCCCCACCCTGGTTATTAGTAGACAAACCCAAAGATGATTAGAAACCTAATACAAATGCTACGTTCCTTGTTATCACCTGACTACGGAATTGTGGTTCCAGTGAAGACCGAAGTTGGTACGATGTATTGGATTGTTATTCCAAATGTTCTCCCATTCAGCTCGCCTATTGCTCCCAGTGTGTGTGTGTTCTCTTTCTCTCTCTTCATTACCGCAAGGTTTCCTCTTACGTCTAACGATAGGACTTACTACATTCTGGTTCTGCTCAGAGAAAAGATTTCATTATGGTCTCAACACAGCGAGGCAATTTTCTTCTCGCATAATAAAATGGTTTTACGCTGATACTGCAATGAGTTTGCGTTGGACACAATGAAACTTTTCGGCATTGGCAGATTGTCAGCTACATTTGCTGTGCGCGCTTTTTGCTTCAATAAGACGATGTAGTTCTTTGGAGAGAGAAAAAAAAAAGATAATCACGTGGATACCAAGACTAAAATGCGTATACGGTGAAACATAAAATCCTTTGATGGCAGAAAAGTGTGTAGCCGTGGATAGACATTTTTTTCTGTCTATATCACGCAAATTAATAGAAAGAAGGCAGTGAACGAAAAAAGAGAGAAAGAAGGAAAGAACACAAAAGGTAGAAGGAGAGGAAAAGAGATCTTTTATTTATATAATCCTTTTCTGCGATTGGCTTGTGAAAGGAAGAGGAACACCAAGCAGAGCTCCATCTCGCACACGTGAAGATCAAATTGGAGTGTTTAAATATTCAAGCAGTCGAACAACTCATGCCTTAACCTTTTCCATCTCCTCTTCCGCACCGCTTCTAAGAACACTTAGTTTAAGGAAATTTGCTGACAATTGCCTTTTACGAGTAAGAAATCAAATCTCCTGCAGCAGTGACACTTATTACACAACGTCACGAGTCACCTTTGTTTTCTCTTTCGCCCTTATCCTGTGCCATCGCTGTAAAGAGGCTTAACTCATAAATGCCATTTCCGGATTTGCCTCCTGGAGCTCTTCATCTTTAATCCAAACATTTTTCTTTTTTTTTTTTTTTGCTCAGGATGCGTTCCAGGCGCCACGGATGCTAAGGTCGTTATTGGGGGGAAGAAAACATCTGCACAAGATGACACGATGCAGTATCAGAACAAAGACGTTTTTTTAGCAAAGGCAGACAACAGGGATGGGAGGATGTAATGATGCAGAAGGCTTTACTAGGCCTCGTTGGTTGACGGAAATGCGTTCACCACCTCTTGCATCCAATACGATCATCGAGAGGCTGCCTGAAAGCCATCCGTCTTTCCAACAGCCTCGCCTGTGAAAGTTCACCTTTGACAGGCAAAAAGCGGGCGATGGAACTGTCTTTGTCGGTTCACAGAAACCAATATAACGCTGAAAAATATCAGGCTGAGTTTAAAAGATCTTTGTGGATCAAATGATTTCAATTTTAATCACTTAAAACTGTCAAATGATTTCAATTTTAAATCAAATTAAAACTGCATTAATGCGAATTATTTTTATAGAAAAGCTGGCATAATTTCTGTCTCTTATTTGTCTTAAAGGAACATTGAAGGTTGGAACAGTTCTCGCTATGCACTTGTGTTTTAATTTTTCTTGTATTCTTTGCGTTAGTTTATTAAACATTTTTCATCTAACTCTTTATATCTGGCAAAATGGGGCATGGATACTGTATCATTTTCAGGAAAAGTTTTAAATAAGAAAATAAAATCTTTTTTAAGTTCTCTTCTCTCTTAGAAGTAGATTCGAGTGTTTTACAATCATGGGCATATTCGGGAGACTTCGGGAGGTAGTATACCGACAATATTTGGCATCCCTAACATCTATCAAACAGATCACTTACTAAGCAGCACAAAGAGTCACCATCTAGTTCAGTCCCTAGGTCAGCGCAATAAGCCAACATCCAGTATCAATCACTAGGGAACCACAACTAACTATCATCAAAGATTAGTCGCTAAGGCGAGCCGTCATGTGGCTCATCCACCTGGGATCACTCATCAAGTTGATACAATGAGCCACACCACTGGAGCGTGTCACTGGGTAACAACGATGGAGCCGTCCAAAACCGGCCACTAAAGTAACCTAACGATAAACAAAACCTCTCCATAACTGACGAGACTGGACCGTATCTGATTATTTATTCAGATCAGATCAATTGTTTTAACTTTCCTAAGTTTTATAGCAGTCCGTGATTTGACTTGGTTACCTTAGGAAAGTTCATATATCCACTGCCACGATGCAACAGATGAGGATCAAGGTTCGCCACGATATCCTAACGACTGTGAGAAACCTCAAACTTTCTCAAAAGCAAACCAATCCTGAAATTCACAATACAATCTCTTGACATGCAAACTCTCCTCAACTTGTCGCTTCACTCTTCACCTCGCATCCTAGCAATGGTCTTCGCTTTTTAAAAACAGTCCTCGCCAACTGAACACAGTGGCCGATGACAAATTTTCGTAGTAACAGTAGTACATGGCAGAAGGGTTGAGCATTACTGCTGGTGGCAACGTTATACATATTTTTACGAGCCCATCTTTGTAATCTTTTTTTAAGTCAGATCTCCAGCAGCATCTCCAAATAAACTGGTGTCCGATTAGAATTTTAATACGTTACAGCATGCACAAATATTGATCCTGCAAGAGTTCGATTATTTGAAGACTTCTCTTCATCTCTTTAAAAAAAAAAAGAAACCTTCCACAGTTGTTGAAAGACCATCTAACAAACATCCTTGGAAAAGTTTCCACGATGTTCATTTGAACACTAACAAAACTTGAGTAGCGTCTGAATAGACTGGAAAACAATACTTTAAATTGACTTCACTCGGAAGAATGAAGTGGTGGTGGAGACACGAAGGCAGTGAACAATTTAAATGTTAATTAAAGGGACAGGAAACAATCGCAGAATAGCTAGTTACGAACTTCTCCGGAATGCTAAAATGAATTGACACGAGTTCCTCACGAATCTGATTAATCTGAGCCAAGGAAAAGTGGAAACGAAGCGGAGACTAAAATTATCGGGGACAGCAGAACATGATTGGAATCGGCAGAGAAGTAATGAGTTTGTATCCAACCGCATCGACTTTTACATATGGTATGCCGATGGTGTGTTGTATTGGGACTTACTAATTACTTCCATGCGTAATACACACTATACAGAAGCGTGATTGCAGACAAGGCGGTTGACCAGCAAGCGGATTCTTTAAGAAACGTACAATAAATCGAATTTTGATATCCATCTGAAAAATACAATAAAAGTAAGGTTTTATTGTTTTTTTCTCGGAATGGATGCCGGAACGCTGTTCCGGTTCTTCATACGCATTCAACTGTCTTCTGCGAGTATTATCTTGATAAGCGTTCAGTTTCGTAAACTCTTCCATTTCGAGCCCGGCAATAAACATGCGAAGAAGACGAAAGCCAAAATGATGGGGTTCACTTAGAGTGTGGTAGCGTTAAAAATATGCAACAGTTTGAGAGCCTCAAAAAATGGATGGTATTTGGAATCAAGTAAATGAAAAATGTAATCTCCCAGGAGATTTTAAATCTCGTGGGAGATATGAAATGGTGAAATGACACAGCTCATAAGTCATCAACAATTAACGAAATCACCGAACTTCCCCTCAGTGAAATTGTTAAATCATTAACAATTTCACTGAGGGGAAACCAACCTTTTCTCCCTTTTTTCTTTTTGATCATCAGTAAGTCATATTCACAATGCGATGGCTTTCCTGCGTTACTCTTGCGCCATGTGTGTGTGTGTTTAAGAAAAACGATCATTTGGCATGGTAATGATTGTTTGATTCATGAATTCGATCTTGTTTGCGGTTGCAGTACGACGTCTTGGAGAAATTATGCGAAACTGAAATTTCATTTCTATTAAAATCGCGTGGCACGCAGTTAAAAATGGGGCAGCCACTCCTGTGTGCAGTAGACACCAAGCACGACAGAAAGAAAAACTCCTGTGAATGTTATTACGCCTACCACGGGTACAACGGTTGCCAAGTCACTCACGTGACGTTTCAGTGTCATGCACCAAATCACTGTAGTAACTGAAACAGGAAGTTAATTTAAAATAGGTAAACACGTTAACGTTTCCTTATGAAAATATCTAGAAGAATGTTCTTTTAATTGCATTTTAAGAATTTTCATTTGCATTTTACTTAAAACGATGGACTCCAAATAAGCACAATGGGAGCGAACAAGTAGCGTGGATATTACAAGTATTGAGTAGAAGGATTATGCAACGGAGCATTATTCAGTTCAGGGACTGATGAAAAGGCATGCACTAACAAAGTACAATGTTCTAAAACGCATTCATTTCCTGCAGAGCAGTGAGCTCGCTGATGAGCTCAAACCACGCATTTACCTTTTCTGCAAAGATATTTCCAGAATCTGTTTTTAAATATCGAAGAACATATTGTATTCTTCGAAGGACATTTTCGGAGTTCATTCCCTGGCAAAGATCAAGAAGGAAGAGGTTATTCTTATGATCTCTACAACTGGAGTTCAGTGGACCCTTTTTCCCAAGAACAGCGGCATTGTAGTTTGGACCCCCCCCCCCCCCAAAGATCGGGTGAGGTGAAGGCTTCTTGTGCAGCAGCCCAAGTCACTCTGCATTCAGTAGAACTGGTTTAATGAACTTCCTCATTCCACTAACCTAAATTAATGCAGGGTTTTCGGTACAAACTCGTACATAACAGATCTGATATAACGCGGGTAGGTTAAGCGCACGCGTGCGTATTACTATTCACAAAAATGTTAAAACAGCGATCGTTAATCGATATTCGATGCTGTGGGCTGCAGTTTAACATTTTAAAAATATCCGCTGAAACCGATGGCAGAGGAGAATCTCGAGCGAACTTTTTTTTAAAGCAGTAACAAAGAAACGAATGAGTAATACAGGGGAAAAGATCGAATGTCATGGGACTTCCGAGACTTTGCTATCCATGTTCCGAGAAACGTGCTCCAAATAGCTTAAGTTGCGAATGTAACAACTACGGCAGGGAAAGAGGGAGGGAGGAAGTCGGGGTGGGAAGAAAAGAAAAGCTGTTATTTGAGAATGCCGTTGCTAGACCTTTGGGGATAGTTCTGGCCTTGTTACATGACACAGATTTTGATGTTGCGCTTGTTAGTATAAAAGTACACTGAGTGGGGGGGGGGATGATAAAATATCTGCTGAAGAAGTTCGTCTTTCAGCATGGTATCTGAGATCCGTTCTATTAAAACCTCTACAACGTCATGGCGTCTCCAGAAAAAGTAAGTTACTGATATTCAACAAATAATGAACGCCTTATCAAATAACACATCGATGTTCTTCAGACGTACGCTGAACTCCATGGTAAGACGAAAGGGTTTTAATCAACCTCGTAATTGATTTCAACTTCAGAAACAAATCTGACTTGCAGCGCCCTCCCATCAGCCTACAGACAAAGTTCGTGCATGACATTAATAAAATGAGAAGTTCACAACACTTCATCTGTTAACAAGCAGCGTTCTGCTTTTAGAGCGAAGCAGAAAAGGAAACCACTCTAAAATCGGCAGATCTGATCGAACCATTTAAAAAAATACGATGGGTGTGAAATTATGGGATCCCTTGATCGACATGCAAACTTCTTCAATGAAGTCTTTCCCCTTTCTTGCTTGCCTGGACATCCTGACCACCAAAAGGAGTTTCCACGCGATCAAGAGATTAGTAAGGTCCCAGAACGGGATGCTCTATACAGACAAATATTGCGAGGTAACTGCTTTTCAAGTGTAATTATATCTTAAAGGACAAACTGTTAACAAGTCATAATAAAAGACAAAAAAATATTGGTAATTTGCCAGAAATGTATCTCGATACAAAGTTGCATCCTAATCAGATATTGATATTTCCGACTATAACTGACTTAGATGTAAATCATTCTAAATTTCTCAGTTTATACCTTATTTACACGTATATTGTATTGCTCATTCTTTCTTTCTTTCTTTCTTTCTGATGTCCTTGATATTATGCAAATACCCCCTTCTAGTTGAGAGACTGTACTGAATATAGCAGTTAATGCTAATAAATCGGATTATTTGCGAACTGTCTGATGCGAACCTTTTAAAACGACATTCGATTCCAGACATTCTGCAACAAAAGTAGCTTTTAGGGCCCTCTTGCGGTGCATCGCAGATGTGCGCAGATGATAGGACTGTAGCATTATTTAGACGAGTTCCAATCCCTCGGCCTCATTTTCTTCCACCGTGTCTCCCCGATTTTCGAACAAATGGACGCTATCGTGAAGTGAATCGCTCTTAAAGTGTCGACAATCGCCTTTGCATTCAGTTTGGAGCGTTGCGATCATTCCTCTTATCTTGTCGTCCTTCCGCTGCACGTTCGCCAATCGGTCGTCTGCACTGACAGAGAAAATCAGAGTTACAACACTAAGGCAATCGGCCCTGCTGTCGGTTTGCTTTGGATCACTTATCGCAATCAATGCGATTGCATTTTTTTTCTTCTTTTTGCAATGTTTCCGAAAAACAAAGAAAAAGATCGTCCATCGACAAGGGGTAGATGACCGAACCAAAGAAAAACGAAAGTAAAAGCGGGGTTTTTTATACATATTTTTTACCCCTAACCCATCAAGCGGCCGTTGGCAGCCACCGTACATCGAGTATCGAATTTCCGCCTCGAATAACCGCGAAGCAGACGACGCAATCACTAAGATTAAAATAAGCGGACAACCTTTGACCTTTCTATGAGATGCCACTCGTAAATCGACAAGACACATTGCCGAGTAATTATTAACCTCAAATGAAAGATGGAAGTTAAGAGAACGCAACTGGAATTTTCCAAGGTCTGTCGTACATCACTTGAAATTATCGATCGTTTGTTTTTTAATCTTTCGAGAGAAATTATTGCCAGAGAATATTTTCGCTTATTAAAGTGGCCTTGTTAAAATAATGTACGCTGGTATTTCAACGTCGGTTATGCTTATTTGACTACAGGCCTTCATTAAACGACATCGAAAGAACTGGCCGGAAAATATTCAGTTTTCATCTTCTTGAATGCGAACCAAAAGGCAAATTCTCGTGGGGGTAAAAAATGGTAAGATTCAAAACGCTCACGCTTAACAACATTACAACTGACAGCCCATCCCAAAGCAAATCATTAAAAGACGTCCTGCATGAGCGGATAAGTACTTAAAGTAACAAACTTTAATGCTGTAAATATTTATTAATGAAGAAAAGGATTAATACCATTTCCACCGGAATCGTGTCAACAAAATGTAGTTGCTTGTACCTCATCCACGGGCCAACTATTTTGCACGATGTCAGTGACCGCCGGAATATTTGGCTACGGGGAAACCGTCTGAGACGGATATTAAAATTTTCAGTGCATGCAACACCGCGAAATGCATGATGGCACTTGCCCAAAATTGCAATTGAACTTTAGACTGCAAGATAATTCATTTTTAGTGGGTTCTTGTAGAAGATGATCTTTGACTCCAGCTGAAGAGCGTACAAGAAAACAATGCGACGTTTCAAATAAATAAAACGCAAGGCTGACAAGAAACAGCTTCAAAACCAACAGAATAATTTGCTTCATTTTTTTGTACTGAACACGGTTGAGCCCACGAGGAATCAGTTGTTTTTAAACATTTTGGGATGGTGGATAATTCCTTCTAAATTCTAAAAATAACCCTACAGGTCCTTCATAGAGCTTAACAATTCCTTCTACTGTTAGAAGGAATTGTGGAAATCTTAGTCAAAGTTCTTTTCATTTACGTTGAAAGAACCCACCAAGAACTTGTGTTCTTTTCATTACTTATTTTTAAAATAAATAAAACCGCAGAATTTTATTTTATAATTACTTTAACAGAGGGTCTTATGGTGTTGTTTGCAAAGTTCCCGAGATTGGCTGCCTAAATTAAATTAACTTTAACTTCGCGTGCCATCCGTTTCTCTATGACAGTGCGTATGGCTCATTAATGAGATTATGACAATTTGATTTTGATTCTCAGAACAATGCTAATTTTGCGAGCCTGTTCTTCAGCATACAATGGCGATTCTCCCCAGTTTTTCTTTCATTAAATCTTAATAAAAAAATAACTACTGTATTCCTGCACAATTTGAAATCCAAACATCCAATAAATGCTGTAACCAGTCTATTAATGAATCCTTCGCTTGAAATAAATTTTTCTTCAGAAACTTCTCCTAACAGCCAGTCACGCATGCTGAGGAAAACTTCGGTCAAGTGACACGCGTGTGCCACTGTAGACTCACGTTTTCGGGTATATTTTGCGTCTTGTGGGAGCTGAAAGACCCAGAATGACTCGTAGGATAAACTTCATAACGATAAATAAAGGCACTGATGAAATAAGGGTAGTTCAAAATTATTTGTGGTATTGGAATGAGAGAAATCATCAGAATGCCACAAAAAAGAAAAATGGGCCTTTCTAACTTCTTATAATGCGCCTAAAAACCCAGTCCACCGTACTGGATAGATCTTTGAGTAGTAATTGGACGGGTGGGCGCCTAAAGATTCAGTTCTTTATTTTCTATAACGAAAGGCACCCGGGGTAGCATTTACGCCATTTTTTCCCTTCCGCCTAAGTAATAAAATTGCTAAGTGGAGCCAAATAAGAGCAGTAAGTCGTAAATGAGACAAAGCATTTGCACAACAGTCATCTTTCTTTCGCTGAAAATAAAAACCCTCAGGATTAATTTAAAGAGGTTTTGTGACAATCTAATAATTCGCTCCGGAGCTTTCTCTCTCTCTTTTTTTTTTCAAAAAAAAAAAAAAAGGCAAAAGCGTTTTCTTAACTGTAATTTATATAACAAAAAACGCGTGCAGAAACGTTGGCGATGCTTGTTTCCAGAAAGTGTTGACAATAGAAAGAAAAGCCTCCCTGAAATGAGATTAGAACTATGTCTACTTTAATAAAAGTAAGTAGTTTAGTACGAAAGCCACTTAGGATTTTCTTCCGGTCGATTTTCCTATTCAACGAAGAGGAAAATTTCAGTCCAAACTGAGCGCGAATTGTAGCATTTTTCTCTCTCTCTTGCTAGCACATGACTGTGTCGCTTTCCACCCCACTCCAACTAAACTGCTCTCGAAGCTTGATCAGCGCTGCCCAAACAACACTCTCTCTCTCTCTCTCTCTCCTATTAAACTTCCCGAGCCAATACAAAGTAGAAATCTTTATATAATTTACGACCGACACATTAGCACGGAACGCTGTTCGTGCGTTTCGAGTTATAAATGACATTGTCTTGTAAGAAACGTCGAGATCATGGGATATCTGAGATTTAATTAACAGCCGTTCCACCACCCGCCGTCGCTCTCATCCTCATTGGCTACTGGATCATGTCTCGTGCGGAAAAGCATGACCGTGAAAACGCAGCGTTCTGACCTGAAGTGCAGAAGAGACAGCGTCTTCGAGAAAGGCGCGAGGATCCCTTTCGTGCTTAAGTGGTTTTAAGTGTAGGAAATATGACTGGTCTAATAGGGTAATAGAATTGGCTTTACCAGCACCAACTTAATCTTCACGCAAATTTCAAAGGGAATTGAAATTTACTGGACTGACAAAGTCACCTTGCCATCCAATCACTCAGTCGCCTCCACTTCTCGAACTGCTTAATACCCAGAGGAAAATTAAAACGATTTTTCATAACAGAACTGTTAATGCTTCTACCACCAAACAGCTATTGGGGGATGGAAGAGAAAAGCCAAATTTGCGATGTTCTTCAGCGATTCTTCTGATGGCCAAGTGGACTTTCTCCACCCTAATGGAGAACTGAATTTTTTCAGATTGAAAAAAAAATAAATAAATAACCCGTTTTAAAGGATTAACAACTACCAACCTCACGCATTTCTGAGTCTGTAATAATCGCGTTGTAAATTAAGGCCACGAGGCATCAGAATAAAAAAAAATCACTTTTATTAGCAAAAATTGCTACACCAGGTACAGTTAAAGGTACAGAGATAATCAGATCTTCCAGTAACTCGAGGTACAAGGAACTGAATAAACGACAGTAATTTACTCACTTCTGCAATGGCACTAATAAGTTTAACAACAAACATAAATCCGTGATGTTGTCTGTGGCTCTTGCTCTTTGGAGTTCGTGGGCGTGTTTAATAGGAGTACAGGTGTTCGAAGCTGAACAAAGAATGCGCTGCTCATCATTAACTGAGCATCGTGGGTTGTTGGCTAATGAGGTTATTACCGTTCTTCATGTCCTATCACTCATTAACAGAAACTTTGAAATGTCTCTCTGATAAAGAAACAACGCACTCCAATAAAACTAGCCTGACGCATACAAAGATATTTATAGAAGGTAGACCAGATAAACATCTGGCATTTTCAATACTCGGCGAAATAATCTGCTTATTAAAACTTTCATATCGATGAATCAGATCCAAGCATAATATTACAAAATATTTTTAATTTACTTCCGAAAATCACAGAGCTCCGAGTAAGATACGCGCGATTCGATAAATTAAATTGGTACAAACTGAAATGGTGTACACTGCAAAACTAAACTGATTTATACTCAAAGATAAAAGGAAAAGATAAAAGATATTAACTTAGGCAGAACCGTGGGTAATGGCATTTGTTCTTCGAAGTTGAGTATAAGCCCACCAAGGACTCGTGCTCAGTTCCAATCAAAGCCTCTCCAGCAAACGCAAGTAAAGCACACCAAGTTCGATTAAAATTTTGAAACACATGACACTGCAGCTGTAAACGGGTATTGGAAGATGTTGAATGGTTTGGGCACTCTGTGTGTGCGAGAATATATCCCCCACTGTCGAATTACAAATTTTTGCAATTAAGAGCCCATTTGTTCTTAATGTTAAGGAAATCCAACTGGATTCGCTTTAAATCCAATTGGGCTTCAACTTTGAATTAATTGGAAATGAAGTCCAATAATTTAGCGTGGTTAAATTCCATTTGAATAATTAAAGATTTTCATATAGCGAAAAGCATTAATTGTGTATCAGGCTGGACATTAATGTCGTAAAGAATGAAAAAACAACGGATCCAATGAAGAGCCTTGAGGAACTCCAGATCCAGTAGAAAACAAGGTTGAGTAAAAATCAATTACGATAGATTCAAGGTAAAAAGTGGGAGGTATAGGTCAACAGCTGCTATGTAATATCACATTTTATAAAAATGTTCGAACAGGTCGAAAATAATTGCGCTAGTTTTCAAAATCCCGTCCAAGGCTAAGCCAGCTGTGTTTTATATTCTAAATCAGAATTCAAGCTAGATCTCGGCTATTGGGGGGCGTTAAAGTAATCTTAAATTGAGATAGCATAAGTCTGAAAGCTTTTAACCAACGTCCTTGAACAAATTCAAATGACTTTTCATTTGATTGGAGGATTGATTCATCTTCAGTCGACTTAATGTACTCAGCCCCAGGTGTTCCTCACAACAACCAGCAGTTTTGAAAATTGAGCATAGCACATAAGACCAATGCAGATAGGGTTCTTACGTCTCGTAAGAGCCTATTTGATTTTTTTAAAGTTTTTTTTTATTTATAATCAGCTGATACTTCCTGACAATCCTTCCCTTCCTGTCGGTGCAGATAATCTACTGGTCTTCAATGGCAGTTCGCTATTTGCATCTTCAAGCTAATCTGGATTCGATCCAGATGGGGTGTAAACTTGGAATGAATGTTTCTCATAAATCTGAATGATTCCTCTACTCACAATGTTACGTTTTAACTGCAAACAAAAGTAGCAGAAAATTCCTACTCTTCGAAGATGAGTCTTTGAAGTTTCTTGTTCTTAAAGGTTTAATATATTAATTTGAAAAGAGGGTTAAGTTGTTTATAATAAATACCGAGGCAACTGAGGCCTTATCTGTAAATTACATCTCGTGTAAGTTGGGCTCGAGGTAGGAAAAGGACCGTAAAAATTTCCACTGAAACGGGATTAGAACCAAGGCTTTTACAACGCAAATGTACATCTCATTAGCCAATAACTCTTCTTTATCTTTTTGGAAAAGAATGATGGTTGAATTCTGTCGACCAAAAGGAATTCTTTATAAACGCTCTTTTCGCTAGTGGGGGGGATGTGTTAGCCGGGTGGTGTAATTGCCAGCTCCTACGGAAACTCCTCATTCCTTGCGTGTACATCAAAGTAGGTCTAGAATACACGAGAGGTCAGTTAAAACAAGGTATTGAATTGGAAGCGTGATGATAAGATGTGCCGTAAAGAAGCAATGATTTCTCATCGCCCTTTGCTTAAGTCAATTCCTTTCCTCCCTCCCTGCGTACAGCGAGCTATATTTTCCAAGCCACGGTGCGCAGCAAAGCAATCGGCACTCTGATATTTTCAGAAATTTCCTCGCTAATCTGCGCTCAAAGGAAACAATGGAGAAGCTCGTATGAATGGTGTTTTAAATCGTCGCAAAACCTTCTTTCGCCCAGATCCCTCGAGATACGGAAAAGAAGAAGATTACACGGAAGGCTATACAAGCAGAATTAATCATCGACAGGAGGCGCATTGAAATGCCGCACTTCGCCCCACCCATGTGGTTTTGCAAGACAGCGGGAAGGCATTTCAAGAATGCAATTGTTGGATACTTTGATAAATTCCGTACCAGAAACTCTACCTGTAATCTACGGCGCCATCGATCGATGTTCGATCGTCGTGGACAGCGTTCGCTACTTTTCCGCAGTAATAGTGTTGCTGGGAGCCGCGCTGGCTCGCGGATATATGAAACAGCCCGTCCTACAATGAATTGATAAGATACTTAGAAAATAGATTTGACCTCCGTGCAGTCGCACATATCTTTTGATATCCATCAAGGCGCTCAGACAAACGAAATTACACGCACGGGAACATGGTTCGTGCATAAAGGTCTGCATTTATAGATGTGCGCTACCACGTCGGGTTAACATGCCTTATTAAGGAGATGGATGCACACAATATTCTGATTTCGGCAACCACGATTGCTACCGCCTTACTCACGCGCAACCAGCAATTTTATACCAAGCGCTCCGTTGGATTTACATCGACTGAACTACCTTTTTTTCGAAGTAGTCCCTTGCCCCTTACACACTTTAACCAAAGCACTGATGAGTGTTTAAGGTACTGCCGCCCCCTCAGAACACTCATCAATGCTTTATAATCCTCTCTTCGTTTAGTTTTTAAAGAGAATAATCGATCTGCAGTCTCCAGTTGTGTCTAAAACTGTCTTAGAGAAAGCTCCCTGCGAGCTGAGGCTTTGTCATGGTGAAGAATTCATTCGGTTGCCCAAACATCTTTTCCTTTACATCGACTAGAATCCCTTAATCTGGAATGCGCTCTGAATGAACAGTGCCATCATTCAGATTTCATGGCTTTCGGCAGAATCACTTTCTTCCTTCTGGGGATTGGAGAGCTTTCCATTGAGTAAGCGGAAAGCTGAGTGTCAGAAACTAAACGTTTCTGACACTCGTGCTTCACCCCCAGTTATAATTCTTCCCATACGATTTCTGTCTACTTAAAAAAGGCGATTTTTCGTTTTGGTATTAACTTAATCTCGCGGAAACGTACTGTTATGAATATCCCTCAGGTTGAAATATTTCATCAAAATGTGACCGTTGTTTCTTTTATTTCTAAATTTAACTCTTCGGAAATTAAATGCAAAGTTAATCGTCCATGTGGATGAACCATGTCTCTCGCTCTTTGAACATCATTATTGGCCCCATAATGCGCACCTTCTGAAAGGTTTCTAAACAACACTTCAAAAAATCAATTCTTGTTCTTGACACGATGTCCTCCATGATGACATTAAATCGGGTTTGTAGAACAAACCCGATTTAATGTCTGAATTGTCTCACTAGCATATTTTTCAAACTTCATAAGAAAGATTTATATTAATTATTAGATCTGAGAAAGCTGACTCTTATGCAACTGATAATATTGTATGAATATCATTAGTTTACAATTAGGCTTTCCAGTGATCATCCCGACTATAAATGTAATTTTTTTTTTTGGATTGTCTTAGTGAATTTCCATTACTTAATTAGGCTCAAGTCATTACAGTTTCTTATTAATTGTCCGGCCTTTTCATCAAGACTTCACAGAAGTTGCTCTAAGGGTTTATAGCAATAAATCCTTAAAGAACTCCTTTTGATGAGAGTCTTTTCTACCACTTAAAACATTTTTTTGTACTTTTGACCAGAAACGTTAAGTGCCTTTTACTCAACCCTCGAAGTTAAAGATAAGCATAAATAATGAAGTTCATTAAGCGGTGCGGTGAAGTGGAAATAAAAAGACATTCATTCAATGAAAGCCATCGAAGTTGTTAGAGACGAGCCAGTTCAGACAACCTAAATGTTTAGTTTCTTTGAATAAGTACAGAAATTAAGCTTAAAATAGAAACGAACTCCACCTTAAAACTAGAAGGAAAAAGTTTGTTTTAGGGTACGTCAAAAAAATCCCCGTTACCACGTTTGGTTTATTCTGTAGTTCGCAATTTCTGCTTCATTTCACCTGAATTCGGTGGTAAAATACTAAACTGGTCTTCAATTAAATTAGCCAGATTTTAGTGAATGATCTTTATTTTGATATTCCTCTTATCAACAACTGGTATGCCTTTCTTAAAATGAGTCTGCCCACAGATTTCAGTACAATAAAGATTCGCACCGATTCCGGAATAAAAGACTGCTATTTTTGTACTTTCATTCTGCGATTCATTTCGGTCTTCGCTCACTTCCCTAAGGAGCATTTATCGTTTAACACGAAGTCAAGGAACTACTCAAATATTTATGGCGTCATTGGGGCCTCATCTCTCTTCTCAATTGAAAACATGAGGGTTGGAACGTCACGCAACCAATTCAAATATCGAAATACGTCATGAACAAGATAGGCGAACAGATTTAAATATTAAAAATTCCTAGTTTAGTCACGCATTCCTCAGAAATGGCGAAGGTCATTCTAGTTAGATTTGCGAAGTCGCTAAGTGACCCAACTCTTAAGGCGGCACTCCGTTTATAAGACCGAAAAAAGTCCCTCGCCATCTTAACATTTTTTTTTTTAAACTGCAGAATTGTAAGCAAGTTTCTCTAATTCCTTCTTTCTGGAAGTCCCTTTCCAAATTGTTGGGATGGTCGAAGTCTACCAAAGATGAGCTAATTAGGATTTATTCGATCGCTGTTGTGTTGGTGGGAGGGTGAATTATTATTATTTGTCTTGTTTTCTCGTGAGTTTTGACGTCCACCCTACTGAAGTCACAATCCCACCCCACAAACGCAAATCTGACTGCAATTCACAATTCTAGGGTGTGTAAAGCGGGTGTCAGTAGAATATTAAAGAGACACATTTTTTACAAACCTTTAATGAACATTATATACATTTCCAAAAAACAAACTACATCTCTGCATATCAATTTCTATACATATAAACCATACTATAGTACAATACACTACTCTCCTTCATCAACTATGCTCAAGGCCGTTCCCCTTCCGTTACATATTAACGTCAGTTTGTATCTCACTTATTAAGAATCCTCGATGATTACTCAATCATTCTCTTACATCAGAAAAACTCATTTCAACTCTTATTACTCTTTTGTATTGTTTCTAGCCTTTAACACACGAAGTGTATTACAACTGTATTACCTCAATAATATTCACTACAGATCACCCATTCTACCTTAGTTACTCCCTTTATTCAAGAGGTTTCTCAATAAATGGAATTTTTCTCTAAAAACCGTATCTGTCAAGTTATCATTTGTCGACCCTTGTCGAAATTAATAAAAAATGTTAACATATCCTCGACTTATTACCTTTATGATTATATTTTCTTTATTAATTCCTTATTACTATAATTTCTCTCTTTTTATTACCCCTGTACCACCCTTACATTATTTCATAATCATTAACCTCAACCTTATTAACTAAATTGCCTATTTCAAAAGGCGCCTCCGTAGCCAGGTGGGCAGGAGCAGCAGTGCGTAGCACACGCTTCTTGATTAGACCGGGGTTCGAGCCCGTCACCACCAAATACGGAGGATGCGGAAAGGTCAGGAAATGGTCACCGCATATCCCTGGAGCAATATGGCCTTAGTTGCTAACGCTCCTAAAAACCAAATAACAAACAAACTATTTCAAAATGAATTTTCTTTAGAAAGAACTATCAATCAATTTCTTACAGAGTTAAGATCATGAGTTCTGGGTTCAATAAAAAAAACAGGAACAGACTTACGTTCCGAAATAGCTGCTACTCCCAATTCCCTTGCGTTCAGGTTTCCTTCGTGGCAGACAGACTTTCTTCCATTTCTTGGGCACTCTGCTTTCCTTAGTGGCGGACAGGCTTCCTTTCTTTTCTTGGCTCACATATCTGCACAACTGGCCATTTCTCAACGGGCCGGACCCTAGACACAAGCGTAGGCTCTTACTCGACAAAACTTCGGCGGTACAGCTTGCGATTACGTTGCCAGGGACGTCGATCATAGCCTTCCGATGCCGGACAAGGCTTTTTTTCTCTCACGTTCTTTTTGTAACTTTTTCTTCTCCGACTACCAAAAAATCTACTTCCACTTCAACCCGCAACTCACGACCTTCTCCTCTTAGACCACAGAGAAGTAAGATACAAAGTTGACACTTGCTCAATTACTCCCCCTGAAATTTTCTTTTTCCCTCAAGTTTGGAACGTCTCCCCGGAAAGGACTCGCAACCAATCCCCATACTCTGTTTAATTTTTCATTCCTTCGTATTTTCTAAAACATCGGACCACAGCCATCTCCCTAGCGCACAATCTAACCCTTCTCTAGAAATGTTCTTATTTTTTTTTTTTTTCGCGCAGCATATGTCCTTGTCACGTTTGCCGGTCACCTCCAAAACACTCAGTTTCGTGTTCACACCTTTTCTGCTAAATACGGCTAACTTGTCAAAACATCAGTCACCCTGACGCCGTTTTCTTTTGACGCGAACACTGGACGTTCACTAATTTCCTGTTTACTTCCTAACGGTGGCTTAGATCAAAGGAGACATTTCATAATCCAGTTTCACAGTCTTGCCCTCAGCAACCCTTTTCTCGCCTGTTCTTAAATGGGACCCCTTCTCTAGTGCTGACCGCTGTCTCTATATTATTCGAAATTACTTGTTTCCATTTAGCCGCTATTTAACAAATACATCTATAACTTTCCCATCCCCAAATCCAGTGTTTCTTCAAACTATAACCTTATATACATTAAAACTAAATATCCAATCTTAATACTTACTATTTTTAAACTTAATACTCCCTTTCCATCGCCCTTCCTGGATTTCCTTTAGCAAAACAAATATTTCTATTATATTTGTAAGATCTGGGTCTTACATTCTTAAAGCAGTCAATAGAAATATACCTAACAGTAGATGCCTATAATTGGAAGTGCTAAGTGCCTTCGTGCTGTTTCAGAGGAGGGTCTGGCGCATTCCGCAGGATAGTTAAATAAAAATACTCAATAAAAGTTATTGGAGAATGGTCAGAATGAAAAGAGGGACCTCCTCGACTGTTCCACTTTTCACAATGCGATCGCTGCCCTGTCCCAAAGGGAAGATTTCAGTCGGAAGCTGTTACGATGAAGATGGTCAACAGAATTTTTCCATTACAAAAATTGTGGACTTCTTAATAAAGTTTCTTCATTGTTTACTTTTCATTTGAACAACGCTTATAATACAGGGGGACAGAAACAAAGACGGTCTGGCTTTTCAAGTAAGATGAGCCCTTTATTCGAGACATTATTCATTAGCACTTTAATAATTTTGTTACTATAAATCACAAAAGGCTGAATGATCCGGTCACGAGGTCAATTAATCTGCAAATAAAAATAATAAAGATGAAATTTTACCAACGCCAATATGCAGATGTCATGCAGTGCACGCTCAGTCTTATTTGTTTCTTTTTATATGAAGCACAAAGGTCTGTGAGAACAACACTTTTTCGTATATATGCATTCATTTCACTGTTGCTTTAAATATTTTAAAAACATCAAAAGGTATAGCATCTTTAAAATACAAAAGGCTGAATTCCACGAAGTTTATCATCGAGCAGCGAGTTGATTATCACTAGAATAAATTACCCATCACAATGATCGAGGAGGAGAGTTTGATAAAGTTCGAAGCGGAATTCGTGGGTCAAATTTTGGGAAACGGTTCCCGTGTGGACGACTAAGATTTTCTTTTTTTCCTTTGACAAATGCAGACATTCAAATCCGGATAAGGTCACATTTGAAACAGGCAAGGCCCAACCCATCGTTGTTCTCATCTGTCATTCCACAACGTTTCACTAGAATCTCCCGAAGCCCAACCACTCGACAAATCAACGTGTGTTTGTATAATTTCTGTTATCTGTACCAATCATCGTCTTAAATGAGTCCTAAATGGTTGTCAGAGTTCCTTAACGATTCTTATTAAAGTAGCGCGAAGAAAACCAATACCGTTTCTTTCAAGATGTTTGTGCAAAAGAAGAGCGGTCTACTTCAAACAACGAAACGAATATTATTCGGCAAGCTCCCCCCCCCTTAATATTTCCAGCTGCCTGTACCGCGTGCTGCCAATACGGACGCCTTCAGACAGACGTAAAAGACTCCGATCGATCGATAAACGCAGCCAGTAACAGGTAAGAGGACATTCATCAGCGGGGTGGTAAACAATGCCTAAAAAGTGGGAATTCTGAGGTTCATTTGAAGTAATGCGTGGATGGGTGTGAGCCTGCTGTTGGAATGAAGCTGTTTATTTTCATTTGCAACCGTAAGGTATAATGCACGCATGAGCGTACTCGTTATTAAACCTATATTCGAGCTCTGAAGGCAATGAATTTTCGGCTGATCATCGAAAAGAATTTCTTCTTCTTGCATGTCGCAAACTGTCCCAGTCTTCTCCCCCCTCCCCTTCTTACAGTTATCTTTTCTTATCTTCAAGTAGTCGGCTGAGAAATGGAGTGTAGTATGCAGATGTTTCAGTAGTCGAGGGTTGGAGGGGTCCTACTAATCTTTCTAAATTTCAAACGTTAAAAGGAAATTATAAAGAAACATATTTGGAAGCGCATGGCTGCCTTTGTTCAATTGCAATACCAGCAGGATCGCATTTAATAAAGCAAAGCTACTTAATTCTAAGAGATCGGCCTTCCCTTTGTAAAGTGGACTGTTCCATCCTGTATGACGTATTTTCTCATCCAAAAAAGCTCAAATTGTTAAATTTTTGTGTGGCAAAGTTCCGGGATAGAATATCACCGGCGTGCGTTACGTTTGTTTTGCTTCATCTGCCGAATGACAGATACCAGTGGGTGTTTCTGTAAAACATATCCCGGAACAACCGAAAGATATATTTCTTTCTGCCTTCCATTATGGAAAGACAGTTTTCTTTGGTCTGTGATTGCGGTGCTCCTTATTCATCATGGCGTGCAGCCTTTTCCTATTTTGTTTTCGAAAACATAAATTTTCAAGCGATCGCTGATCTATGAAGGAGAAATTTCTTCGTGCATGTTCAAATGGCTCCGTTTCTCCTTTTGTCCGTCTGTACTAAGTGTGTCACAACTACGGTGTACAATCGGAGTTGCTTCTTTTATTCTTTGGTTATGTGGAAAGCGAGGAAATCAAATCGTGCATTCGCGTTTTTAATTCCTGTTTTCTGCTACCATTTTATTGTAATTTTTAATAATAATAATACACTCCCCAGTTTTATTTTGCCTCATGTATGGTCACTGTTCTTCCTCATGTAGTCGCGAGAAATAGCTAGATTTAATTTTGGAGAATAAAGTTGTAAATACCTGAGGAAGTCTTGTATATTTTAGATAGTTGAAAAGCTTAGTCTTTTCATCGTACACTGTCATTAAATTCACCTTTCACTTCGTAGATGTCCACACTTGTCACGTGCCACTCGCTACAAGGTTCTTAAGATTAACAAAAATTTATTAAGAAAATTCTTAATAATAAAATACGTGCGTTTTCTTAATTTTAGTAGCTGCTAAACGAAGATTTTTTTTTCATTTTGCTCTCTTTTTTTATTCTATCAGATGATAGACAGAAACATGTAATGCTAAGTCAACTTGAGTTGAATTAGTTCAGTCTTCATTGGCACCGATGTTTTGTTCATGAGTTGTATTGGAATCATCGCATGTGATGATTTTGTTCAACAGATCGTAACATTCTGACCGAAGGAATTTCTGGTTCTGCAGGACCATTTTGGAGCACACCTTTCTCATGGCGATATTTGATGTTCAACTCCAATCTTGCTGTTATCACTTTGACTATCAAATTGTCAATAACAGCGAATCAGCAGACAAGGGCTGCATTGTTTTCAGCCACGGAAACTAAGTTTTTCATCCAGCAAACCAGGCTATCGATAAAATACACTAATGCCACGTGCCCTAGTTGGCTGATCGCGAAATCAAAAATGCCACAGTTATGAAGTTCAGGGACATCCCAACTACGTGGTATCCATTCTCCCTTCTTCAAATCGCTTGGTCCACTCCAAATCGTTGTTGAGAATATCGGTAGCATATTCATTCGGCTTCAGAAACTTAATTCCAAGGATTTTTCGTTCATCTTCAGAATCTGATTGAAACACACTACGTTGATAAAATTCGCAGTGCAGTATGACTATAAAAGACTACCGATTGATATTACACTTTTTACACGATTCAGTCAGGAAGATCTCCAATATACAGTACACAGAATAATTAAATCCGAGTGCTCATTATCTCTCTTTCTCACACGCACGCATATTTATGATGCTTGTGTGTGTCCATAAACAACCACGAGCATAATTTCTTTTAACCATTTATCACTATTTCTACAGCAAGGTTTAAAAAGCTGGCATGACGGAAAGAAAATACAGAATGGTGTGAAAATGAGAGAAGATGTCTTAGAGATAGATGAACAAAAGTTCGGACGGATGGACAGTAACAAGTTTTGGTAGAAGGAAATATCGAGCAAACGAAATTTGCAAAGAGAAAAAAATTGTGATAACTGTGAAATATGGAAGCAGTCTTTAATTCCCAAGTGAGCTGTGGTGGGCTAATTGCCGCGCTGCAACGAATCATTAATGAAACGTGTCAATGTTTCTTTGAAGTCAAGGGACATTGCAATAAGATTTCCCAATTTTTCCTATTCATTTTAAGAAACTGAATTATCCTCGTAATTTTAACTATGAATTTGTAAAAGGTAATTCCAGCTATCTTTGACAATCCATCTAGAATGTCTCCAAGGCCCCTCTTATTCCTGTGCATGCAGCTATTGCACAGTTTGTCCTTCAGATGAAAGGCGTGTAACTTCCGGCACGTTTTACACAACAAAGGTCTAGCCAGAGGTGGGAGGGTGTGGTGTGACATTTATGGAGGAGGAAATAATAAATACTGACAGTAAAACAACATACGCATATATTCCTTTCACAGGCATGTGTTTCACGTATAAACCTTTATCAGAAAATGATATCACAGAAAGATCTCTCGTTGCAATTTTTTTCACCCAACTAGGGCCCTCATTTACACAACACTCAGAAAGTAAAACGCCATCTATATTATCCACCAGAAAACACTATGAGGAATTTGAAATTAGTAAAATCTAAAGAAAAGAAGAATTGCAAAAATGTATGCAGGATGGTTCTTTAGCTAGACCAATCGGATTTTTGTCTATAAAGCAGAAATAAATTGACACAGGAACCTGAAATTTCATTCTTAGGTACTTTATATATTTATCTGAACGAACATTCACAAACGGTACTGATAATATTCTCCATCCTCGGATAGGCGCATGCACAAGGGGTGACAATATGCTCTCTTCAACGCGCTGAAGCATAATTTCGGTAATTTCATTGCTAGACTCGGTAACTTCGTTCTGTAATTCCTACAAAGTGTGGATGTTATGATACCATACCCACACGCTACAGGAATTCATGTCTTGTGATTGTGGTGGCAGTCAAAATTCGTAATTATTAAATCTATGCAAACAGATTCCACGGCTTGGCAGCATCGAAGCTCTGGACATGTCGCAGATAGCATCGTTGAGATGTCCAGAGCTTCGATGGAAGATTTGGAAGTAGCCTCTCACACGTCCATCATTATTTAGAGGAATTAATTTCACCTCTGCTGCATCTGCCGTTTAACTGTTAGTCTATCTATCCCCCCCCTCGTCCAAACTAGCAATTTTCTGACCCATCTGATACTGCCCCGATAGCATCAGCAAATATTCTTGCACCCCCTTCTATTTCAACGTATCCCATCCTCAAAAAAACCAGTAAAAACTTCATTAATCTATGTACAAGCTATGTGCTTTCCATTAATGAAGTAGCACTAGCTAGATAGGTGTACCTGTACTTCAAATTTCGCGTTCCTTTGTTCCTGTATTTATGGTGAAAGATCCAAGTAAGAAAGGAATCACCCTGTATGTCTTAAACCTTGGGGTTTACGGAGGAATACTGTGAAGACTTTCTCCTTTTATTGGTAAGGTTCCTATCAGAGATATAAGTTGCGAAACACTGGCATGAAAAGAGAACTTCCTTGCCAAGCACCACGTACAGTGAGCGAGGATTAAACACCACATCGTTCTATTTTAGAGCACAAAAGCTCTCCAACACATCTTAAGGAATAATAATTACGAAGATAAACGCTCTTTCTTTTGAGACTTAGCCAACATTTTCTTTTTGTTGTCGTTTTCTTGCCTTATCTAGAATCTAACGAGAAATTTAAAAGGCGGAAAACTTGTCGGGCAACATTAAGATTATTCTGGCCACTTCGTTCATCGTGAACTGGATTAATACACTGTTGGATTGTTATCGTCTCCACTCAGGAGTTGCTAACTAGCACTCCAAAGCAAATAAATGTAGGTTTGTCCTCCTCGCATGATTTGAATAAGGCTAAATAACAGAAAATTTATTTACGTTAATTCAGGGGAAGGAATGTTTATGTACTATTTTTTGCGTTTGCTGTGTAAATAACAATATGATTACTCGTTGACATAGTCTTGAATTTCTGTAAGGTTACCTTTCTGTAAATACAACCATTGTTCTAAATCTTCATATACCAAGGAATGGAAGATTCTCATCTGAAGCAATCCTTGGGAAATAGTTGTAGATCTAACTTGTAAAAGGGTTTATAAAAAAACTAATCTATATTGAAAGTTGTCATCTTCGTTACAGAGGTTGATCAAAAAAGTTTGAGTGCCCAAGAAGGAACTTATATCTGCCTGATATTTGAACTACCTCTAAAGAAGGTGCGATAAAATTCTGGGATGCAGTCTAGGATCCATATAATGAGAAAGCAGAAATCGTATGAACCACGAGTTCAATTGTGGACGGTTATGGAGACGTTTGAATCTAAAAAAATGGTTATAAAGTTTTGAAGCGTTAAAAAATAAAAAAGAATAACCATACGCGTGCGTAGTAAAATGTTTTTCATGCTATGTACGCGTCTGCGTATTCCTGTTTATTTATTTTTACCAATCAAAACTCCATAACTTTATTTTTAATTTAAACAGCCACAGCTCTATAACCATTCAGAATCGGACATATGTTTATGCGACTATATTTCCTATTTGTATTAATGACACTTAGCTTTCATTACTAATTTAACAGTGAGAAATATGAAATTTTTTAGTTTTTTTTTATCTTGGAATACGTCTCAGGATTTTTTCAGATACTGTAGTTTTGAAACCCTGTATAAACCACTTGAATTACTGAGCACCAAATATTATGGGATGACCGATTTCGTATTTTTTTTTTAAACATATCAATGAAATATCTCAAAGCGGAGTGAAGTGGTTACTCTCATGCTGACGGTATGCATAGACAAATTGTCTTTGGCCCATAAGAACTGGCCTCCAGGAACACTGGTTAAGCCTTTTAAAGAAAGATGCCCCCTGAGGGCGCACGAACAAAACTCACAATCTAATCCAACATAGAAACTAATGGCTAGTTTGGAGACTGAATCAAAAACTATGCAATTGCGATATTTCCTACAAAATGTCAGGAGAGTATCTAAGAAGCTCCACTCTCTCCAAAGACTTTTATCTCTCAGAGAAACTGATCTCATCTGTTTAACGGAGACTTGGCTGACAAATGAATGAGCGACAAATTGATATACTTCTTCAAACTACCCCCTTACAAAGGTATCGGAAACTGTACAGGTATGGGAAGGGGAGAGGGCGATTCCTCCTCTTCCAGTGGCGAATCAGTGCAGGCGACAAGAGTTAAACTAAGCTAGCGTAACAACTTTGAAACTTTGTGTGTAACACTGATAAACCGACAAGTGAAGTTACAACTCTGTTTGGTTTATCTCGCTCCTGACCATTCCGATGTTCTACGGATTGACTCCAGACCTGGTTAATCACAAGCCTAGCCCCTACTCAACAAACTGTCGTAGGTGGAGACTTCAATATGCCAGTCCCAAGATATGTAAAACTTTACAAGACTTAACGTTAACCTTGAATTCTTTAGACCTCATGAGACATATCATACCGCCAACTAGAGCAGATCAAGCTTTAGACCTAGTATTCCACAACTTCCCCAACTGCAATAACATACCCAGCCCTTTCTCATTCTCATCAGATCATTCACCTATCACCTATACCTGCTCCATCCAAACGTTATCGGGAAAGAAAATTAGAAATTACTATTCAGATACTCGCTCTAATCTGATATTTTTTCCAAAATTCCTGAAAGCGTTATCAACCGTCTCTCCACCATTGACTGGGATAGTTTATCTTCACTATCTGTTGAAGAGGCAATCCAGACGCTAGCTGAGCAGTTGAGACATACCGCCACGATAGGAGCATTTAAACAAGTCAGAATTACTGAGAGAACCCAACGGTGGTACCATCCGGATATGAAAATTGCCTTTAGCAGATGGCATATAGAAAATGGGTAAAATCGAGAAGCAGTACAGACCACGAAACCTTTAAAAGAGAGAGAGCTCGTTTTCTTCGCTTTAAGAGAGGAACACATCAACAGTATATATTATCCCAAATTAACAAATCCCGGAGAATTTTCTCGAATTGCAGCAACCATCTCAACATGGATGAAAAGCTATTTGAGGAGTGGACTTATATATCTTTCGATCATCAAGATGCCACCACTGAAATTTCAACTGTACCTGGTGTAAACCCTTTTTCTGCCATGGATGATGTAATTATCTCTAAGCAGCAACTCATTGACGTGATAAAATGCCTGCCCAACAAAGCTACTAAGGGTCCTGATGGCATGCCACTATTTATAGTTAAGGTATGCTCTGTGTACATTGTGGATCTCCTCCTAAACATTTTCCAGAAGATTGTAAAGACAGACACCATACCGGAAATCTGGAAATCTTATTATGTCAAACCAGTCCCTAAAATTGGAAACCCCAAGACTTCTAAGGACTTCCGTCCAATCTCCATAGGAGGCACATTATTAAAGCTATTTGAAAAACTCATACATCCAGTGATTATTCAACACTGTTTTGCTCACCGACCATCCTACCTCCACACAGTCCTGCACCACAGGCCCACGACCTCTAATCTCCTCGATATTCTCTTCAGAGCACAAAAATCCCTTAATAACAGAGTCCAACTGGACATAATCATCTTCGATATCAAATCTTCTTTCGATACTGTCTCCATTCCTACTCTTACAGGCATCTTAATAGAATATTTCAAAGTATCTAACCAAATTTTCAGCATTCTGAAATCCTTACTACAGCGGAGACACTTAATTATAGCCAGTGGAACTCACCAGAAAACAACCTATGCAACGAGGGGTGTACCTCAAGGTGAGGTGATGTCGACAACCCTCTTTGCAATCCTACTTGAACCATTCCTCACAAAAAATCCAAATTTTATCTCCTTCGCTGATGATCTAAAATTCTTTATCATTTCAAAAGACCCCCAAACAGATACAAGAAATTAATAATGAAACCTCCAAATTCAACAGCAAATTCAACAGTTAATTGACTTTTTTACAGCGAGCTGGACTCCAAATAAACAATGCCAAGTCAGCCCACGTGACAATCACGAAGAGGAAGGTCAAGAATGACATTCGAGTTACAGTTAATGGTGAGACAATCCCCAAAGTTTCATCTCATACTACCTGGGACTAACGTGGGATGAAGACTTAAATTTCAAGGAACACTTCCTAAAGACAAAGAAGAAGACCTATGCTGCTTTCTGGGCTATCCGCCTGGAGCTCGCAGGCTGTCACAACACCAAATTGATCAGACAATACATTAATAGAAGTCTCACACCTATACCACTATATGCCTCAGAAATCTGGTCCTCTGCATCTACCTCTCGATGGAACAAATTTCTGTCAATGGAATATTGGATTCTGCGGTGGCTAAACCATCTGGGAGGGAACCCGTTCACCATCTCGAAATTCATTCTCCCAGTCAACCTAGATATAACCTCCTGGAAGCTCACTATCCTCAAAAAAAATCTGTCAACACCTACCAAGCTGCTAACTCGCCAGATTCTATTACACCTTCTATTGATGCCCCATCAATAGAAGATATCATCGCACTAACAAGAACAAGAAATAGAAGCCATTCCCCACTTAGGATGAAGCTATCTAACTTGGACTCCCTAAAAGTAATGTTCCCATGTAACACCATTGAATACTTCAACACCTTCTCCATTGATCCAGTAAAGTTTTAAGTCAATAAAACATAGAAGATGGCAATAGAATATAGTAGAATTCGTAGATGGGTTGCTTGTTTTAAAGGAGGAATCACTGACATTTGTGACCAGTCAAGGAGCGGGAGACCAAATTCTGTGTTCACTGGAAAAAACATTAAGATTTTGAATGAAATAATTCAAAGAAATCCTTGCAAGCATAGAGTGTTCAAAGAGAAGTGTATTAACCGTTTTAAGAACGTTAGATCATAGGAAAATATGCTGCAAATGGGTACCTAAGCTGTTAAAAAGAGAAATGAGATTCTCTGGACAGGAGATGTGCCCAGACCTGTTGAAGGAGTGAAATAACTTTCAAGGAGAGTTTTTTTTAAAGGTCCAAACAGCAGATAAGACCTGGACTTCCATTATAATCTTTACCCTAAACGTCAGTCTATGGAATGGACACATTCGTTGTCTCTTGTGATGAAAAACCTCTAATTGCTAGACATCATTAAAAATTATGGCCACAGTATTGTGAGGGGGGAGAGAAGGCCCAATTTAGGCAGACATTTTAGAGAAAGGCCAGACTACAAATAAGGAAAGCTATTGCAAAACATTGTCATAAGCTCGATGGCGCTATAAAACAAAAAAAGGAAGACTCTAGCAGGACACCAAATAACATTACATGGATGATAATGAAAGGCCACACGCTTCCAATAGACACAGATGAAAACTACACACTGGTGTGGATAGTTTTGCTTCATTCAGCGTATAAACCCAGACTTGGCACCGTCTGAATTTTTCCCATTTGGACATATGAAGCGACACCTTCGTGGAAAACACCTTTTGAACGACCAGAAGCTGAAAAAGACAGCGACAGGCTAGCTTTAATAGCGGGTCCATCCTTTTACCACAGCGCATATGTGAGTTGTAAAACACAATGGCAAAAATGTATCGATAAACGAGGTGGGCACGTAGAATAATGAATACATGCTTCCCAGATTTTCGTAAATGCTATAAATAAAGCAGCTTCGTTTTAATGATACAATCCTGTTAAAAAAAAAGCGCATGCCTACATGCAACAGACATTAAGAAAATCAATTCCACCATAATTAAGGCAGGTAGCACACCATCAGAAGGATTGATTTTTAGCTACCATCTGATTTCCCATTAGAGAATGGCATTCAGATTAATATTTAAAGAACTGATGGTGATATTGAAGTATCGTAGTTGTAGTTGTGCAGAGCAAGGTTTGTCAAAATGGAAAGCAGATTGCTGCCTGCTATCATGAACAAATTTATGCATAGGATTTCCAATCGAACATAGGTTACTGCTATACAAAATAAAAAAGTAGATGAGTAGATGAAGGAGCAACGCCCTGCAATATTTAGGAATTAGGTGAGCACTTTGACAGTGAGTTATGAACTAACCCAACAGAACTTTCAGAGAATAAATTTGTACCTCTATGCTAGCAGATTTACTCTCTGTGATTGCAAAACTCAATAAATCAAATTTGGTAAAATACCTTTATGAGAAACCTCAGACACTTCTGTTGAAATACGAAACCGACAGCTTCAGTTCCTCCAGATCGTTTTCCCCTGTGATCAGTGACATATGCGGAGAAACAACAACCACTGAATTCATGTTGTCGATCAGTAATCAGACAGAGGACTACAATATAACGGAAGAAGCCTCTATTAATGGACCTCACTGTTAGAGGTTGAAGGAAGGGCAACTGAATGACAGATTTCTGTTCTTAGGAATTGGCCGAATGTGGACAATACGTATGGATAGATATTTTTTCCCTTTATAGATATTATTATTTAATCCTGGTGGAGAAAGAAGTGGTATGGAAGAATGCAAAGGGCGACACAAAAACAAGAATTAACTTTGATGCATGAAGTAATTAGAAAAATGCTATCAAGATCTGAAGACTTACTTACCGTTAAAGATAATCCAATGTCTTTTTTTTTTTTTTTACCACTTATCTACCTACCTTAATAACCGTTTTCGTAGCTCGAAATGCTTCCTTGGCTACGAGAGAAAGAACCAGGAAGTGAATATGAAAATTTGTTTCGTGCTTAAAACAACCTTCCTCGCCAATCAATCTAATATCTTTTTCTGCTTTAGCAACTTTAACAGGTGGCCGCTCAAAGAGCTTGAAATTCATTGAGAGAGGATTTGATGCTAGTCTTAATATCCGGCAATCCATGGATAGTATGGCATACTCATGCAATAAGATATCGAGTAGGAATGGCTCAAATATTACAAGACGTATATGCTGCAGAAAGCTACAGTTCATTTCGGGGAAACGCCATTGCTTTTCTTCTTAAAGCCTTAAATTATTCAGAATAAAAATACGTTTTACACTTTATTAGAGCCAGAATGCATGGTCGCAGAATTAATACGTTTTAGGTCCTTGGCTGCTTATTTTCTCTGTCCTGACAGGTGGATTTCTTAATCTACTTAACGGCAGAAAGTCACCCACTCCTCCACTGCACCCCTCTTTATCAAAGGATGTGTAGCTCCACAAATTTTCCGAGGAACAAACCACGCAATTTTTGCCAATCTTACAAAGAAGACACGGCAAACACTCTGCAGATCCCTGCATGGCAGAAACCTGCAAATGATTTCGTGAAACGAGTCGAAACTATCATTCGGAACGTGGTGCGAGAATTCCCCGAGCGATTTATCATAAGTTGTTATTTTGCACACGAACCAATTTCCGTGCTTGAACTGATCCAGCTAGAAGTATTCGCGCACTGTTCGCCAATGCTCCCTCACGTTCACCTTCCATATTAGCACAACTCCGACACTACGGCAGGTGATGGAATATAAAAGGGGAGGGGAAGACTACTTAATGAGGCTGTGTGTGTGTGTGATGTACTTGGGTAAACGTGGCCGTCTATCCCCCTTCCTCCTTCAAGAAACCAGTGAAGCGAAACGCAGGTAGCCTAACTGCAGTGCGGAAAACTTAATGACTTCTACTTGTCTTCATATCCCACCATCTCCACCAGTTAGGCTGCTTGGCTTCAATTACTTGCATACGAGAAGCTTTCATTTGCCAACTGTGGACAAAAATTAAACTTGAATGCATTCCTCCTCAGCATTCTTGTGTAATGCACAGGTACGTGTTCTCTCTCTGTTTATTTCTTTACTCTTCTCTTTCTTTCTATACCTCATTACTCTTCGAGTATAAAAAAAATCTGCAACAGTTCTGGTGTCTCTTCATTTCGCGTTGTCTCATTCATCTGCATCCTTCTTTCAGCTTTTCCTTTCTTTGTTTACTATTTCCACCCGCTTTCCTTCCCTGAGGTTGTATCCTGAGATTTCGAATTAAGCAGTAGAACAACTTTGGAAAGACAAAAATAAAATGTTTTCTAGGACCACCACAAAATCGTCGTATGATTTATCTTATTTTTAAACGCCTTACTTCAGATGTAAAAATCATGCTCTCATCGATACTGTCAAACTCATTATAGATACTTTAAAATGAGCGATAATTGAATTTAGTGTCCTGTTTTTACTAGATACCAAATTCAATTTTCTCGGTACAAATTTGAAAATAACGTGCAGTCATCTGAAAACCTGATCCTGTCTTAAACTTCAGCAATTAAAAAATAAAGCCATATTTCTTTTAAAACCTAAATTCTAATAAAAAAATAGAATTCTTATCCATTCTCCAGATTATGTGAAAGAATTATACTGATGGGATGGATTGCCTACTATTTAATTCACGAGATTTGCTCTTCCAATGATTATCCATCCGCGAAATTTACACCAGTTAAATAACAACATACACAAATAAAACGCTCAAAGAGTAATACAGAAACAATAATGGGATGCTAGTCTTAATAGCATTTACTCCTACAAAAATAAAGTGGACCAAGAAAATTGTATTTTGTCTTCGGTGGCACTAACAGAAAAAAAAAAGGTTGGGCACCTCTGCCTTAAACCGTAAATAAAACCCACTTGAACTAGTCTTTTCTTTCAAGTAGATGTCTTTAAGCCAACGAATACGTGAGCTGAAAATATCCCAAAATAAATTCCTCCAGTGGGCTATTCCAATGGAATTCTAAATGCCTTTCCCGAGTAAGAATCAGAATTAATGTTGAAGGAAGCCCGACAATTTTCGAAAAAATTCTGTGACGTCTTATCCACCGATGCAATGCTACCTTGGTCTACGTTGTTCTACCGCCAGTACCGTAACAGCCTATAGCCCTCGCAAACATCAAACCGACAGCTTTTATCGGAAGCGCGACCGTATTACGACGTAGGCAGTTTTTTCTTCCCTCTCTCAGAAGACATTTGCCAAACAGCCTTCGTGCCCGTAAAAATGACCAAGAATGAACAAATAAGGATGAGTACTCCCCAGGAGAAAAGAACGTCTTTATTCGATGGCTTTAATGGTATGAGTGCGAGTGAAATATTGCAAGTTTAACAATGTTGCCAACAGCGGGAAAAATTCTTGGCAGCTGCAGAACCCACGGATTGCCATATATTGGAGAATTACTGGTAGATATTGCTGCCGCAGCAAGAAACAGGGATCAGCATTCTCTCGCACATATACACATTTCATTGCATGTTTTATGGTAAAATTCTAGTAAATTCTATCTTATATTTCGTTGTCAAACAGATTACATCGTGGTCAGACAAACTGGACATTCAGATTCAGAGTACCAAACAATAGTTTAGTATTAAGCAGCAGAATTCATTCTTGTATATGACATTAAACACCGAGGCCATAAGAATTGATATTAATTTATGAACAGGATCTGAAATGCCATTTTGATTATGAAAAGATGGAGCACGCAGTTATATTATGTAGATCTTAAGTAGATTATTTATTGGAGCACTAAAAACAAAAGGAAACCAGGAAAGGTGTTAACAGGTGAAAGGCATTTTTGCTTTAATGGTTGAAGATTCAATTCAATTAGAGTTGATATATTTATACTTCGACCTTTATTTGGGGACCAGGTAAAAAATGTATCTTCAATATAAAATAGTTCGTTGAAGGTAGTGTTTTAAAAATGCAACAGAAATAAAGTTTAATAGAATTCATGAAATTATGAAAATTTTTCGGAATTTTGTCCAACTTTGATTCAAATTTTGTGAACTTATGACTAATTTTTTTGTCACAAATCTTCCCAAAAGCACGATTATCTTTTTCAATTATTCAAAATAAAAATTATTTCAACTTTAAGATAGTTTAAAGGTTCCATAGACGTTAAAATTTGAAGGCGTTTCAACAGTATCTTAAATTAGTAATGTTAAAATGCTTCTCAATAGTTTTTAAATGTTCCATATAGCCTGCTATTATAATAGTAACATTACAATTAAGTTATAATAGTTAAGATAGGCAGACCTTATCGGTTATCTGTTATAGGTTTGCCCAACTTATCTAAAAAGCGAGAAAAAACTGATTTTGTTAATTCAGATTTAACAAATCTTAATAAATGCTTTTAATGATGAATGATTCGCATTATACACCAATAATGTTACTTTGGGTTCAAATAAAGGATAATTTTTGCCATTTAGAACTTTGTGATGACATTTCAGGTTTCTATCCGATTAAACAGCCACAGTGTTTGGTTTCTCCAAAACAATTCGCTATGCTGGGGAAAAAACACCTAGTCATTTAAATGGGAGGAAAGCGTGAGCTTCTGTTCAACATCTTCCAAAGAGAAAAACCTTTTTTCCTTTTCAATGAAACGCCACGTTTATTACCTCTGTTTGCATAAGTAAAAAGTCATCTAGCTACATAAGATGAGAGATCGTGCACTATCTTGCACGATGAGAATTACACATAACTAATTTAAACATTAAAATTAGTTTAAATTTAGTTTAAACTAAATTTGAATTTAGGGAAAGGCTAAAATAGCTCCATTGTGCATGTCGGTCATTGTCTCTTTCTATACATAGTTATGAGCAACTTTGTTTGCAATGAAGCAATAATTTTTCTTAAAACGATTAATTAAATTTAAAAATAAAGTCATGCCCAGAACGAAATTCATCTTATCACTAGTTTTTATCGAATTATAAAACCCAAAATTCAGTTGTTTTGGAGAAACACGCGCATACACTCCGTACTGTTTGTAAGGTTTCAAACACAAAATGTTGTTGAAACCCCTAGTTCTTCAGATGGGTTGAGAAGCCAGGAGATTCTTGTTTGGCACCAGGCGTGAATTTACAGGTTGTAGCTTCCAAGAAGTACACAAGAAGGGAGTCTGTTTCAGACAGTAGAAGTACAAAGAATAAATTAAGCAAAATTGGTCTGGTGAATATGGAGATGAATTGTGATTGGCTCTTAAGTACTTGATGCAATGGAAGAAGCCGTCCCAGATGAAAGATAACTATGGAAATAATTTCTGAAATTGAAGCTAAAAACTCTTCTGTAAATATTTAAATTTCTAGGTATATTTTCCACGTAGTATTCGTTCTCATTGTGGTTTGGTACTTCGTCTACCCCTCGGGAGAGCACTGTTGGTATAGATGCCACGTTCTTTATCCTGCGTGATATAATATAGAGGCACATACAAAGTACAATAAAGGGTATTTTTAGTTATGTACGTAGATACGCTACAGGACAGCGAATTTTATATTTTTCCCGTTTCGTTTCAGCGAAATGCGTACAAGTTCTTTCAGTAAATCGAAGGTCATGAACACGATATGACCTCTTTAATACCATACAGGCTGTAGCTGAAGACAAAATGGAAAAATTTAGCAAAGGAGGAATAAACTTCAATATACCAGAAAGAAAACTTTGTAGGTGGCTAAAATCAAAACACCTTTAAAAACGTGGACTGTGTCTGTAAGCCATTTCTCCCACCAGCACTGTGGAATTTCACCCATACACAGGAGGAAAAGATGGCCGAAAATTGTTGTCTCCCCTAAACATGTTTTTCAAATTTAAATTTAGTTTTCAATAATATAAAACTATAAACACTAATAAAAGTCTATAAATTATATTATATTAAATTAATACTTGGGGGAAATCTCTGATTGATTTATTCCATTTTTAGAAATGTCAGAACTGTCCCTCACCTCCTTGTATAAAATACATCAATTACAAAATTTTAGGGAAGGTAGTTAACTCCCATCTTCAACTTACAACTGCTTATACATTGATGTAAACATCCCGATATGTTTGAGTTGGGTTAAAGCAGCACTAAAAGTGGACAGGAGAATTGGCCCCTGCTGATGGCAGCGGCTATCTTCAAAGACCTTGGAGATTTTCTAAAATCTGAATGTGCTTTTGAATTTTCAGTCTTATTCAGTGATTAATATAAAATACGGGATGATATGAAGGAATGAACCAGGAAGAAAAGACCCTCCTCCCCGAAAATAAGTATTTTTGTTTGGTTCCGTGAAGGTATAGGGCACCTTACCGAAACCCCAAAGCAGGCTGAAACTTCTGGACCCGTCGACACTGACAATAGTCGAATGAGTTGGGTTTTTTTAGAATAATAAGGTCATGAGTTCTCTGAATATCAGTCCTCTTCCGAGAAATTAACTCGGACACAGTGCGGAAACAAAGAAAGCCCACGAATATTCTTCCCATCAAAAGAGGATTCGAATCCAAATATTTTCCATACAGAAAAAATAGGGATGGTAGCCACTGTACAAGGGAACTCGGGATACACTATTACTATTGTAGCTGGATAGGGTGTCCAGTTAATGGAAGAGGTCACTGGTGTATAGAAGGAATGGATTAGCCGAAAGAACAAACCTTGAAGGTTCTTCGGTGTTTGGTAAAGGGGAAAAAAAATAATTTGTTGTACTCTATGTCACGATAATTATTAACACCCATTTATTGGTCTGCTCGAACATTATAAGTTGCGTTTGCTTTCTTGTTTGTTTGCGCTATTTTCTTCGCGCTCCCTAACTTCTTGTTCCTTGAGCAGTTTTGCCTCTTGTGCTAAGTCAAGCAAGTTCTGCGGCAAACTAGCCTAACGACGCAAAAGTGAAGTGTACAAGTAAGCGTTAAACTGCGGTTTCCTTGGTTACGGCCAAGCACCGAAAAGATATGGTGAGCCAGTAGAGAAGACCCGTACAGACCGAAAAAAAAAAAAAACAGAAGTAGTTGGGTCACTTCCGCCGATCGATTAATACTTCCAATTCAGTTGTTATAATTCTCGCCGTTCGCATGACTCGGGAAGTGGTAGAAAACGGGGATTCTTTCGAAGGATGAGAAAGCTGCGCAAATAGAAATGATTTAAAAGGTGTTCGCTGACTCACTTATCGGATCCCCAATGCTGACCTAGCAGCAGCTTCGTGGGACCCACCCAGATAACTGCGTATGCATTCGGTGGGTGCTTATTAAATAATCGATACACGTTTTCTCGTGCGTGGCGTAGAAGTCTTGCCGTAAGAGGAGTAATTAAATTTAGTGAACGTGAAATCGCGAAGTTATGCTAACGCATCAAGCGGAGCGGAATTAGGCGTCATGTTTTTCCGGTACCAACCCGCTCTGCTCTGATGTAGCCGTGTCAGTCTCGAGGAAAAGAAAATGTCGCCGCAAAATTATAACGGACAAGTTCGTAAAACGTATTCCTGTTGGAGAATTTAATTTGGCAAATTTCTTTGCTCGTAACCATCACGTCAAATTAAGCTGTGACTTCCCGAGCACGGTGAAAAGAAAACATTTTGAGATGTCAGATCTCGAAGCTCGTTCTCTGCGATGTACTCCCGATGCCCAAGAGAACAACATCCTCATAGGTGCCATTATTAATGTGGATTTATGTCGTCATTCGTTTGCAGTTGAATGGATTCTGCGTGTCTTTTGGAAATCATTCGATTCTGTCTTATTGATACGAAAACCTTCGTTCTCAGTGGGCAGGGTGTGATGAAAGCAGAAGGATTTTGTTGTATTTCGAGGAATACAAATATTTCTATCATCGGTTTCTGGCCTGTTTTGCACCGGTGCTGCATTCATTCGCGCACGCTCAGTTCACGTTGTTCTACACCGATGACTAAAATGCGACTACACCAGTGAGTTAAGATAACCATTCCGTCACACCCACTAATGTCAATGACGAAATTACCCATAATGCATCATTACCGGACACACGTTCGTAAAACATCTTCGGAGTTCATCCACCTTTAACCTTTTCAAGGTCTGTCATCATTCCACACTACTACAGTAAATGAGTCTATTTGCTGGCCTTTTGGCTGCTAAGCCTTTCCCAACCGTGCACTTTCTTAGGTAGAGACAGTCCGTCTCCGGGCACACCCATTCAGTCTTGCCGATGACACATCACACCATTGACAGCACCTTGGCTTAGAAAGGCGTCCTCATCATTTAACTTCAGCTTCTAAATGATTTATTTACCCTTTGGCAGCTCACAAAACCCATTACGTTAACTGCCAAGTCGTTAACTAATATATTTCTAATGTTTATTTTAAAGAAGCAAATTAAATTTCAAAAGTGTGTAATCAAATCATCGAGTGAATAAACTCTCCTGGAGCAGAAAATGAATGTTTATTGTGATTAATTTACAGTTCAGTTCATTTACTCTGTCAAAATAATTGTTTGTCCCTTCCAGGGATTCATGCCAAGAAGGACCATACGTATCTCAATGCTGAAGCGACCCCTACTGCCACTCGGAAAAATCTAAGCAATAATAACATTCCTTGATTGGAAAATACGATTAAAAAGGACATAAATAAATTCTGTATATTTTTGGAACCCATAAACGATAAGAAATATATTTATTTATTTTTGGTAAACAGCGCCACCTTTGACGAACTCTGCTTTAAGAATTGGGTTCTTTGTTCAACCCCTATTCTTTTTACCGTGAAAGAAAAAGTTATAACTTGTGATTTGTGCACACCATCAGGAAATTCCCAACTAAATTAGTTTGTAAATAGCTGCGACCTTAATTATAAAGGAGGCCACGTCTTTAAACCCATCTTTTGGTTATAATGCAAAGAGTGGGCAATGAAATCTTCATTCACAAAATGCACTTTCTTAAATATGATTAGTTAACCAATATGCTACGTTCCTCAAAAACTATTCAGTAAACAAAAGCTTTAATATTGTAACTGATGATTAACTACCTTTATAATATAATTATATAGAAATGCTAATGGCAGGGTGATTGTTGAATCCTCGCTATATCCTACGAAGAAGAGCTTTTCCTTTAAATGATAATAAATGATACGTTAGAGGGAATACCCACATACACTCAATCTAAAAGAGAACATGTCCCCACAATGAAAATCGTTTATTCACCATCACAGGTGTTACTCCTGGAACAGCCTATCGGCTAGGAGCGTGTTACATACATACATAAAGGGTTCACATAATTTTGATCCAACTTGCATTTCAGCATCACAATTTTTACATCGTGGAATGTAAAAATTTATCACTGCATGATTTCTCAATTGTTGATCCCGATCTTTCCTGCTTATCTGAGCTGAGGTGAGTTTATTATTGGACACTATTCGATGTGTCCATGGCATCTAGAAGTGGTCTGGAAATAGATAATTGACTGCCATTCTGTTTAACCAGCGCAGTAGCTAGCACTCTAGAAGGATGCACCCGACCTGCCTACCTGATCTGATTTGATTTCACTAGCTTGCACTTACCACATGACGTGGACTTGCTTCTCCTTTCATGGATCGGAGATTTTTTTTTCTGTTCTCCCGAGCCCTTTAGGGGGAAGAAATTGTGGCTTCTTGATCATCAAGAGGCTTTTGTTGGTACCTAGGATTTGGGTGTCCTGGCCATCCACTGGTTCCTCCCTGTGGGTGCGGAATTTTTTTATTTTACTTATTTTTATTAATTTATTTAGTTATTTTTCTTATTCTATTCGTATATTTAAATATTTCATTTTACTTATTTTTTAAAATTTATTTATTTTATTATTATCTCACTTTTTTTCTGATTCCGTCTTTTGCCTCTTGTGCAGGAGCAGAACCTTTTGCTGGCTACTACCATTGATTGGGCCTCAATGGTACTAGAATTCTGGTAAATATAGGACTTACACTACTGTCTGCGGGTGCAGGATTTAGTCCATAAAGGACAGAATGCGCACATAGTGGCAGTCCGCCTCCTCTTGTCATGGATGGTACTGGGAATCAGCAAACACCAGGAAGGTAGCTTCCCAACAGAAAAGTGGCCAGAAACAACTAAACAACACTTACTTTGCACACAAAAATCAGAACCCGACTTCTCCAAACGAATGGCGAAATCAGTATAAAGTAACGGAAGACAAACACGTTACAATTAATGTAGATTGTGCTCACAGGGGACTCGATCAAGCTGTTAGATTTTAAATGCCTTGCCGAACCTGTTGTTAAGACAGTTATCATGCATGATGATAGTCTCAGTTAGGGAGCCTATAATTAAATGTCTCTCATTCTTTCAGTTGTTTTATACTCTCTGCTTTGAAACTGTCGAGTTGGGTATGATGGTCAAATGAATGCTTGGATACTCGAAGGTTCGATTCTTTCACATTCTCTCTCATATTAATAAAAACACAGAGCTATTGCGCAGAACATCATTCCTCTCTCTTCCACGAGTACTGTTCTTTTGAATTCTGCTCGTTTCTTCCAAACCATTCGAACGCTTTCCTCAACTGCTCAACATCCATTCATAGTTCAGCCCGAGCTCACCGAACAATTTTTTTCCCTTCATTTATCCGCCCCGCTTCTGTCGGTCCCTTGGAATAACTTTCCTGGTTGAGTATTTCCTGGAAATTACAATGTACTGAATACGAAGTTGAGAAGCCTCTTGTCTTCCCAACCCACTAGTCAGTGCAATATGCAATTAACCTAGTTGAGAACATCGTTGTTTGGATCAGACTGTTTTTATTGAAAACATTTTGCGAAAAATTGCTAAACTAGTGAGAAACACTGTACAGTATCTAACCTAGCCTAAGGTAGCCACAAATTAATTTAATCAGTAAGGCATTATATTAACGCAGCTTAAGCAAATTACCAGCTTTGGTTATGAGCATCGCGGTTTATGCTACTTAATCAATATGCTAACGAACATAATCCATTAAATTTTAATGATTACTCATTCTAATATGTCACTGAATAGGCAAACTGGATGCTCTGGAGTCTCTTACCTGTCAGTATAATATCCAGTCGCCATTTTCACTATCCTCAAAACTGTAAGATCACTGCATATACCATAGACGTGCGCAGTGAGGCGGATCGTGTCAATAGGAAAGCTGCAGACAACAAGACAGACTGTAGCAGAAAAGATCCGCCAGGCAGCTGGAGAATGAGTAGATCTGGGCTTCTTTTGTGACACGCGTTCGCATTCAATGACGATGGTTGCTTTGAGCAAACTGCTGTAACACTTTGTATCGAAGTCAACGCGAATGATAGATAGCCAACCTGTAGCACGTTTTCCATCGTATGTATTCCGAGTAATACAACAAATTTTGCGCAACTGAAGGGGAAAAGTCATGTGCTCGAGAATACATAATTTTTGCTGATTATCGGTAAAGTATATTCGCTTTAATGGTGTTCAAAGGAAAAGTGGCTGCACAAGGCGATTCCTACATCGTATGGTGCGAAACTGGTTTACTTTTATGTCTTCAAAATGTTCGATTCTATGCATCTTCTCCCTTTTATCTGAAACACGAGTGGGCACGGGGATGGAAATTTTATGAAATCCTTCTCTCTTATGCTTAGAAAAATTATATCTAGTTGGTCTCTGTGGATGAAGGCTTTCTGATTTTGAATATATTTTCTGATAGGAGTAGTGTTTCTAATAGGCCTGATATCGTAGAATATCCATGAAGATGGCGGGCCGCCCTTTGCAAAAATTTTTAAGAAGCCTCCGAGTACATTTAGCCTGAGGTGTATATCAGCTTGGATTGCAACTTCTGGATACAGAAGAGACATCGCATGCTCTGTATCACTCCTGAATTGAACAACCTGTTGTGGACTTCGAGCAATCGATCTATATCTGCACACTACAGACTATCAAAACAAAAATTAAGAATTCACGGGTCTAATTGCTGATTTATAGGGCAGCCCAGCAATGAGTCATCATCCCGCCTTAACGATATTTCTCTTAACTGAGTTCTACGAACTACAGCAGTAGCTTCTCGGCAGTAAGACTGGAATATGTGGAGATGACTCGCCGAATGCAACTTTTGTCCACCCTTGGAATGTTTACTACAATCGTCTTTTAACGAGGATCCTCTGGTAGTAGAGGGCCTTACTTTGAAAGTTTACTGCTTGTCATTTGAAAAGCAGTAAACTTTCAGGTACTTAAAATTTCGTACCTTATAATACCGTTATATTTATTGCTTTTTACATTCTCTGAAAAACAATTTTCGATATAATTCTATGTTATGCAAAGAAATGCACTAAGAACATCGAGTGCTTGTTCCAAATCTACCTCATTTTCAAAGTTGTTTGATCACCGACGTTACTCAAGACTGTAAATTCGGGGGCCGGGGAGGATCACTGTTCCCCAGTTCCAGCGTTGTTGTAACCTATACTAATGTTACTCGGAGTTGAGTTAATCTTCCCGGAACCATGGAAATAAATCGTCCGCTTAGTTCTGGGAAGCTTGCCACTTGTTCTACGGATATACGATTTTGATTCGCGAATTCATTCTCTCTTAATGGCTTGAAAAGACAGTCTTACTGTGCACTGTTTCTATCCACCTGTCCCTAATGTCGCTACCTTCACTCTGATTTTATTTCCATTCTGGCTTAGAAAACTATTTCTCAAACTGCCCCTTCCGTTTCTTACATCTCATCTGTTTCCTGCGAGATCCAAGCCCATACATTGCGGACTACACTCACCTTTCCATCACGACTTCATAACTTCGTTATTCAGAAAACGCTTTGAGACAAATTTCTGTGGCGTGCGTTGACATTGCTGTCGCATTTCGATAAGCTTACTTCATCCAAAATTCTATAACGTTCTTCGAGCCATGCTCAAAACCGGAAAATTATTCATCAAACCGATGTCCGTTCGTCTTCTGTACTAGTTGGCATTCCTCAAGGCACTGCCCTCGATTTATTACGTTTTTCTGAGTGTTGAAGTTACAAATAAAAAGGAAAAGCACTTTTAAAATAATTTTATTCAACTTAACTCGATTATTTTTAAAATTATGTTCTCAAAACCTTTTTATGAAAATGTATTCCCTTAATGTTTCTTAGCATAAACTATTATTTATATTCGAACATTCGATAAAAAAATAAATAAAATTATCAGATTGATTCTACAGTAACCGAATAACACTGAATTTTAAACTGTTAATAGATCTGGATTCGCATACGGTTGTAATAATTAATAATTCGCTGGAAATTTGAATTATCAATTCATTTACAATAAGCTTATGTGTTATTCAAAATAAACAATTGTTAGAATATCAACCAAAAATTTAAATCTGTTAGAAAGATCATTCCTCCCTCTCAGATTATTCACTAGTTACTCTGAAGAGTAACTAGTGAATAATCTGAGAGGGAGGAATAATCTGAAGAGGGGGAGGGTCTACGTGATTGTTCATTATTATGTTGATGAATTGAGAGATACAATACTACTATATCACGTGATAAATTATTAAGTAATTTATTATCTAAATGATACATTTTAAAGGAACTGAACCACCTCAATGCCAAACACAAACTATTTATGGCTACGTTTGTCAGGTCTGAAGACGGGAAATAGTGAGTTCCCGAAACGTAGTCAAAGTGTTGCTTCAATTCTTTTAATTTGTAGGATTTCGATAATAAATTACTTAATCTACCACGTGATATAATAGTGCAGTATCTATCAATTCATTTACATATTTACTTTTTTTTTAGCGTAGGAAAATTATCATTCATGACGAACATTTCTTCTTTCTGCACATAGCTTTGAAAAAACTGTTTGTTACTTGGTTTGATCAAAGCAATGTTTAATTTTTATTTCTTTGAAAATTTCGTTCTATAAACTTAAATACTAATCACAATTAATAGGCTAAGTAGCAAAGTACAGTACACGTAATGGAATTTTTTTTTGCTATTCGACGTCCCAACAGTTCGGAATTTGAAATGTTAAATTTCAGATCAGTTCTAAGTTTTAGAAATAAATGCATTTATTTAATTATTAAATAATTAAATTTATCTATAACTTTATATAGATAAATTTATTCATTTAATATAAATTAAATTATCCTATGAAGTTAATGTTTTTAGCTGCATCAGTTCCCATCTAAGGAAAGGGCTAGCAATTAATTTCCCTGTTGTTAATTATAATGTATATAACAGCTTGGGATGAAAAACCTCAAGTTCTCTTTTTCGTAAGATATTTTTATAAGAGTGAATTGAGTTGAAAATTACTAGATTTCACAATACAGGCGTTGAAGCCAAAATGTATTATTAGTGTCATTTAAAAAGAAAAGATAAACGGTAATTTCAATTTTTGAAAAAAAGAAATAAAATGAAAACCATCCGTTGTATAAAAACAGATTCCACCTATGTGGTTCAGATTGACGAAAAGACGAAAATTCATTCGGCAAACAAGACATCAGTAGCTCTCTCTCTCTATCATAAAATGGAGACTATCCAAGCTATCCAATCGGTTAGATTGGTTGTCAATAAAATGCTGTCTCGCGAACCCCAAACGTATTGTAAAGCAAGGTCACATAGCGGCAGTTCGTGCAGAAACAACATTAAACATCCCACACACACTGCAGTCTATAAATGACTTCGTTTTTCTGAGAAAAGTCCACACTTAAAAAATGATCGCATTACAGGCAATTCTATTCAAATCCTTTGGAACTGCGCCGAAACGGTGAAGCTACAAAAGGTCACAGTGAACCAACAACGAAACATCGGTAAAAATGCAATCGAAAACTACTGCCAACATCACTCGCCAAATCTATGTTACTCTTCGGTTGTTCATAACTAGGATCGGTGCTCCAACTGGGAAATGTCAACGACTGGAAGTCTAATGTTTGGCAACAAACAAGAGATTAATTTAATGTATTTTTTGTCGAGAGTTTATTGGTGCAAACATCATAACACCAATTTTCATTCGCTTTGATAATATTAATTATGAATGTGCTCCAAGTTGCAAATGACAATGGCCTCATTAACGCTTCGAAAAACGTTTTGGAAAGCTTAGTAATCGAATTATTTTAAATTAATCCATTTTACGCGGAGTTGCCCTTTGAATCTGAATGACTGTGACGCAGAATTTAATGTAAACCAATTATTAATGTGCATTAATAATGTCTGGTTTCAGAACCGATATCGTCGCGCTTGTATGTGTTCGATTTATGATACAATTAATTAGATAATTAAATTATAATTTAATGGGATCAACGAAATCGTCCTATGAGCAATAAAAAGTACCGTTTATTTACGGAAATAATGCAGTGAATGACCAAAAATCAGCACAAACTATCTTTACGACCTTTCACATGTGTTTTTAATCTCCTGAGAATTATCTCGCCCCTCAGCTTTTTGAGATTCGTCCTTTCTGCAGCTCGCTGACGTGATGGAAAAACTCCATTTGCATCAGTATTGCTGTTTTCTCACTCGGGGATTAAACCGTTTCGACTTGGTGTTCTCGAATGAGTTCCTTAAGACGGAAGTGATTGCCAAAGTAATTCCATCTGACCATAAAGCCATTTCGTTAAGACCATAACTTATTATTGATCTCTTAATTCGCTCTGGCGCTAGATATAACTTCAGCAGAGTTGAATGGCCCGCTATACTTAATATTCTTTCTAGTTATCCTTAAAGAGAAGTCGAAAGAGCATTAAGTTTGGGTTTATTCTTCCTCTCCATAAAAAAGGCGCCAGGGATTCCACCAAGAATTGTCGTCCGGTCACAATAATAAATTCACTTGCGAACAACACAGATTTAGGCCTTGAAGTTCAGTTACTTCACATCTATCGTTTTGGCAATCTGTTTCGCTGGAGCCAGACACGTTGTTGACGTGACAGACAAGACCTTATCACGAGTGTTCGACCCAATGTCAGTTTATTATACAACAGCTGTTTTCCTCTGGATTCAGAGATCCTATTGAATCCGTAGTTATTTAGACCAGCTTAGGTTACGAGTTTTAATTAATGAAATTCTGCCTCCTTTATTCACCAACACTGAATTACCCCAGAGTTCCTCCCTAGTCCCTTTACTTTTTTAATGCCTACGTAAATGATCTAGCCTATTTTTCTCAAGAATTCGGATGTGTCTTTTTAACATATGCTGACTATTTCAAATTTTTAAGGGCAGTCAGTTATTTTTCCATTTTAAATCTCCGCGAGAAGCTTTGAATATTTTCTGTCTTGAGCATTAAAAATAACTTTTGTATCAACATTTCTATACATTATCTGGTGTCGTTTTTCTGATCCTAACACTGCTGAGAGAATACCATATGTAATCATGTTTCTATTTCCTTAATTTCCCTCACCAGCAGATGAGAGAGAAAATTTACTTTAGAGCAGAGACCGTCTCTCGGATTGAGCAGTAACGAAGGTAGGCGAGTTCGGTGCAAATTACGCACGAGTTCTGAACTTAAATGAATCATCGAGAACCATATGAACCAACCATACCCTGCCCTTAGTTGCATTCTTACGCATTTAAGTAGATCTACTTGAGTCTCGTTGTTGTTCCAGTTCATGATACCACTAACCAAAAATTATTAAACAAAGATAAAGCGAAAATTATTAAGAATGAGGTAAACTAAGTTAAAAAAACAAAACAAAACATTCTTCTTTCGGTTTTGGAAACTCTGTTAATTAACTGTTCCCACCAGCCAATTCCTGGATAAGCTCCAAGATAGTTGCACAACTTTTTTGGAGAACATTTTCAAATACTGTATTAACCGCAGGAATCACTGAAATCAGAACTAAAAAAGGAAATGCGTCGTACTTGATCGACTAACACAGTTATGATTATACTTTTTTTCCGCCACGATAACTAAAGCCACTAGTAGTCAGTACGTAGTGTCTTGTATATACACTCATGAGCCAAAATATTATGCTCACCCCTCTCAACAAGTGGACGCATATCACAGCACCTAGGAGTGACGTATCCGACAGACGCAACATATATAGTGATGATACGCGTAGTGCCTTTCAGTCTGAAGCCCGTGAAAGGGGGAAGGACCAGATGGAGTTTGAACGAGGAATGATTTGCGGCTCTAGGAAGGCGAGGGCCAGAATCTCAGCAACCGCACACATTGTCGGCTGTTTCAGGGTTCCCTTATTTGTGACGGGAATGATCCGAAGAGGGTCACCCAACGTGCCGAGACGTGAAAACCACCACTGGTTTCCACGTCTCGGTGAACGGTGGTTAGCAGGTACAGTCCGGGACAACGGACGACTCAGAATTCTTCAATTAACGGCAGACTACAAACAGGGCGCGCAGAGAAATGTTGCCGAGCCCACCATACAACAGACGCTCTTACGTATAGGCTTACGGAGTAGGCGGCCAGTTCCTACGTCCATGTTGACTGGCTGTCATCGACTTCTCCACCTGCAGTGAGCACAGGAGAATCGTTCCTGGACATTGGATATCGTTTAATGTCCAAGAACGATGACAAGATTCGCTGGTCTGATGAATCAAGGTTCCAGTTACATCATGCCGATGGACAGGTGCATATTCAATGGCGAGAAGGTGAAAAGCTGCAACCAGACTGTACGGTTGGACGAAAACAGGCCGACAGCGGTGGTATAATGGTTTGGGAGATGCTTTCATAGACATCATTAAGTCTCCTCATCATATCCTAACTGCCAGATCCTACCTCAGCATTTTTTCAGACCAATTTTTCAACTACATGATGACCGCGTATCCAGATGGCACTGGAGATTCTGTAACACGACAACGCCCTAAGTCTCAAGGCCCGCATTGTGCAGGAATGGTTGAAAGATCATGTCCGAGCATCTAGTGTGCTCACTGGGTGCGAAATTCTCCTACATCAATCTCATCGAAGATTTTTGAGATGCAGTGGAACGCAGCATTCGGCAATCGCCAGTGGAATCGCTCGTTACCGAACTGCTGCAGTATGCGCGAACTGCAAGGTGGCTAAAATTGTTGCAACTCACTCAATTATAGATAACAAATGTCCAGTTTACTTTAAAGCTAAGCGTAACCAACAGCTGAAGACCAACTATTTTGGACCGGTGGCACTGTGACTCGTGAGTGCGGCTGGTTAAATCAGTGCTCCGCGTTGTTGTGTCTTTAAGTGGTGATCACTTACTTCATAGTATAAAATTTTTATACTGATAGAATCCAGATGTCATGCATGATCCATTCCAAGTGCCTTCAGATGTCTGGTGTGATCAGGTAATTTTTTATATGCATATTTGTCTCTAAATTCTATATGCGGAGGCTGGCATTCCTTCCACATGATAGCCCTGCAACGTACAATAGCTGTTGGAATAAATGCCTGAAGGGTTAACGTGCGAACGAAGACACTCTACGTTCGTGCACCTGCAACAGAGTTTGACCTTCATTTCACTGTCCCTTGAAGAATAACCCTGTTCCCACAGGGAATATTGTTTACTTCAGAAAAATACGTATCAGCCGATTACAGTGCCTGAGGAGATTTCACGACATTCCTTCTAAGAAACTGAACATTGGAATTTAGGGTAAAAAAAAAAAAAAAAAAAAAAAAAAGTTTAATCAACAGTGTAAGTGCTACAATGTATTTCCACAAGAAGACTAACCTTTTTGGAGTGCCTTGGTAAGAAACTTTTGTTTTTCTATTGGGATTTACGCCAGATACTAGCGTTATTCTTTGTTTTCCTTTGCTTGCGAGACTGTATGGTCACCATGCGGCTCGCGAAGGGAAAATAGAGAAGTACTCCGATATAACGCGGCTGCCGCGCTAGGATCTGGCCTTTGACTGGGGAAGAATTTACAACTTTAGCTGGAAAACAGACTTTGCCATCGTCTTCTACTTCCACGAATACCCCGAGAGGAAGTAGCTGTGTCCTTCTGCGACAAATTTGAAATTTTCTGTTCCCCCCTCACGTGACTGTGGGGGATAGCCCAAATCTTCAACAGAGAGCTGTGCAGCTCCTAATAAACGCACGGACTTGTGTGACCCCTCAAAATTCTTCATTTCGTATCCCCTACAAGGATCCACCTCCATAATCCCGTTAATTCGGAAATCCCGTTTTTCCGACTTGACCAATATGCCATTGGAAGATCTCACCCAAACGGAAGAGAAGGGCGGGAAAGCGCCCGAAACTATACTAATTGACGACCCAAGAGACGGCAGTGATGAACAGAAACCAGCCACTCTCTCCAAAAAGCGAAACAAGAGGCTAACTGGCCCTAAACCAGAAAGGGAAACTAGGTCCCAATCTGACCCTGAAAGGAAGCAACAACATAGTCAACAACTGGAAATTGTTGAAGAATGCTGCAACTTAGACCCAGCCTTGCCAGAAGGCCTTGTGCCTGATCAGATGCTCGCACTCAGGCACTCGCTCGAGGACCTCCTAAAGGAACAGAGCAATCGAGTGACCACATGGCTCCGCGCCGACATAGTCTCCTTGTGGACAAAACTCGAGACTATTTTATACAAAACGCACGTGGAATATGAAAAAGTGAATGCTACACTGGAGGCATACCTACAAGGAGGGGCAAAGGAAATGCCACAGCGCGCCCCTACCTATTCAGAGACGCTGAGGAACAAAGTCACAGCCACAGCTACAACTATAACCACCACTTCCAAGCCTACTCTTAGGAAGACATTACTTCCAAAGCCACATCTTGTGGTTCTTAAACCTACTACAAATGACTCCCACAAAACCAGCGAAGAAGTAAAGAAAATAGTGGTCGATTCACTGACTCAAGACTTCAGATCTGCCAAAATCAAATCCATTAGAAAGACGCGGAACACAGGGGTCATCATCGAAACTGCAACCAAAGATGATGCAAACCTCATTATGAACAACTCCAGGATCCCCACGCTCGGGCTAATAGCCGAACCGCCCAGACAGAAAGGCCCCTCTATTGTCATATTTGACATTGACAACGACCTCAGCCCTTCCTCCATATGTGAAGAAGTGTACAGGCGAAACCTCCAACACGCATTACCTGACAGAGATCCTGCCAGCCTTATAACGCCGAAATTCCAAACTAAGAGCAGAAATGGAGGCTCCTCAAACTGGGTACTCGGACTTGCCCCTGAAGCCTGGCAAGAGATCACAAAACAGACAAGAATATACATAAATTGGAGCTCCCACTGGTACAAGGAACACATCGCGGTCCCGAAATGTTTCCGGTGTTGCCGATTCGGGCACACCACGCACACATGCACCCAACAAGAAGCAACATGCGGACATTGTGCTGAGAAGGGGCACAACTTCGCAAACTGCCCGAACAAAGCAAACAATCCAGTTTGTGCAAATTGTAAGTGGCAGAAACTCCCTCACACACACTCACTCAGAGATAGCAAATGCCCCGTTTACATAAAAGCAAAAGGCGCACAACAACTAAAGATCCACTATGGGGACTCTTCCTAAAAGATACAACACAAGCTGCATTAAATTTCTCCAGCTAAATGCGCAGCGGGCCATTGCCGTCGCGGGACAGGTTAGGCAAAAGGCAGAGGAAGAAAATCTTGACATCATACTGCTACAAGAACCTTACACCTGCGCCGGGGCTGTACGGGGATACCCGCTCAATTACAAGATTGTCCAGGTGGGTGGAGTGACCCCCTGGGCGGCTATAGTGGTGAGAAACCCTAATATAACGGTCACAAAGATCACCCATCTGTGTTCTGAGTGGGCATCCTGTGCACACATAATATCATCACTGGGAGAATTGTATGTGATATCCTTGTACTGTCGTCCGGGCGTTGATATTCTCCCTGCAACACAGTACTTGCAACATGTACTCACCGAGCTGCATGGAGCCAGGATACTTGTCTCCGCTGACTTGAACTGCCGCTCACCTCTGTGGCACAGTGAGACCCCGGAACGCAGAGGGTCCAGAAATGGACAACACATGGAAGAGTTTTTGACTAACAGTGGCTTTGTCGTCCTAAACCGTCCCAATAATCTACCCACCTTCAGTTCAACCCTTTGGGAAGCCACCTTGGATGCTACCATAGCTACCAGATCCCTTGCCAGTCATATTGCAGCCTGGAAGGTTCAAGATAACTGGACCACTTCCGACCACCGAGCTATCACATTTGACATGCAAAGATCACTCCACCGAGCCCCAGTCATTAGTCTCAAACAAAACAGGTATGCAGTAGATAAAGCGAATTGGGAACGATTCAAAGAGGCTGTCATCTGCAAAGCCAACAACCTACAAACCGACCAACTACTGGGCTGCACACCGGATCATCACCAACGTGCAATAACAAATGCCATAACAAGTGCTGCAAACCAGACGATCAGGACAAGGACCCCACAGCCGGGAGCAGTCCCGTGGTGGTCACGAGAACTTGAAGTACTGAGACGGGAAATGAACCAAAAGAGACGAGCCTTTCAGAGAGCTAGACGGACCTGGCCCCCACCTGAGGTGGAGTTTCTCAGGCAGCAGTACAGGGATGCCAGGAATACATATACCGCGATGATCAGGCAGCGAAAGAAGCTGTCCTGGGAGCACCTGGTGTCTACTGTAGGCAACTCGAGCCCATGGAGCATAATATATCGCATAACCATGAACAAACTGCCCAGAGGGGAGGTGACATCCTCCACGATTACCCCGCAAGGCACTATGACAAAAAATTGGCAAGATTCAATCAACAACATCCTAAATACCACCTTCAAACCACTAAACGGAAATGATACTCCTGAACAACAACTACTTTGTCTAGCCAACGAAGCTTACCAAACCACCCGAATAGAAGAGCCTTTCACTCACCATGAATTACAAACAGCCATAAGCAAATTAAAAAGCAAAAGAACTCCAGGTCCGGACATGCTGGAGCCGGAAATAGTAAAGAAAGTTGCCGAATATACCCCTGACCTCCTCCTCCTAGACTTGTACAACCACTGCCTTAGCTCTGGCTGGTTCCCCTCAGACTGGAAGGTGGCCAGCGTGAAACTTATACTTAAAAACCCATCCAAACAGCCACAGATGCCAGAATCATATCGACCAATAGCCCTACTTTCGGTGTTAAGCAAAGTATTTGAACAACTGCTCAAACAGAGGATAGTAGAACACTACAACACAACAAATTTAACTGCAAACAACCAATTCGGCTTTAAACCTGGAAGATCTACCGTTGACGCTCTGGAATGTATCCTGGACTTAGCAGAGAGTTGCGACCGAAAATATTTCCTCCTCATCTCGATTGATTTTGCCGGGGCGTTCGATGCTCTATGGTGGCCGAGCATCCTTGCAAGACTCAGAGCAGCCCAATTACCAATGAATCTCTATGGCTGTATGCGGAGCTACTTAAGTAACAGAAGAATCTTAGTAGATGCTCCCTATTGTAGGGTGGAGCGCCGGATCTGTCGGGGATGCCCCCAGGGCTCGGTACTGGGTCCCCTCCTATGGAACTGTGTACTTGATGAGTTCCTCTGCAAGGATCTAGGGAACGTCAAATCATTGGCGTTTGCTGATGATCTCTCCTTGGTACTGGCCGCTAACTCTAGGGCTCAGATGGAGATCATCGCAAACGAAGCACTAACCACCCTCCGAGACTGGGCGGAGGGACATCACCTGACCATTTCGTCAACCAAGACGAAATCTATACTCCTAAAAGGCTTCCTGACCCCAACCAGACCGCCCCAAATTAGAATCAATGATAGAACCGTTAAGCTTGTCACTGAACTTAAATACCTTGGAATTATACTAGACAGAAACCGATCGTTTACCCCCCACCTCAACTATATACAGACAAAGATCAAAAATTACGTAGCCATGCTTGCCAGGGTCACCCGCCGAGACTGGGGGCTGAAGAGGCGCACCCTTGCGCTCCTCTACAAGGCAGCCATCATCCCAGCAATTACATATGCCTCCGGCGTCTGGTATAAAAAGGCCTCAACAGTGGTTAATCGTCGACGATTGGAAATAATACACAGACCGATCCTCCTAACCATCACCCGAGCATGCAATACAGTATCAACACATGCACTGCAAGTTATCACGGGAACCTTGCCTCTCGACTTGGAAGTAATCCGCACAGGAATGCAGCAGCAACTCAGGCGTGGAAAAGCCACAACGTATCAAGACCTTACCACAGATCCGATAAATAACATACAGGCAGAGAAGAAAAGACTGGAAACATACCTACAAACAATCTGGTAGCAACGTTGGACTCACTCAACCAAAGGTGAAATAACTCGAAAGTTTCTACCTAATCTCCAACAGGTCTACCCACAATATCCGCAATGGTTCAACCCCGGACGCTACACCACTTACCTCCTCACAGGACACGGAGCGATTCGCAACAAACTGAACCTCCTTGGCATCACAGATAATCCCATGTGCGCGTGTGGCTCTCTGGAGACATGGGACCACATAATGTATGAATGTGAGCACTATGAAGATCTACGTGGACACCTGATCACACAGATGCAATTCAACCCCAAAAACCAGGAGCATTATCTACTGGAGAATGAAGCAAATTACAAGCAATTCTCTAAATTTGCCCAGAGCCTCTACGCCAGACGGCAAACCCTCCCGCCACCAGCAAACCCTGAGCAACCAGAACCAACATAGCTCACTGCTTGAACGACCACACCAAGCCGCACTGACCTGCGGAATAACCAGCACAACAAAAACAGGAGTCTCCAATCCCTATTTTCCCATTGTGACTGAATCCAAACAACCCAACCTGGATGGTAGGCCACTGATGATAGACGACCACTTCGCAGCCACAAGCCTTCACGCCCTATTGGCGATCTGGGTCAGCTCCCTTGTCTGGCCCACTATTACTCCCCTTCCCCGGTGGGGGAGGGAGACGGCTTGCCATCTCCTTAACTTCCACCACCCTTCTCTTCTTTCTGGTGGGGCATGGGCATGCCCCACTGCAAGCTGGAGCTACCTTCCCTATCGGCTCCTTCTCTGACTATATCCCCCCCAATCTTCAACTTCCCTTCCCCCTCTCTAACTATACGCAAGCGACAGTCCCACACAATCCAAATTTAACCATCCAAATAAATTTCGCCCAAAACTCTCGGCTTCTCATTCTAGCGCCTTCACCACGCGAACTAACTTATACCAATTGATGTGTATGCATATGCATTTTTGTATGTCGTATATGTGCATTTTTTTTTTTTTTTTTTTTTTTTTTTTAGGTCCTAGCCACTGAAATCTAAGGAAATTAGGTGGCAGGACCTGCCAGAGTAAATAATTATAATACTGGTGTACCTGGTCTCCCTCCACGGGGCTAAAGTGGGGCAACGTTGGGCCTCAGTAGGGGTCCAGCGGCTAAATGACCAGATGAACAACGGTACACGACACTACACATGTACAATATCCATACACTTTTAAATCTCTGGCATTTCCAGCAAACTGGTACACCCATCACAATGTAAACAACGCGGAGATGGGGGAAACCCCTGGTGCCGTATGACCCTAAATACACTTTACACTTTACACTTTACTTTATGGCAGCACGAGTTAAGGCAATATAACCACAATGTCCTCAAATTACTGCAGCTAGACGCCCAACGAGCACGCTCAGTCGCCGATCAAGTCCGACTCAAAGCCGATGAGGAAAATATACAGTAGATATCCTTTTACTACAGGAGCCTTACACCCACGCAAAAAACGTCGGAGGTTATCCATTAACTTATAAAATTGTTCAAACCGACGAAGATACCCCCTGGGCTGCCATAGTCGTGCGCAAGCCAAATATTACGGTAACAAATATTTCTTCTCTTTGCACAGTGTGGGCGGTGTGTGCTCATATCATCGGCCCTCTCGGTGACTTCTACCTAATTTCCTTATACAGTAGACCTGGCCAGGACATCACTATAGCAATTGCCTATATCCAAGAAGTTATAGAAGCACTCTCAAACAGTAAAATTATTTTGGGTGCAGACGTTAACTGCCGCTCCCCAGCCTAGTATAGTAACACTCTGATCGTACAGGTATCCAAAATGGAAGATTCTTGGAAGATTTTCTGGCCACAACGCCATTTGTTATACTGAATAGACCTAACAAACTTCCTACTCCAGGAGCCTGTGGGAATCCACCATCGAGATAACAATTGCAACAAGATCTATTTCTAGCAAGATCTCAGAGTGGCATGTAAATGAAGCATGGACCACAGGGTAATCGCTTATAATCTCCATAGATCCACCGACCAAACCCCACCACAGCATCATATCATCAACCGATATACACTTACCAAGGCCAATTGGGATTTATTTGATAGTTCACTGCAGTCATCTTCCCAGGAGCTAAACCCAGCTGTTCTCTCTGATATGAGCGCCGACATCAGAAGTTAGTAACATGAATAATTGCTCGTGCCTGCAACCAGTCGAACGGAAGGAAGAATCCCAAGCCAACTGCCGTTCCGTGGTGGACCCATGAGCTTGAGCGCCTCTGTCCATACCAAGAGGAAACATTTCAACATGCTCGCTCGTCCTGGCCTCTCAGTGAAATCCCCGGAATGTTCTCCTCCGGGAAGAATATCGACTTGCTAGGAATGACTATAACTCACTAATAAGACAGAAGAAAAGAGCTTCCTGGGAGATACTTGTATTCACTACTGGAAACTCCGACCCCTGGGGAGTAGTATATCGCACCAGCACTAGCAGGCTCCCCAAGGACGAGTAAACTAATTCTACTATCACTCCCCATGGTGTTATCACTACGTCCTGGGAAAAATAAATGGTTAATATCCTCAACACCTTATTTATCAGCGATGTGGAACCCCAAACAGCTCAACAACAGTAAATATGCTACTCTAACAGCACTTATTACAATGAGGCAACTGAAGCTTCATTCACCATCGAGAAATTGCAGCAGGCCCTCGCTCACAAGCAGGACAAAAAATGACCTGGACCAGACCTCACAGAATCTGAAATCCTTAAGAAGACAGCACAAATCAATTCACAGTTCCTCTTGGATCTTTTCAACAAATGCTAAAATTTTGGTTACTTCCCGGAAGAATGGAGAACTGCAAATGTTCGACTCATACTTAAGCACCCATCCAAACCACCCTAGCAATCCAACTCTTACTGGCCATTGCTCTTTTATCCATGATAAGCAAGCTCTTCGAAAGACTCCTCCAACCGCGGCTTCAAGCACATTATATGAACGCTGGCCTTCAATTCGTATTTCGCCCAGGACGCTGCACGTAGGACGCTCCCTGCCAATTAGTCACTGCAGCCACAATAACACAAATATTAACTAGTAATTTCAACAGATTTCGCTGGAGCATTTGATATGCTCTGGTGGCCGAGCATCCTGCGAAGACTGCTGCAAGCACATACTCCATGCAACTAGTACAAGTGTATTCAAACATACCTAGATAACTGGAAGATCACAATTTCCACTCCATACAGAAGCCTTACACGCTCTGTCCACAGCGGGGAGGTATCCTCAGGGATCGGTTCTAGGCTCATTCCTCTGGAACATTGTTCTAGATGAACTTCTTGCTCTTGACGCCCTGTTACCACCCAGGCATTTCGCCGACGACCTCACTATATCGGTCGCTGCAGACTCAAGAGCATCCCTTGAAGCCATCGCAAATCATGCCATTCAGATATTACAAGATTGGGCCGAACTCCATAAGCTACGTATCTCCCCTACAGAAAATGCAGCCAATCCTCCTTAAGGGATCCCTGCAGACAATAAGACCTCCTCAGATTAAAATTCAAGGAACTACCATCAACTTGGTCACAGCACTTAAACACCTGGGCATCGTCTTGGACTCCAAGCTCACCTTTTTCCCGCATATTTCTCATCTTCATACCAAGGTCAGGAATTATACAGCCCTCAATTGTTTAGATCAGCCGGTCAGACTGGGGGGGGGAGTTAAACCGCCGCACGCTTAAATTGCTCTACAAATCCATCTTTCTACTAATCAATTTACATTTATGTAAATCTTTACATTTATGTAAAGGCGATCTTAGCCGATGTCATTTCATGTTCTGCTCAACTTGTAGTCCTTTTTCGCTGTAATTACTACTTAATTTTTACATTTTGATTATCATCTTTGTTTTTATCTATTAATTACTGTTTTATTTCATTTTTTTCTATTATAAAACAAAATCACTTGTAAAAACAACGATTTGTAAGGCTTCGGGGGTCTGGTTTCACCAAGTTACATTGATCCGCAACAGCCTAAGCCAGAAACTATTCAGCGACGTATCCTACTAATTATCACCAGTGCCTGCTGCATGGTCAGTTCTGCTGCCCTCCGGGTCCTTGCGGGTGTTCCTCCGCTTGATCTAGAGGTCATCCGTCGAGGACTCTATTACTGCCTGTCCAGGAGTTTACCAACTTCCCTTCTTGGGTATACCATAAACACCCTCAATGAGAGCAAGACAGAGAAGAGGCTAATTGCAGCCAAGCTTCTACAGACCTGGCAGGCCAAATGGACAGATCTGACAAGGGTCTAATTACAAAAAAATTTATTCCCGACGTTTCACTTGTTTTCCCCAAAGCTCCACCGTGGTTCTCCCCAGATCTTTATGCAACTTATCTAATAACTGGGCATGGTTCGATCAATCAAAAATTGACTTCCATGGGCATAATAGATAATCCCTATTGCTCTTGTGGAGACATCAAGGACTGGAACTATCAACTATACCTCTACCAACTCTATGAGGATCTTCGTAACATCTTTTACACTAGGATCCGAGACATACCACAGTGACATGAGCACTTGCTCATTACAGAAGAACAGTGCTATAATGCGTTCACTAAATTTGCCCAAGATCTGTTCTCAAGACGGAAGACCATACCGCCTACTCATACTGGGAACCATGACGATGTCCAGACTTGAGCCAGCTAAATACCATATGGTTCAAAGGCTGTAGACTGCCGAATATATCTGTTAACCCCAATCTTATCGGGGTAGGATTTGCTAAACTGTCTTTGGACAGAGTAGGATTGAACACCCGGCTCCCTTGCTGTGTGACTTTCTTCCCTTTCCTTCACCTGGTGGACCTTGCTTCACGGAACTTGGGTGGCCTTCTCTAAGCCGCTACACTTTCTCCCAGCTTTACTCCCTTCTTCCACTATACCCCTGCGCTCTACTATAATTATTATTTTTTTTATTTTATTTTAAAATTTATTTATTTTTTATTATTATTTTATATCTACTTTTTATTTTTTTTTTTTATTTTATTTTAAAATTTATTTATTTTTTATTATTATTTTATATTTATTTTTTATTTATTTTTTTTATTTTATTTTAAAATTTATTTATTTTTTATTATTATTTTATATTTATTTTTTATTTATTTTTTTTATTTTATTTTAAAATTTATTTATTTTTTATTATTATTTTATATTTATTTTTTTTATTATTATTTTTATTTCTTTTTATTATATATATTTTTACTTGGTCTCCGCTCAGGAAGCTCAGGCAACCCTAACGGAAACTAGCCATAGAAAAATGGGCACTCTGGCTACCACCTAGTGGCGTGTGTGGGCAACGTGGGGTCCCATTACGGTCCCCGCGGCCAAATGCCAGGACACACAACAGAACCCAACACAAAACTACGCATTCAACACACAACACCTTTCTGTCATTTACAGTACTGTATCTCTTCACAGCGTACATATGGCGCAGATGTGGGAAACCACAGGTGGCGCCTGACTCTGACACTATGCCGTACTTCAATACAGCTGATCCTGGATAATTATGTACAACTTCCGCAGTCTTGTGGAGTCCATGCCAAGCTCGGTGCAAGCAATTAGCACGGCGAAAGTCGATCCAACACGCTGTTAGGTAGGTATTTTGTTTTTGGATTCAAAACAGTGCAACCTACCCTCAGACTGACCGAAAAAGAAAATCTTCCTGTCAAGGCAGATTCAAATGCAGGCTCGTGTATTGATCATCTTGGTAAACCACCTCCTACCACCATTCCTAGAACACTCCATTAAATGCATGCTGTGGTGTTCCATCGAAATGATGTCAGAAAGATTTTAGACAATCTTGATGATAAGAAAGCTCCAGATTCTGATGGTATTTCTCCACTTGTTTTCAAAATCTAAACTCCTGAACTTACTGGCGCACTATGGCCATAGTTGCCAATGCGCCTAATAAATCTCTAAACCAACAACAACCTGAACTTACTCCTGTTCTGTGTCGCCTTTTTTCACTTTCTTATGACAAAGGTGGCTTCGCTTCTGCTTGGAAATTTGATCATATCCAGCCAGTTCCTAAAAAGGTGACAAATTCCTCCCATCCAATTATCGTCCCACTGCGCTTACTTCTACTCTTTCTAAATAAATAGAGAAAACAATTAACCGCCAACTCTTAAACTATCTAGAAACCTTCCATCTTATCAACGATCTCCAGTATGGATTCCGTCAGCGTCTATCTACTGGTGATATTTTGGCTTATGGAAACGTTTGGTGAGACTCATGCAGTTAACCTTGACATTTCAAAGGCTTTTAATCGGGGTTTGGCATACATAAGCTTCCATCCTATGGTTTGCGTTTTTTTTTTTTTTTGTAATTGGGTATCCAATTTTCTCTCTGACGGCTTACTGCGAGTGATGGTAGATGATTCTCTGTGCTTAACTTTTCCACTAATGCTGGTGTTCCCCAAAGTTCAGTTCTTTTCCCACTCTTTTCCTCTTGTATATCAATGACCTTCTTCCAATGACCAGAAATCCTATCCATAGTTTTGCTGATGATAGAACATTGCATTCCACCACCTTCCAGTCTGAGAAACCTCGTCCTGCACAAACAGCTTCAACTTCTCGAATATCCGCTACTAATTCCTTAAATGCTGATCTCCAGATAATTCTCCAGTGCGGCAAAGATAAATTAGTTGATTTGAATCCTTCTAAAACTCAGACCTGTCTTATATTTTATTATTAACAGCTACAAGAAACAGCAATCAAACATTCCTCAGGATCAGCTACAAGGCATTATAACACAGCTCCAAAGCAGAAAGAAGCTTGGAGTATAAATTTTCAACTTAAAGTGAAAAGTAAATGTACATAAAGAGAACACAAAACAGGAAATTAAAATCTACAGAGAAAATAAAACTAAATAAATAAAAAAATGATCAGTCAGATTTAAGTGAATAGATAAGAGAAAGGTTGAGCACTGGTATTTCTTCACACACATTACAGAATCAGAGTCAGTTTTAAGGTTCAGGTAACGGATGAGGTTAGCAATTTCAGTTGCCTCTTGAAGTGTCCGGGGGTGTCAAATATCTCCAGATTTGCTTTGTTCATTGATCTTGCAGTCCTGTTATAGAAGTTGTAGTATCCATAATTTGTTCTCGCATAGGATGGTTTCAGCGGTGGATGCTTTCTTAAAGCTGTTGTGGATGCGTTGAAGTTTATTTGTGAGACGAGATGAGGGCAATTCATGGTATCATTTACTAGCTGGTTAAAAAGGAGTAAGTCGGCTTTCTCTTCTTTCTTCCAGCGTTTCAGGTCCAAAGAATACACACCACTCTTGGTAAGATTTCTCATTGTATTCAAGGCCACTTTTAAAGCAAACGTACTGGATTGCTCTTTTTTTTGAATATTTTCAATTTCTAATTTTCGGTAAGCTGCATGTGGGGACCAGCCCTGCGAGGCAAATTCTAGGGCTGGCCTAACATAAATTTTGTAGAGAAAGATGAAGAGTGCAACTGATTGAAGACTCGGTTAATTCTTTTCAGGAAACCTAGTTTTTTGCCAGCTGCCCTCACAATGTTTGAGACATGGACATCAAAGGAAAGCGATTCTTTAATAAAGATACCTAAATTTTTGGCTGTACTAACTTTTTTGATTGCCTTGTTGTTGATACAATAAGAAAAATTAAGTTTGTTTTGTTTTTTTTTTTTTTGTGTGTGCATTGGCAAAACTCATCAGCTCGCACTTATTTTCATTGACTACCATTTTGTTCTCCTTCAGCCACTGAATAACTAGTTGAAGAGCTTTGTTTAGGATGATGCAGTCACTGGTATCGCGAATTTCTTTATAAATTTTTATGTCATCTGCAAATATATTAATTTTGATTTGGTAGTCTCCAAGAGTACTTGGTAGGTCGTTGATGTAGATAAAAAATAATATTGGGCCTAAGGATGAACGCTTTGGGACACCAATTTCAGGTTTGAAATAATATGAGATTTTACCTTTAAATTTAACCGACATTTCTCTACCTTCCAAGTAGTTTGCAATCCAGTTCAGTGCCTGTCCTCTTAGACCTTAGCAATGCAGTTTATTAATTAGACTCTAATGTACCTTGTCGAAGGCTTTGCTTAAGTCAAGGAAGATGGAGTTGACTTATTCTCCTTCGTCAAGCGCCTGGGATATATTCGAGACAAACGAAATAAAATCTGTGCAGGTGGAACGACCCTTGATAAATCCGTGAGAATAATCCGACAGATTAAGTTTCATAAATTTGAATAGCTGGTTCACCACAATGGAATCAATTATCTTTGAGAGTGTATTAAATTGACAAACTGGTCTGTAGTTGTTGGGTGAGGATGGGTCACCTTTTTTGTAAAGAAGGGTAACAAAAACCTTTTTTTAATTGAACTGGATAGATTCCACTCTCAAAGAACAATTTTATTAAGTGAAGTAATGACTTTACAAGTGTGATTGCACATTTTTTCCATAAAACAGTAGGGATATCGTCCGGGCCTCGCGCAAGGTCCTTTTTCATACTGTGGATTGTGCTCAACAATTCTGCTTGGTTGATTTCAAATACGCCTAGTGTATCAATATACTTGAGAGGAAAAATTTCGTTATCTTCCATCCCGTCATCTTCTGCATCTGTTTTGTAAATTTCTTCAAAGATGCTACCAAGATACTTCAGACAAAGATGACAAATCGTTGGGAATATCCAGCTTGCTTACAGCCGCATTTTGATCTTTTGCCTTGAACTAGCTGAATATAGGCTTCTTATCTTTTGCCTCAAAATACTGTTTTTTCGATGAAGCCCAAGTATTTGTTGTAGTCCTGTTTTAATGTCATCTTGACCTGTCTTCTTAAGGAAGGATATTTATTAGGCATATTTCCTTATTTATCTTAACCCTATGCATATTTCCTTATTTATCTTAACCCTATGCATATTTATCCTAAACCTATCTTAAATACTATGTATTTTTCGTTTTTTTTTTGCCAGTAGGGATTTTAGTTCCTTAGAGAACCAGCTTAGGTAATTTGAATCAGGAGCACTGTAGCATGGAACAAGGTTGTTTGTAACTTCGTTAATGATTTGATAAAAGCAGTCGAGTGCTTCTTGAAGATCACTGATTTTTAATAGTAATTCCCAATTACAGTTTTTAAATGAATAATTTCTAAATAATTCGTATCAGCCCATTTCGCTTTATTGAAATTGAATTTGTTTTCGCTCTAAATCCGTATAATGAACTGATCTATTCTTAATGGAAAATGCCACGGAATCTGATCTGATTTGAAAAGATCAGTTGGCTTAAAGACCACCAAAAGAAAGTTGGTGAAGACTAAATCCAAGTAGTTTTCGTTTCTAGTTGGAAATTCACAGATCTGATTCAAATTTAAATAAATAAAGATTTTTTTTGAAATCTACCTTTATGTGTCCAAACATTAATTGGATTGGCATTACATCCATTGTAGGCATGTGGCATATTAAAGTCCCCTAAAACAATTAAATAGTCCATTCTCAGATAGTAATCAAAAATTTGGTCGAGCAGAAGAATCCTTTTTGTGATATCTCGCAAAAAGGATTCTTCTGCTCCTATGCTTATCTTTGACACTGTGATTTCTAGACAAGACCATAGATCTCTATTGGGGATTACCCTGACTTCTAATCTCTCTCTTGGCATAAAGCTCATTACAAATATTGTTTCCTCTGCATTTAAAAAACTTGGTTTTCTCTTTCGCTCTCGGCATTACTTTTCTTCCAAACAGCTGTTCACTCTGTACAAATCGCAAATCCATGGAATATTGTTCCTGCATCTTGGGCGATGCCCCTAAACTTCTTTCTCTCTCTCTGCTAAGATTCCATTCAGAAGAGGGCAGTTAGGTTAATTAATGACTCATCTCTAACAGAGTCTCTCCGCTCGCTGTAGTCTGCGCGGCTAGCACAATGGTATTGTCACCGTCCTCTCCACAGTGAATGGAAAAGGCCCCGGTTCGAATCCCATTGATTCTGGCTTTTTTTACTCCGTGGCTGAATTAGTCGGTCTCAGGCGTAGATAGCAAGGTCCCCCCCCCACCCGTCCAGAGAACACACGAAATTTACAGTTAGAATGCACAAGGGTAGTTGAAATGTGTTTTCCAAGTGACCCTAATATAATAATATAATAGTTTAGTTATTTCTCCACTCTGTGTCTCATAGACGTTCTATTTCTACTGCATGCATTTTGTATAAATACTTTCATGGGTTTCTACAATTCCCGCTCTCTTCCAAAGCAGTCCAAACACGTGCCGCAACCAGTCAACACCCTTTTACAGTCCAACTTCAAACTTTTCTTCTTCCTCGTTTATTCATTCAACTTCCGTTTTCTGGACAACCTCGCTTTATACGTATTTCCTGAAAATTACAATCTAAAGAAAAACAAGTCTAAAGTCAACAAGTATTTTCTTTCATCTTCTCAACCTTCGACTCATGCAGGGTAGTGTGTGTGTGTGTGTGTGGTATCGCTGGTGGCTCCTAGGTATTTGCCCATCTGCACCTTGTTCATCTGTGGTGGTGCAGAACCCCTGCAGATTGGGTCCGAAAAAGTGTTGGCGCTCGTATAAGCCTAATGTGTTGGTCTGGGTCCACCTGTAGAGTGCTAAGTACTAGCGGTTCTAACAGCGCCGGCTAAATGGTATATAGCGCCCCTAAGCTTAGGGGCGTTGTCGTCCCCTAAACCTTGGCGCTCCTAAGCCAGTGCCTACTCGGCTTTACTTTAAAGATTGTAACCACGGCGCTACCTGGGGGGTGGTTCGGTTTTCAAAACTGAAATGCATTATTTACGTGTGTAAGCTACATTAAACAACGGTTATGATAATCTTTTAGAACCTCAATGCAATCAGGAGACGGGTAATGTTGAGTTGTTTTAGATTAAGTGCTATGATCTCTAAGCTGCAAAGCGCTATTATGTTAATCTACGTGTCTTCCAACATCAATTTTCGTGTTTGCGAATGAAAAAGCAAAGTTTCTGAGAGAAAAGCCACCTTGCCCCAGACATACTCAGTCACAATAACGTATCTTCTTTATAGAAATAGAATTCGGGGGAAAGCACCTCAGGCGATGATAAGGAAGCTTATTGAATCTGTAAATTGAGTGCGCCTGTAGATTGGTTGGTCTATCTTCGACATATCAATAATGTACATCGCATTACACCGGCACAGATATCCTCAGGCTTAAAAAGAAAGGGCTGAAAGAGACAAAATATATCGAGGAATATTCAAGGTGCCGGTACCAAATTCCAGAGTTGCGAAGGTTAAATTACTCTTAAGAGGTTCCTATTGATAGCATGAAGCTTTTCCTACATGATCGATCCTTTGGTATCTATAGATGGTTGTTGTTGTTTTTAGATTTGTTGGTGCATCAGGAACTTAGGCTATAATGCACAACTATAAATGGAAAATTGTGGTATCTATATACGAGAAAGCCAGTGTCCTCGCCCTTCATCTTAATTCTATTGTGAATCGAATTGTAGGGAAACTTTTGTTAGTTACACAAACTAACTTGAGCTGATACCAGAGGATTACCTAGAAATCACGTGGTCGTTGAGAACAACAACCAACGGCGCAACAACATTTAAAATTCCAATGGTTTACTTCAGCTGCGTTTGAAGGGAAGAAGCAAAATAGTTCAACGAGTCCATGTCCAAAATGCGAACTCTGAAATCGGGTGTTTACTGATTTCTAATATACGAACACTTTAAACGGTTTGTGCGGTTCTGAGCAACGCGTATTACGACACTCCCCCGCTTTCGGCATTCACTGCTAAAGCGATGTTAGGCAGGCCATAAAATTCAGAATATGGAGCGACTATTAAAAATAACACCCCATCGAAGGGTACGCCATCTACATCAGGGTGGCATTAGGACTCCTCAACTGAGCTCATAAAAGTACGGTCGCTGCCAAACAAAATTAACTTTTGCACGCTCCCACCAACATTTCCGTGCAGAAATGAGGGCTCTGCGTTTTTACGATCAACAGACGGCATTTCGTGGCCGTTTATCGTATACGAATATACAGGGCCGTTCAGAATTCCCTGGGACCAAGAAAAAAAAAAGCCATTTGGATCCGATTCCGTGCCTAGTGTCATGCGGTCCCAAATGCAGAACGAACGTAAGGCGCCCCTTTTGTATGAGGCTGGAATAAAAGGTACCCGTTTCTCCTCCAGCAAAGGGGTTGTGAGTCGTGTGTCCTAAAGGAGTTCTTTTCGCATCCCCGACTACGAAGGGATGCGAGTTATAATTTTTACGGAAAAATTTTTATTTCTAAGGTAAGGAGTTTTAAGATTCTTAAAGCAAAGTAAACTTTAAAAGAAATAATAAAGTGGGAGCTTGAATTGAATACGCAAATAAAGAGAGAGAAGAATGTAGGAAGCTTACACATTTGTTCAATCAATTCTTGGTATCTGCCAAAGCATGACGCGGTCAGGAACAGATTGTGAAATAATTTCCTCCTGGATAAATAACAAGTTAGCTAATGTACACAGTGCATTAGGAAATTTATAATTTGCACAGTAAAAAGCAAATATATAATTAACTCGTTACCGGTTAATTTCTCTTAACCGATAATAATACAAGCATAACGGTTTTCACTTCGCTGAACATTACTCACAATGTAAATTCACTCAACGTTTTTATGATACTTTCTCTTACTAGTTTAGTCGTAAAATTTCACGACTATTGATTTTCGGTGTTGAAAAGCAAGAAATCTGTAGACATGAGAGCGTGGAAGGAATTTATGTAGGTATATGCAGCAAATATTTGCTGAATATACCAACCAGAACACTAGACAATCCTAACCACACAGAGTCAACAAGCATGATCTTTTTCTCCATCTGAAATGCCTGATCACTCGACTCGAGTGATCAGGCATTTCAGATCACAACATGGTGATGGTCTCTTCTCTAAAGGAGCCTTTCTCTGGTGGCCATTTTGAACCTCATGTTGTTTGGCATTACAAGAATGCAAAATGGATAATCTTCGAGATTTCTTTTCTTCTTTTCCTTGGTCGGATTACTATTTCAAAAAACTTCTGATGTTAACGTTTGCTCAGATCGTGTCAGTGAAATTATTCTTGTAGGAATGGAATCCTTTATTCCACGCTCCACTTTAAAATCTTGTCCTTTATCTAAACCTTGGTTTTCCAATAAATGTGCTAAGGCTGTTCAAGAGAAGAAAGTTGTATATCGTAATTGGCTTGTTTCCAAATCTTCAGATTCATTTTCTGCCTAAACCAAAGCTCGCAACAATTGTAAAGCAGTTATTAATCAGTCCAAACTAGATTTCGAACAGGCTAAGAGTAGAAAATTTGCCTCTTGTCCAAATGGTAGTCAAGAATTCTGGTTTCTTGCCAAAGATATTGGCCGCAACTTTTGCTCATCTCTGTTCGCATCTCTGTCAAAACCAAATGGTTGTATTCCCACTTCAGCCAATGATAAGGCTAATCTGCTAGCATCCTACTTTTCTTCCAACTCGTGTAGTGATGATCTTGGTAAACCACCCCCTACCATTCCAGTACACTCCCTTCAATGTCTCCTGTGGTTTTCCGTCAGAAGGATGTCAGAAAGATTTTGAACAATCTTGATTCTAAAAAAGCTCTGATGGTATTTCTTCACTTGTTCTCAAAACCTGTGCTGTGCTCCTGATCTTACTCCTATTCCGAGTCGCCTTTTTTCACTTTCTTATTACAAAAGTGCTTCCTCTTCTGACGGAAGAAGGAAAAATACTTTTGGGATAACAGCAAATTCCTCCCATCCAAATATCATTCCATTGCACTTCTACTCTTTCTAAAGTAATGGAAAAATGTATTAACTGCTAACTCAAACTATCTAGAAACCTTCCGTCTGATCAATGATCACCAGTATGGATTCCGTCATTGTTGGTTCACTGGTGACATTCTGGCTTATGTTACCCATCTATGGATAAATTCAAAGGAAACATTAGGTGAAACTCAAGCAGTTGCTCTTGATATTTCAAAGGCTTTTAATCGTGTTTGGCATAAAGGACTTCTAAATAAGCTTCCATCTTATGGTTTGCCAACTGCTTTTTTTATTGTAATTGGGTATCCAGCTGAGGACGACAGTAGATGACGCTGTATCTTCTAACTTTTCGATTAATGTTCGTGCTACCCAAGGTTCAGTTCTTTCTCCCATTCTTTTCCTCCTGTATATTAATGAACTTCTTCCACTGACTGGAACTCCTATCCATAGTTTTGCTGGACAGCACATTACATTCCACTTTCCAGGCTGAGAAAATTTGTCCTGCACAAATAGATTCAACTTCACGAATATCCACTACTAATTCCTTATATGCTGATCTCCAGGTAATTTTTCAGTAGGGAAAATATAGTTGATTTCAATCCTTCTAAAACTCACTGCTGTCTTATTTTTTGCAAAAAGGATTCTTCTGCTCCTATGCTTATATTCAGTGACACTACAAATTTCTAAATAAGATCGTATATACTCTCTTGGGGATTACCCTGACTTCTAATCTCTCTTGGCACAAGCACATTACAAATATTGCTTCCTCTGCATCTAAAAATCTTGGTTTTCTCTTTCGCTCTCGGCGTTACTTTTCTTCCAAACAACTGTTCACTCTCTGTACAAATCGCAATTCTGCCCTACCATGGAATATTGTTCCAACATCTGGGGTGGTGCCCCCAAAACCTCTCTCAGGCTTCTTGATTCCATTCAGAAGAGGGCAGTTAGGTTAATTAATGATTTATCTCTAACAGAGTCTCTCCACTCGCTGTCTCATAGACGCACTGTTTCTGCTGCATGCCTCTTCTACAGATACTTCCATGGGCACTGTTCTTCTGAATTGGCTTCTATAATTCCCGCTCTCTCTTTCAAAAGAGTCCGAACACGTGTTTTATCACCAGCCAACATCCATTTACTGTCCAACTTCAAACTAACAGAACCAACCTTTCTTCTTCCTCGTTTATTCATTCAATTTCCGTTTTCTGGAACAACCTTCCTTCATACGTATTTCCTGAAAATTACAATCTACAGAAATTCAAGTGTCAACAAATATCTTCTTTCATCTTCCCAACCTTCAACCAATGTTCGTGTTTGGAGTTTTTATAAAAAAAATTGCGCATGCATTGCTTCAAATATGGTGTAGCTTATTTTAAATAAAGTAATCGTGATTAAAGCATTAAAGCTCTGCCTTATGGGTTTTTCTGTTTCTTTTGCAGCGACTATTTCCATGCTGAAATCACGGTGGATATGTTTTCTTTTTACTAAGCTGCGTTTCAGCTTATGCAGTTTCGAAGTGATGTCTATAACTCATCTGTAGAGGATATTTGGTGACACTCCAAGTGAGGTTTGAATTTTCTTCTCATTATCCAAAATACACCTGGCGACAGAAACCATCTGTATTCCCGGCTGATAACTTTCCAAAATTGACAAATAAACGAATATCGAAATTCAATTTACAATAAGAACTTGGACATGCCGATAGTGCGTTGGTGTGTACTTAGCTGAACATTTTTAAAGCCTCCCATAAAGTAAAAATATCGCGGCTACTTATAAAAACAGACCACCAAGTTTATTTGAAAAAGTATCACGAAAATACTTACAAATCGCGTTGCATAAAGCCGCGGTAAAAAGTAAAATAAAAGAAAAGAAATGTCCGATTAGAGAGAAAGCTTTCGAATGAAAACACATTTCAGCAGTTTTCGTAGCTTTCGCTGTTGCTCTGCCCTATCGATTCCCACGAAGTGGGCGAGGGTGATTGTATCGGACTCGATTTAAAAAGAATCTCCGCTCACTTCCTCTTCTTTTACGAAGCGGAGCGTCTTATCTGCACCCGCTCTAGTGATGACGATGAAACTGCCGGAAGCTTGTACACTACGCGTCGCCAGGGGCTTTTTGTTCAAATCGTTCTTACAGACACCAACACACCTTGAGAAGTCCGAGGAAGTGGTTTATACCGATAGTGTTGTGCAGCTGATTGGAAGATTTCCACATAACTGTTGATGGCAGGAAGACATTGGGTCCTTCGCTGAGAAAGATAACGGCCCTTTTCTTCTTTTTAACTCTTCTGCCAGTACCTGGAAAGCTCATATCGCTACGCCTTCTCGCGGCTTGTGTGTGTGTTTGTAGTACATTCGTCAAGCACTCGGAACTGATTATAAAACATGCCCGGCTTCGTCTCTCAGTTCTCCTTCACCCTCGCCTTCCTGGGGAGAAGCATTTTATTAAAACACCCGACGCTACTGTGCTTAAAGATGATTTAACAACGCCCACATTGCGAACTATTAATAAGGCGTGTTTATGAGAAGTGCAACGTTGCTCTTAACAGAAAAACCACGCTCGGATAAAACAGCTGACCGATATTAGCAAAATTCTCCGATGGTTTCTTTTTTAAGATATAACCTTTAACCTTTAAGACTTCTAAGCAACGTTCGGACTTAATAAGTAAACCAAAAACTCACTTAAACCACTTCAGAAAGTTGAAGGAAATGATGTGAAAAACAATCAGCGTACTAGACCAGCGACGCGACGTTTCAGGTCACGCTCTCCTTCTTCCCCTCCTCCACCACCATTAACCACTCTGATAACGTTCCATCAGAAGCTGAATGTAGAAAAAAGCAAGGAAATCGTAACTTCCTAAGAAACAACATGAACATAATCAAAAATATAATAGCTTCTTAATTCCAGACCTCTTAATGGATTGGGCTGTATTACTTGGAATATGCGACGAGGCAACTAGGGCCATGAGCACCAGTAGATCGTGCGTCGGTTTGGTTGTTTTTCAAACTGAGACGTCAGAATTTCAAGAAGAAAAATCCCCACAACCAATTAGTGGTATGAAAAAGGATTCTTCAGGAACCGAATCCATGCTTCATTCACGCCCTGGTTGGAGGAAGGGAGAGGAGGAAAGAGATGGTTCCTGGTTAAAGTGCCATTAAATACTGTTTGTTGTTGCAGCACCGCGAAAATTAAACCTTCAACTCTTATAAATCCAAAATCTTTTTATTAAAATTCTAGAGAAAAATGGAAATAAATGTAACTCTCTCAACCCAAATAACTTATTTCCCTCGGAAGCATAAGTTAAAATACTATTTATTCCAATTTACTCAGGCGCTGAGGGGGTAGTGATAATCCCCCAACAGATTCGGAACTGTGGAAGACAATACGTTCCCAGATAAATATGAAGAAATAAAAATGAAATCCAGCAAATTCTACTGGATGTGGAGTTTTAGCGTGACGGTCATCCTGCAAAAGTAAAAGAGCAGAGGACCGTCTTCGTGGCACCTAGCTCTTCTAATGGATCGATTGGCCCTGTAATAATCTACGTAGTTATATGGCAACAATCCAAAAGGATACTCAAAATCATTAGACTTCAGGTGGACATCTTCCGGTAGAGTGGGAAAGTAAATGGCAAAAGAACTGTCGTCTATAACTCATTATTGGAACCCTTACATCACAAACAAAGCGGTTACGGGTGTTGTAGGATGTGACTGGCCTATTGAGTGGGTTCTCTCAATAGAGAAAAGGGAATTTACACGTGTGCGTGTGTGTGTGTATATAGACTCTCGCAACTCTGATATGATGCTACCTAAATTGATGAAAACAGTGCATCCACGGAGACAAACAATGTACATTAGAGGGTAACCGAACTCGGGGTTCATTATTAATATAAAATATACACAAGAGGCGTGCACCCAGTTAAAGTGTATAACAGCACAGAAAATACACAGGAAGATACAAAGATTGTACATAAACATAAATAAATAGCAGAATAACACACAAAGTACAATAAAAGCTTCTTAATGGGATAAGTCCAATTCAAGGAATACGGTATACATGAAATCCTTAGTTCACTATCTTGAAGAGAATCGCCGAGAGCATTAGCAATAGCAGAGCCATTATCGCACACACAGAATGATGAGGACATCTTTCATCTTGAGCTCATCCGTCAACCAACCAACCTGCTCCAGATAGGTCTGTGAAACTCTTTCCTGTCCACAGACAAATCTACGTTATAGCTGTTCATGAATGCCATAATTCTTTTAAAGAAGGAGTTCTTGGATGTCTCTAACATGGAGTTACCGATGTGGAAATTAGTCTCCTGTCTAGTATACCGCTGGAATGCGCAGATCAATATGGCATAAAACATCTGGCAGGTAGGTATAACCAGAGATGTGATAAACCTGTTTTAGATCCAGTACAGTGCGCCGAGTTTCCAAAGATCGAAGCTTGAAGTAGGAACAGAAATTCGGTGGTAAAACATGGGATTACATCTGGAAGGATAATGGGGTTACCTCGTCACTTCAAGCAGTAATCATTCGTAGCTGGTGATTTCAATTGGTAGTGCTAAAATATACATATTTTTTCGTTGGAACATTGCTCAATCGTTTAATTTCAAGTTTATCATCGCATAACAGTGGCGAAAGCATGTATTTTTTATTATTTTAATAAATATTATTGACTCCTTTCGAGTGAAAGTAGCGTGAAGTTTCAGCGTTGCTAGCGCATGCGTAGGTTATTCGCTATATTTTGTTATCAGAGCCAGTTTTGGAGCAGCATATCTGCTTTAGCTTGAATTACGAATACGACGATGTTATCCAAACGACTGCGATTTTATCATATATAGCATTGATCGTTGCAAATACGAAATAAATATAAATCGCCCTAACTTTAATCTCTCTCTCTCGGAATAAGCACATTACAATTATTGGTCCCTCTGCATCAAAAATTGAGTTTTCTTTTTCGATCTCTGCGTTACTTTTCTTCTAAACGCTGCTCTGTACAAATCTAAAATCCGCCCTGTCACAGGATAGAGTCCCACATGTGGGGTGGCGCCCACAAAGCTTCTCAAGCTTCTATACGCTATTCAAAATTTTGGAATTTTCTATACGCCATTCAAAGCAAATACCGATTAATTACTAAAGAGTTTAGTCTGTTAATACACACACAAAAAATACGAACCTTCGTATTAATAGAAGTCAGAGACAGAAGAAATACGAATAAATGAAAATAAAACTGTGACATGGGGTGATGACGTGTTGCCTCGTTGAATATAAATGCTGGCTGTTCAAATTTTTTCTTTATTATTTTATTTTATTTATTATTATTAATTATTATTTTTTTTTTGTTTTGTTTATTGTACTATGCGGTCCCAACCAGCTTTCCTGGGAAACCCTCAACCTCTTTACAATGCTGTACCCGCTGAATAATGTTGATGTACGTTTATTTTAGATACCCTCGTAGAGTGTCAATTCATTCTCAATGTAATGTCCATGCCATAATGCAATACCATGACGATATCTGACATTATAAAGTACCAACATAAGGTTGCGATTATCTCCAAGGATCCAATTGACACTTGTGGAATCGTGTCACAATGAAGAAGTCAACTTTTTCTCAAATAAACAGTCCCAACAGTAATACCTCAAATCAGTCTCCAGTACAGTCCCTGGAACTACAATAACACAGCATCACAGGTCATCCATCGAGGAAGCAACCACAACGCAATCCAATAGGCTCGTTGTGGTGGTTTATCTCTTCACTGCAAATCAAATTTCTTCGATACAAGCCCGCCGGAAAAGTGTTAGCGGTCTCCTCAAAACTGCCCTGAATCACTTGATACTACATGCTGTCCCTGATGTTAATATCATTATATCTCAGGTCGCCACAGCTGAAGAACAATGCTCCATGCAGGCACCACGAGTCTGATATTGGTAGTATAATATCACAATTCTTTGCAGCTGAAGCATTATTCTCCACGAATACTAACAAACAGACACCATGATCGCGTAACTCTTGTTGTAGAAATGGCGTAATTGGCAAGTTTGGGCAATCGGAACAGTGGAACTGTGAGTATATATTTAGTAGGATCCACGATTCAAGAAACGAAAGACATAACCGTTTCTGTAATTACTGGAAAGCAAAGGGTTCTTCCAAATCTAAAAGGCGTCAATGTAGTGGGAAACACAATACTTCAAGAGTGAAACCTTTGTACTCTAGGAGGACTATAAGGGAAAATAGGACATCCAATAGAACAAATAACTTCTGAATTCATCCGAGCCCAGAACTGCCCTATTTGCGACTGTACCATACGCAGGGAAATGAAGAAATTGGGTATTTGCAGTCGCCTGCCTATTTGTCTGAAAAAGCCACTCTTTCAGACAAAACAGGAAAATCGACTAGTAGTGGTGCCGAGAATGTCATGATTGGGCAGTGGAACAATGGAAGAAAGTCGTATGGTCAGACAAATCACAATGCACTTGGTTTTTCACTGATGGTAGGAAGAGAGCGTGGCGAGAATCTCACGAAGCGGTGGATCCTGTTGCCTTATTAAGACAACCCAAGCTCTGGAGGTGGTATCATGATATGGAAGTGTTTTGTTGACACGAACTGGGTCCGTTCATACCGGTTGAAGGTCAAATGCCATCAAGGGACTACCTAAATTTTTATATAGGATATATTGCGCTGGGTATTATATCTATAAAAGTGTGTGGATTGGGGGGGGGAGCTGATTTGCATGTTTAGCGAATGGAAAACCTCAAAACAACCCACAGAGAGAACACCCTACTTTGTCGACGATCGATTAAATACTGCCCCGAATAAAAGGGCCTTAAAAATTCCTCCAGTCTCCGATGGAATCCGAACCTAGACTTCTCCAAACGAGTGATAAATGGCGAAACTGCTATGCATATTTTTTGAAATGACGTAATATCATGCAATTCCTCATTCCAAAGTATTTCTATTGACCAAGCCTTATATGCATATTATAACTTCAATTTTATCCTACTCTATACAAATCAAATAAACATGAAATGGAGAAACCCTCTCTCTCTGTGTGTCAGCCCCCTCCCCGCCTTCATTATAAATTTCTAATTTCCAGCCAAATAACTTCCAAGCTCACAAACTGGGCAATTTTGAATATTTCTGCGCACACGCCATGGAGCAATATGCGAATTCCGCGTCTTCTTTTCATTTTTAATGCATGAAATTTTTTTCAAAATTCTTCTGCCCTTTGGTAGTTAATAGCATATTATACAAATAACATTAATTCCTTTCCTCCCCATCTTCAACAGCCGATATTCTCCTAAGCTCCACTAATACCTCGTCACGATTACGTCATGTTCCCTCTTCGAAAAGAGCTTCGCGCAGCTAATTTTGGCCGGGAAGGAATTTCCAGTAATTACACGTGAAAACTTAGTTGTCGAGCTACTTAAAGTTTACCCTTCAAGAAAACTAGTTAAGCGCAGGAGGAGAAAGAGAGGTAGGGGAAGAAATTCATTAGTCTGACGTAACCATGTCAATTTAAACGCGCAAAAACCAAAGAAAATCAACCGAATTTGCGAAACTTGAAATCCCCCTGGCTTTGTTCGACAAACCTCCAGCTGTGCGCATCAGCTCGAGAACTGAACACATTCCCCCTAACAAAGCGCCATCCATTATTGTGCCTTGTTTGGTTATGTGGCTAATAACCAATTACCTGCCATAATCCACCAAATCGTCATGAGGAGGAAGCAATCTTGCTAATTACTGGCAACCTTGAGATCTATAATTATTCTCTAACTTTACTCTTCTTAATACTCCGCGGAGCACTAATTAATTGTACGGGTCGTTTCGAAAACATCTGTGTAGTCCTTACCATATGTTAGAAGACTTGAATTAAGGAGGACACTTCGTGACAAGTGATGACAGCGAATGGCTAATTTCGTTCGTGGTCAAGCTATTCATTTAAGCAAACTAATTTCACTTATGATGAGCACAGCCTGTACGGACACGGGTGAGGTTATATATACACAAATAACAGATACGGCCAACGTATGCACGCGCTCATGTACACCTTATATTCAATGTTCGAAAGTGACAAATCGCTTGTGGATCCATCACTACAATCTTGCTCAAAGTGGAGGCCAATGATGGATCTGCGCTCGTTCCGCTTTAGATACAACTTTTCCCAAGAGGTCGTGCAGTTGGTTGTTTCGAAAATTGTCAGGAAGAGATGGAATACCCTGGACCTAGTGTTTCAAATGGACGTGCGGGTAACCGTTTCAAAGCGTCGCAGCCGTGGCCCATCTAATATCCACGATATTCAAAAAAGCTTAAATCTAAAGTGGGATTCATCTGTACATTGCATATGGGTCTCAGCCTATGTGACCACTGAATACGGTTGTATTTCTTGTGCTCTCTCTCTCTCAGGCTAACTCAGGAATTTTCTTTTGGCTGGTGCAGCAAAAGCCTCAAGCTTCCTTCCACCAAATGGCTAGTAATAATAATAATTACTTGTACTTTCCTTAATAAAATTATGCCCTTCTTGCAATTTATTGGGCTATAAACCTTAAAAATGAAGTGTTCATTCTCAAGAAGAGTTACGTCACTCTTTTTGCGGATGAACACATTTGTTTTCTTTCTCGTAGATACAAGAAATAGTCCATCCCAAGTTGAAAAAGATTACTTACAGAACGTTTATCAAATAACAGAAGTTTCTACCAACTTATCACATTTGGGTAATGTGGCATGAAAGCGTATTTGTTTTCATCCGTTTCCATTGAAATAATGCCACAATTTATAACAGAAGAATTTAAAAACTAAAAATGTGTCCTTTCACTAGTCGATAAAATCGTACACAATGATTCACAGCCCGGGCCACTCTGACTGCGAATACCGTACAAGCAAAGTAACGCTGTTAGCAGTTCGGCCTTCATTTCGTGGGAAGTACCCATTCGGGTGAAAGCGCACTGTAAGGATTTAGGTTTCTGACAGTGTGAAGGAAGTCCACCAGAAGAGACATCTGGGAGAGCAAAACTCTCCAGAGACTTTGAAGCTGAGCGAACACAGAAGGATTATTGAAGTAAACACGTTCTTTTAATAAAGAAAAGAACTGGCGTTACTCTTCACCCAATGAAGCAACCGTGGCAGGCTGTTCCGATAATCCCGTTATGTAAGAGGGCAACGCAAAAGCAGTTTTCCTCTCTGAAAAGAAATGACTCGTGTTCAAATCTGATATTTGTAAAAAATATCAAATTAATTCCTAATTAATCAGTAGCTGCTCATAAATATAAAATCTACCTTGTAAACACCGTATTTATTTCTTATTTGAACTTCTAAATAAAGTTGGCTGTTTTGGATAACATATACGCTATACAGCGTGCAATATTTATAATTACAACGTTCCAGGGATACTTCCCACCTTCATTCACATAGAGACGTGCAATTGCATAACCACGACATTCCAGTCTTCATTTATATTAAATATTCAGCAACACTGGGACCTTGGTCTTATTTGGTATCATGCCCGACCTGTGCTCCTCATTCCAAGGATTCGAGAACCAAATACCACGCTGCAAAGCAAGGAATCCATCGAGAAATTGCAGAAATCATCGCACAAAGTTTACCATACACTATCAATCCAATCGTATTGCATCATTGTTCATCGGCATCTGTTTAAAGCGACACCTCGAACTCGAGTACTGGTTCCTTCTTTGAACGAATAGGGTAGCAAGGAACCCACCCTTGAACTTGCCCTGAAATATAAATGGGGTTGCGTAGAACCCGCCCTTGACAGCAATGGCAGTGCTCTTCTCTTCATTAGGGATCATCCCTTGGAAGCAGTAAATTGCCTCTCCTAGCATCCTTACTCTCGGTCAACTCTGCTCATACTCTCTGTTGACGCGGAAGGAAAAACCCCATGCGAAGACTGACTGATTCACTGAGATGGTCTGTCTCATTCCATCTCACTGAGATGGTCACTCTTGATTCACTTATCTTTACTTTTGTAACGACAAATTTTGAGCGCCAGATAGCATCTCTGATGAAGCATGTACCTTATAAATTGTTTTGTCAGTTCTTGATGGTGTCCACAGGCTCTTTGATTAGACAGCAATGTTGTCGAAAAATATGTCAGGAAGGCGACATTCAGTTAATATTCGAAATTAGTGCAGTTGGTAGTTCTTAAAGAGTGAAGTTGACTCCGAATCGGAATCAGAGAATCAAGCCTTAGGGAAAAAGCTCTTTTCTCCTTGGACTCGAATAAAAATAAAAGGGAGGAATTAATTTTTAGATTCTACATTTTGAATTGCTAAATCAAGCGAATATTCACGACGATACAAACTAAAGATTTATGCTCAAAGAATTTTTAAAAAGTAAAGAAAATCGAGCGAGAAAACATTCAAAACAGTAGGCGACATATTTCGAAAATTCCACGAGTTGCTAATTTGGATGCTTTTTTGCGCGGGCAAAGAAAAAAATGTTTGTCTTTCATTCTCGTCAGGACCGAAGCGTATCTGCCAGCATGTAGAAAACAGCCATTTCTGCGGAAAGAAACAGCGATTCGCCTCATTAGTTTCTTTTCATTCCTACCAAGGTTATGTAAAGAAAGGTGTTTCTGTACTGAATATCTCTGAGCCACTTTCCTGCAGTTCTGAACATGCGCGGAATATGAAAACACTCGTCGTTTCTCTTATACTTGAAAGCCGGTTTGGTTGTTGTTTGCTGCAGATTCGGAGATGCACCGCGTGGAATACAAAAACTCCACATTTCATTCCGCTCGCTTATTTTGTTTCTTTGATAACCTTAATACGTTATCCGGCTACTCTACGTTTCCATGGTAAAGGGACAGTAAGACGCAACGCAGCTGCACCACGAATCCAGTCCAAAAACAACCGGAACGTGAAACTAAAGCCAAGTTCCATTCGGGTAAGAAAATACAGAGCTCAAAGCCGTGTATTGTAAACACTCTCGCGCATACAGGACATTCTCTCCCTATATTTTCTCTTCTTTGAATCTAGAAGCAAGCCAGTACAGCGAGTATTACTTGAGAAAAAAAGTAATTTAAGCGGAATAAATCCCACATATTCATTGAGCCCCAAAGTCGATGTTTGGGTACATTTCGATGCGAATGATTGAGTCGACTGCAAAAATATTTACGCAAACTCTGTTTAAAAAGGAATTGGTGAGAAAGGACTATAACAAGTCCTTAAATGTCCCATTTTATGATAATTTCAATCATAAAGTTGAAAGTTATTATCTAGAACCATGCAGTCAATAACCATTAACTTGGTTTAAATCGCCATGTGTACTTTGTGAACAGTTACAACATGTTGCAATTGTCCACAGTATACGTGGTAATAGGTAAACTGAGTAAACTGGTAACCATATGAAAGCAGTTTAATGTTAGGTGAAATGAAGAGAGAATGGCTCAAGTTCAGTGCCTTTTTTTTATGGGATCACTATTATCCATAAGGAAATTAACTTTCAGAGAGCAGGACATAGGAAGAGTAAACAAAAAAGGCTGATCAAGCTTTTTTGTTTATTGACCAACATCACGCAAGTGGTAGGAATGAAGTTCTCCCACCGGTTTGTATTTGTTGCGAGACATTAATGCCATAATCCAGTAAGGAGCGTTACCAGCCCGTTAGTGCCTTGCAACCTCAGACCTCTGATGTTGTTTTTTAATAAAGATTTCAAAGAGATTTGATAATTTCCTGAAACAGAAAATAATGCATTTTCATTTCCGTCTTCTGATTTACAGACTTTCGGCATGGTAACTGCCCAATATATAAAGATTATTGACTAATCACAGGATTAACATATGATGGACAAACGACAAAGATTCTAATTAGGCAAATAACACCAAGATATAAAGGATTGTCCTCTGGGCAGATTTATAAATACGTGTTGGTCCTTTCCACGATTAATATCGTGGCAAGGACCAACATAGCAGCAGCATTAGAGAGAAATAGATTAATCTGATATTTTTGCTATCTCTCACCAGGGGAAGTTCCACTTGACGTAGCCGAGTGGTCAGGAGCGCGAGTACAGTAACACACGCTCTTTGAATGGACCGGGGTTCAAGCTCGTGACTGCTAAATACGATTAACATTTATTGATTGATTTGTCCTAAACTCCACTGACCTGGTGGTCGTGCCGGAGTATAAACAACACTTGCAACAAACCTCTTAACTTTGCCACAAGGCGAGAGAGGATGGCCGACTACAAATACCATCTGTGGTTTGGTTGCACACCACAAAAAATTGAGAAAAATTATTAACTACTAGAGAACCCAAAACTTGTTTCAATATGGATGATAAGGATATCACTCCAACTGTTCATAAATGGCTGTTTGCTTCATATTGGCTCACATCTTTTTTGAGTTTAAAATAGCTAAAGAGAAGAAAACGTACATCAGTTGTTACTGTTCTAAAAAGTACACGTTTTCTCTGAATAGAGCAGTAAAAAATCGGACCGAAGCGTGTTTCTAACGTTGGCTCGACAGTTTTTTTATCTATCAGACTGCAACTTCACTGGTGTGTGCGCAGTGCTAATGAAAATTTTAAAAATTCCTTACCTAAAACCCGATAATAGTTTTAAAATATCATCCTTCCGTGTGGATAAGATCTGAAATAATAATAAACCTCGGTGAATTCCGAATACAATTTCTGCATGCGCACTTCGCCTAAAGACTTTCCTAAAACACGCGATGGAGAGCTCGACAGATAAGTAAGATGGAGTGAGGGTTATCGACAGAGTAATTTAAAGCGAGGAAGGGGAAATCCATTGCAAGCAGTAATCTGTCTGCAATAGGGTGAAAGAGTAATTGTTTTCTCATCAGACGAATCTTTAAAAACAACTTTTAAAAAATATATCGCGATTAGTTTTTGCAGAGGGCGCTGCGCGAGTAATTAATTTAGTGGGACGAAACCTGCGTGGAAAAAAAAATGCCCGAAGGATAAACCAGTCGCACTTTCGATTTCGGTCGACGATAGCGACAAAAGCCCGAGAAATGAGGAAATAATCCAATAAGATAAAACGAGCGAAAGTTGGACAAATTAACTGCCACTGCGGGACATCGGAAATAATCAAATTACAGAACAACCACAGATGCAAAGTGAAGTAACTACACGGAGCAGGGGAAAAGAAAAATTGGAGGAATAAAATAAAGAAAAAATGATGAGAGGAATTGGAGAAATTTCGCGCAAAGCGGCAGTCTTTTTAAAATAAGATAAATAATTTTTAACCTATTTGTAAGAAATTATTTTTAAAGGAGTACCCGACACCAGCTGGAAATTCGATAATAAAACATTTCTGTGATATGTTTTATTATCCAACTTTTAAAGATCCTCCCCGACAGATTTCGATCACCATCAATTTCCAGAATCCTCCAGCAGTTGTCCATTCAAAAAAATCGCGTGTGTACCCTGTACGCGCGAAAGATGTTTCATGTGTAAACATCTTTGACGACACCTACTAAATTTCGAACAGCTAGAACCGAAATCATGAACGATTTAATTTATGCTCACGCCCGCTGATTACTCTACCGAATCAGCGTTTGGAAGAGGTTAGGCCCAAAGCCTAATTACCCATTCGATTGTAGCCATGTGTTGAATAGTATGATTGCAACAATACACGTATTTATATTGTTACAATCATACTATCATGTTGGATCATGTTACTCTGTCATGCTTTGTCGCAGATTACACATGCAGCGCTACGAGATCTGCAAGAAACGACAGTATCTACGCATAATACGCTATCGAAACTATGACTTGACTCAGAATCTCAACGAGTACACAAACACGAGATGGTAACGCTGCACATTCCATTTCGCAATGAGGAAAAAGAAATACTGTCAGAGATGAAATATATCAAGATCTACGACGACAATGAAGATCTCATACTAGAACAGCGTAAATTGTGTGAATCGGACTTGGACATTCGCAAAACGATCGAAATATGTAAGACGATGTGTCAAGACAACGACACGTTGACCCTGACGAAGCATGCGATAATGACCTGCATAGACATGGAGCTTGTAACGTGACTGCGAGAAGAAGATCCCTTTCGAAACTTTTACAATCCTCCAAACAGCGAGATGAATGAGGATCTAAAACTCGCTACGCTCAACCGACTCGGCGCAATTGCAAAGAAACGCGAAAATTTGATGGAGTACTGCTGTCTCCTTAAAAGATTCTACTTTTGAGGAGACAGCAGTACGATTGCGAATCCGGAATCGACTCAGTTAGCGGACCTCCAGCGAGGAATGATAATAGGGTGCGGCGTAGGCAATGAGTCCCCACGTGACATTTCAACAGTACTGAAGATTCCTAAGGTCAAACGATAGTGATGTTATCTGTAAATGGAAACGGACTGGTGCTGAAGACATGCCGAAACGACCCAGAAAACCTCTGAAACTGGTGGAACTTGACAGGAGAACTCTATAAAAAATCGTCGCTTGAAACGTAGGTCGACGTTGTCGTAACACTCACAGGCTCAGTGAGGCGACTGGGACATATTTGAGTACCAGTACAGTGGGTAGGACGCTGCAGGATTTGGGTTACCACGATCATTAGGCCGTCCACAAATCATTAATCAGCCCGACTAATGACGGACACCGTTCAGCTTGGTGTAAGGCCACCGTTCATGGACCGTAAACCAATGGAAAGTTCTAATTTTGAATAACGAGTCACGCTATATTGTTTACCATTCTGACGTTCCTGCGTTAGTGTGGAGGATGTCCGGAAAAAGCAACCTGCTGGACTGTATCTTTCCGACAAAGAAGTTTGGCGGAGGCAGCCAGCGTGATAGCATGGGGTTATTTTTCATGGTTTGGCCTGGGACCATTGGTTGTCTTGAACAAAACCACAGGCCTCAAAATTCGTGGTTTTGTCTTGAACAAAACCACGAATGTTGAGGCCTGTGTAGATGTCCTCAACAATAGTACATTACCTAGGTTGTGGCAGAACGTCGTGGAAGGCCCATATCAGCAGGAAAACGCTCCACGTCGGGCTGATTTAAGGATATCATACGAGCGTTGTAAAAGTTGGACAGTCTAGCCCACAGCTCTGTTCTTAATCTTATAGAGAACCTCTGGGATGAACTGGATTGTTGGGGGCGTGTGAGGGAAGAGACCGCCCAAAAAACAAAGCCGAACTGTACCGCGTCGAAGCCGGATGGCAAAAAATATCGGAGGACATTTAAAAAACGCTGCTGGAGAGCGTTCCATGGAGACTAGGGGATCTCATAAAGGCTAAAGGTTTCAGTACACATTATTAGTTTTCCTGTAAATAAAGGCTATTTTATAGATATGCTGATGTCCGTATATTGATGGTAGGTCAGTGTATGTCCTGTTCGACGCATTAATATTGATCAAACAGTTGACCAATCGTAGAGCTATAATCGATTTTACTCAGAAAATCTTTGACTGCCGACGACGTCTGCAAATTCAGACCGGTGTCCCCGAAGTGTTGCCTTCACCTGAGCTAGTCATATGGGGAAGGTAGGCCAGGAAATAGCTACGCCATGTTCCCACCCTTGAAAGGTAAAGAATACAGAGGGTATTACTTTAAAAGAACCTTGACTGCCACGTTCTGCAATATTCTCGTCTGGATTTTTCCCACTATCGAAAGGTTTCTTACAACGGGGTTCCTAGGCCTTTCTTCAGTAGGTTATGGCATTCTATCACGTGTTGTTCTCGCTAACAGACTTGATCCGAACATCCATACGTGAAAGTCGCTCAGAAATTTCCAGTACTGAGTGAATATGCACTTTGTGCCCCTGGATTGTATAGATTGAACAGTCTATGCTGGCGCCACACCAAATGGGGTGGGGAGGAAACAATTCACTCGCAGAAACTTTCATGTGCTGGCGCTGCCATGCAGGAAACTTCTGCCGATTCCCTTCGTGGCATCTCTGACATCGCACAAGCTGCTGGTCAAAATGTATTTTTCTTTAACCCAGCGCGTGACCAGTGGCAACACTTTTTTCGCGGTGGAAAAGATGGGAATATTTGAAATATGACCCGTCGAGCCAAAAGAAGCGCGTTATAAATTGCGACTGCGTTTTGAGGCGAGGGAAAGGAAACGATAGAAGGGGAGATTAGACGCTGGTGTGTAATTATTTTGAACGCGCAAATGCAACTTTAAGCAAATAAATTTTTCTACATTTGCACACCCAGAAGAGGGGAGGGTAGGAGGGATGGATGGAGGAAGGGAACAGCGAACGATGCATCACTTTTGATCGATTTGTACCTAGAGAAGCAGAAACACGTCGACACGCACTCTCCCGGCCTAAACTCGTCACGTCTTTCGTTGAGCAACGCACCATCTCAGTGCTCACGCAAATGCCTCGAAGAAGAGACTGCGCTATCACATTACAACGAGGTTGAATCCAGAAGTACCTCACCGAAAGGGATTTATAATTCATATAATATTTAAAACGGACACAATTCCTCACTGAGGGTGGGGAATTGTGTCCGTTGAACGTGTGTGTGGATATAAAGAGGTGGGGGATTAAAAATTCAAAACGACCTGCCCGATTTCGAAAATTAATCAATCTCAGTCTTTGACTTTTTCTATCAGTCTTCAGAGCCAAAATGTTTAAAGTGCATTTCGAACTTTGAATTCGAAAATTATTTAAAGTTTATATTTATAAGTATCACGTAATTTGTCAATATCTATTGTTTCATTATGACCTTTGAAAGCTGGATGATTATTTTTAATTATTAAGTAGATATGATGGAAAGATTACTCTTACATATGTTCCATTATAGCAGGAAAGAATGAAATTCCTTAATACCCGAGGAAAACACAAATTTTCTATTCCCTCAGAAAATTTTCCATCAGTTTCCTCGCTGCCTAGATTGAGCTTTCTTCGTTTTACATTTAATTTTGTTAAAAAGAACGTTTTAATGAATCTTTCACACCATACGTAAATATTTCCAGGTCCTGGTCGACTTTCTATATTAATAATACTTTGTAAATCTCATTTAAGCGAAACGGTTCTGATAGAAACTTCAGTACATCAATTATTAAGCCCACCTATGCACAAAAGGAATTCATATTCACGCCCTAAGTTTTCCACATTTTTGAATAATTACGCCGAAATTCAGTTTGGTACCGGCACCTTTTCATCTCCTTCCCAAAAGCGCATGTATGGTCTGTGAAATGGCGAATTAGTGTACCTAATTACTTTTACTGAAGTCCTAGTTTGATAATATAATTTAGCTTTTACTTGAATACGCTTATTTTTGTACTAAAGTTGATCCAACGCTACATAGTATTGACCATCTCCCGCACCTGCTGCACAGTGAGTACGCACGCCTTCCAGATCCTAACTGGTGCCCTCTCGCTGGATCTGAGGTTGTTCGTTGCGGTCTTATGTACCAGCTATCCAAGGTAATCCCCGCCAACTTCACTGGAAACACATTGGATCGTACCAACAACTGCAGAGCAGAGAAGATGCGACTCTTGGCCCACTTGAGACAGGTGTGGCAGGAGAGGTGTACCACGTCAACCAAGGGTGAAATCACCCGCAAATTCATTCTTTAAGTCGACAGGGTGTACCCCAGTTTTCCTCCATGGCTTTCCCCTGGGTTGCACGCAACCATCTTACTTGCAGATCAGGGTGCAATAAAAGCATAGTTTTCCCCTGGGTTGCACGCAACCATCTTACTTACAGATCAAGGTGCAATAAAAGCATAGTTATCATCAACTAGGAATCATCGAGGATGCTGCCTGCACATGTGGGGGACTCGAAGAATGGAAACGTCTAATGTTTGACTGCCCACAATATGAGGACCTGCGTAGTCTCTTCATTACAGTAATTAGATTCCTCCCACATAACCAAGAGCGTACAAGGCATTAAGCCAGTACACACAGAACCTCTTCGCGAGAAGACGAGTGTACATTGCCAGAAACGGCGACCCCGACATGAGACAATAACTCCCGGACGTGGAAATAGCCAAACTGGACAAGATCTCCACTTGATTGTAGGAAGGACCTGAACCACAAAACAACCTGTGCGGACACTAACCAACTCTTAACATGAGACCAGACTATCACCTGTATTTGCACTATCTATGGTTTCATTGTAACAAGATTAAATTAAATTAAACTATAATTGAACTAAACTGAACTATACCAAAAGGACATTATTGGACTGAACACCGATAAAGGATCGCCGAGCAGCAAAACATACAACGTCCAAGGCGATCACATGCTGGGCACCCTTGCCTATTATCTACTCCATTGTTCAGAGCCATGGGGTTGGGGATGTGTCTCTCTCCCCAAAACTACTACCTTTTCTCTCCCCTCTTCCATCCTGCTTGAATTTTTTTTTTTAGGACCTGGAACTCTTAGGGAATTCGGTGCCAGGTCCTGCCAGAATACTGCCGGTCCCTCTACGCCAGGCCTGCCTCCTCGTAGCGCTGGGTGGGCAACGGGGTCCCACTAGGGGCGCAACGGGTAAACGGCCAGATGGAAAAAACACCACGACACTACACTTTGCAAACATACATATAATACTGTTTTTTTAAACTTCTGGCCTTCACAGAGTACTGTGATACGCAGACAGAGACAAAAACGCGGAGATGGAGGAAACCCCTGGTGTTGCTAGACCCTCAACACTTTACTTATACTAAAATTGAGTTTTCGTATTAATTTGCAAAACAGTGTTCAATTTTAAAAACAAAAATCGATACGTGCAATGTTACAATAAGTTACATCTACTGTACCATATTTATGAAATTGCAGGTTAATATGATACAGATTTCTCATTAATGCAATAGCTTTCAAAACAATCTCTGAACAAATATTTTTACTTTTGTGGAAGTGTTCTGTCATTTTATTTATTTTTGATTTCAAAGCCGATATTTAAATAAAATAAAGTTGGAATTAATAGATAGCAGAAAAGTGCAGCAGAATTTATTTGTTCAAATAATGGTTGTTTTGAAATAACTTTCAGCGATATTCATTACAACAAAAGATGGGTACAACGCAGTGATTTACACTCTCGAGAGAGTTTCGCTACAATTTAATTTCACCGTATTTGGTATATTATTCACGTATCTTTGGTTCTGCTCCATGCGAGTTTTTTGTCCATTCCCACATATGTTCAGTAATGCATACTTGGTATTCTAAAGTGGCTTCCAAGACCCGCAGTGTTCTCTTAATTTTCATTTCAATTTTGAAATCAAAAGATTAAAAAATAAATATTTAAAGAACTGAATTAAAACCGCAGACAAACACAAACGTAGCGAGTAGGTGAATCAAGAAGTCCCTCTAACTGAATAAAGTGAAAGCATAGCGCAGGAATACTGCGATCCCCTGCTGGTGTTGTCTGTATCATAGCAAACACAATATCTGTCAATATTTTCATCACCAAAGTGTGGTGGCACTTAGCGAGATGGTCGCCACATGGCTACACTCAACAGCCCTTGCAATAATTTCAGGAGTTACGAGGAAGGACGTTGGATGACGAGGAAAACAATATACGTCAACTTGGGGACTAACTTCCACATCATCTGGGCTAAAAAGAGTCGGCCTTCGGGATATAGGGGGTGCCATAAATCCGCGAGGCAAAAAAATTCAATCAACGAGGAAATTGAGAGCGAAACTGTCCAATGTTGCGGCGCAGTACAAAGAGAAAATGGCAACACTGAAATGACGCGTGGGTTTAAATTTATTTCGTAGTTAATCCTACTATTTGCGCAGTTTTTTTACTGAAGGGAAGATTGGCCAAACTTATGAACAAAGAAAATCATTTTAATTGCCACTGCGATATGAAGAAAGAGTATACAGTAATATTTGTAGAAAGTAAGAAGTTTATATTAAAACTAAGTCAATGAGGAGGAAAATCTGCCTCGGAATGGCTCGTCGGCTGCACAACCGGCCGTGAAGTTCCCAACATATAGAGAGGAACCACAATGATTATGGAGAAAAGGAGAATACGGAATAAATTGCACGATGGCAGAGGCAAGCTTGTTTTTTTTATGTAAACTCCAAACACGAGAGGTATTAGAACCTATAGTACTTAGTACCGTGCTTGGGTTGGAGGTTGCGAAGACGAAAGAAGATATTTGTTGACATTGGACTTGAACTTCTGTAGATTGTAATTTTCAGGAAATACGTATGAAGGAAGGTTGTTCCAGAAAACGGCAGTTGAATGAATAATGAGGAAGATGAAAAGTTGGTTCTGTGGGTTTGAAGTTGGACAGTAAATGGATGTTTCTGATAATAAAACACTTGTTCGGACTGTTTTGAAAGAGAGAGCGAGAATTATAGAAGTCAATTCAGAAGAACAGTGCCCATGGAAGTATCTGTAGAAGAGGCATGCAGCAGAAACAGTACGTCTATGAGACTCTCTTAGAGACGAGTCATTAATTAACCTAACTGCCCTCTTCTGAATGGAATCTAGAAGCCTGAGAGAGGTTTTGGGGGCATCGCCCCAGATGTGAGAACAATATTCCATGGCAGGGCGGATTTGCGATTTTTACAGTGAGCAGTTGTTTGGAAGAAAAGTAACGCCGAGAGCGAAAGAGAAAACCAAGTTTTTTAGATGCAGAGGAAGCAATATTTGTAATGTGCTTGTGCCAAGAGAGATTAGAAGTCAGGTTAATCCCCAAGAGAGTGATATATACGATCTTATTTAGAAATTTGAGTGTCACCGAACATAAGCATAGGAGCAGAACAATCCTTTTTGCGAAATATAAGACAGCACTGAGTTTTAGAAGGATTGAAATCAACTATACTTTCCCCAATAGAGAATTACCTGGAGATCGGCATTTAAGGAATTGGTAGCGGATATTCAAGAAGTTTAAGCTGATTGAGCAGGACAAGGTTTCTCCAAATGGAAAGTGGAATGCAATATGCTATCATCGGCAAAACTATGGATAGGATTTCCAGTCAATGGAAGAAAGTCATTAATATACAAGAGGAAAAGAGTGGGGGAAAGAATTGAACCTTGGGGGACACCAGCATTAGTAGAGAAGTTAGAAGATAGAGAGCCACCTACCATCACCCTCAGTGAGCGATCAGAGAAAAAACTGGATAATCATTTACAAAAAACAGTTGGAAAACCATAAGATGGAAGCTTGTTTAGAAGACCTTTATGCCAAACACGATCGAAAGGCTTTGAAATGTCAAGAGCAACTGCTTGTGTTTCACAGAACTTTTCCATTAAATTAGTCCATAAATGGGTAACATAAGCCAGAATATCACCAGTGGATCGACACTGACGGAATCCATACTGGCGATCGTTCATCAGACGGAAGGTTTCTAGGTAGTTTAAGAGTTGGCAGTTAACTGATTTCTCCATTGCTTTAGAAAGAGTAAAAGTAATTGCAATGGGACGATAATTGGATGGGAGGGATTTGTCACCCTTTTTAGGAACTGGCTGGATATGAGCAAATTTCCAAGCAGAACAAAAAAACACCTTTGAAATAAGAAAGTGAAAAAATGCGGCAAAGAACAGGAGTAAGTTCAGGAGCACAGGTTTTGAGAACAAGTGGAGAGATACCATGGGGCCTGGAGCTTTCTTAGCATCAAGATTCGTCAAATTCCTTCTGATATCCTTTTGACGGAAGACTACAGGAGGCATTGCATGGAGCGTGTTGGGAATGGTGGGAGGTGTTTTACTAAGATCATTAATACATGAGTTGGAAGGAAAATGGGATGCTAGCAGGTCAGCTTTATCCTTGGCTGAAGTGACAACAGAACCGTCTGGTTTGGACAGAGGTGGGAGCAGAGATGGGCAAAAGTTGTGGCCAATAGCTTGGGCAAGAGACCAGAATGCTCGGCTAGCATTAGGGCAAGAAGCAAGTTTTCTACTCTTAGCCTGTTCGAATTCTACTTTGGACTGATTAATAACTGCTTTACAATTGTTGCAAGATTTGGTGTAGGCAGAAAATGAAACTGAAGAATTAGAAACAAGCCAAATACGATATGCAACGTTCTTCTCTTGAACAACCTTTGCACATTTTAGATAAAGGACGAAATTTTAAAGTGGAGTGTGGGATAAAGGATTCCATTCCTGCAAGAATAATTTCACTGACACGATCTGAGCAAGCGTTAACATCAGAAGTTTTGAAATAGTAATCCGACCAAGGAAAAGAAGAAAAGAAATCTCGCAGGTTATCCAATAACTCAAAGTATTTCTGTTTGCTTACTACAAAAGCAAGAAAACTTGACAATGCGTTCGATTCTTTCCAAATCTGACATTTTTCCCAGAAGTAATTAACAAAATCTAGCCTCTGGCTTTCCTTCAAAATTCAAGACAACTGTTAAGAGGAAATGCGACAACCATCGTATAAATTCAGTATACATTTTCCACCCTTAAAGATTCATATCTACTTGATAGTTTAATGTGTCCGGTATTATTATTCTTTGTCTACATGTAAATGGTATTATTTTGCGATCTGACCTACTCCTACGGAAATTATTGTGCAGCAGCTTGGAGCGAAGTTGGGAAGGATGTTAGAAAATTGTTCTTTCAATATGTTTCTTAGTTAATACACATTGAAATGGGATATTAAAGACCAAAATACTTTCTTCGCTACTTCCATAGTAACCGAGTCTTATCTTTAATCGATTATTCCATCAAGTTATCCTGTTAGCCATCTCATCTGCGATTTTCGAATAACGGTGGACCTAATAACAGTTGTAACCGGACTGCTCATGAGAAAGAAAGTGTTTATTCTCTTCTAAGATAGAGTCAAACTGTTAAACAATCTGATTTCAACGTTTTTGATATTTCCTCTTTGCGGAACGCTCATTATAGTTTGAAAAGTTTATAATGAAATTTACTGTGGACATTGCATGTTCAGATAAAGTTTATTGCAATAAAAATTACACGAGAGTATAATAAGGAATTATCCTTAGGGGAAAAGAGTGCCTAGCAATAACAAAAGAACTAGTGAGTTGTAAATTAGAAGGAAAAATGTTAGAACAAGTAATGAAGTTTAATTAGCTAGGAATACAGATAAATAGTTCAAGAAGTAGAAGAAAAAGCATTAAAAGCGAGAAAAATATCGTGCGTTAAATAATATAACTTGGAACAATTCACACCTTACTCAGGATGCTGAAGTTAAAACATAAATGTATAGTACGCAGCTCAGACAAATGGTACAACACAAAAATGAAAGTAAATTAAACTACCGAAATGAAAATACTAAGAAAAATAAGTAATAAAACATTAAGAGATAAAGTTAAAAGTGAGGAAATCGGGATACGATGTAAAACACGACCTGTTAATGAATGGACCTATAATAATAATTAAAAAAATGGGAAAAACATAAGTAGGATGATGGCGAAAAAAAATATTAAACTTTTTTTCCACTAACCTGGAGCTCCATCAACAAATAAAGAAAAAGAAGAAGACCAAGAAGACAATGGCAAATATGAACCCAAAGTGCAGTCTGCTGAATGAAAAAAGAAATTGCATTAAAATGTAAAATGCGGTGTATATATGAGTCCCAAAGTCTTTCGAGTGCCTGATGTGATCTTCATCAACTTAAAAATCTATTAAAAGTAACAAGTACAAAGACACAGAGACAGGAGTTATATAATCACACCGGCGCCATCTGTTGATACGCGTAGTATCAACAGATGGCATCCTTCCACATATGTCAACAAATGAGAAATGAGGAACAGGGGGAAAAAATTGAAGAGAATGCCAAATTTGAGAGAGAGAGAGAGACAAAAAAAAAAAAAAAAATAGCAGCATACATTAAGAAGACAAGTTATTCTTGAATCGCGTGGGGTTTGGGGAATACCAAAAACAGGCCTAACGTAGTGAATAAATTTCTAATCATTTGAAAAACGGAATTTCGGGATTGAAAATACAGCATTTAGAGTTTATTTCACAAACAGGTGAACAGAGAACATGCAATACACATACACAACTCTTCTAAGGGACATGAGCTCAAATAGGAAGTCTAGGGCCAGAGGAGATGCTCATAACCATCCAATTCTAATGTCTGTACAGAACAAGGAGCCAGTAAAGCCAAACTGGGAATGGAATCCTTCCTCTTGAGAACTCGAGCACTTCAAACTAATATCGGAAACTAAATGGTAAACAGCAAGAGACAGATGTACGAGTACACAACATGCAAAGTGAATTAGAATAATGGATTAAAGAGAATAATTATGAGAAATATTAAAATATAATTCCACAAGTACCTTACGGTCCACTTTATTATTCTCGATGCAATGGTGTTTCGTATCGTTAGCCTCCTTCCTTTCCAGAAGTAATCTCATAGATAATTCCGAATTCCATTAAAGCAGCTCCATTTCTGGTGTAGTAGGAAGCTGGCCTTTATTCAAAGCGGCTATCATTGCCTCGGCAAGTTTATCACGTATGTCTTCAACACACTGCAACCGACTTCTTTCTAAATATATATGAACGTCAGATTACGTGCGGGTACTTTTGGAAATGGTAGAATCTTTCTATATTTCCTCTGCTTTTCGTAAAACGAAGTGGAAAGAAGTACATAATGCTTCCAGTTAACTAAATATATTAGTAATTTAAGTACATAGCGAGGAATTCACGCCTTCTTTTCTGAGCGAAATAGAAATTCTTATTTTAATGGAGAAAAATAAAAAGGTAGGTATATTTATTACCCCGGCTAATGCGAATTCGGTTAATGCAAACTAATATACTTAGGACTTTGCAGTTTGCGTTAACGAGATTCTACTGCATTAGCTTTTCTAATGCGACCACCCCTTTTTAGGAAAGCTCTCTATATCCACAAAGATAATATATACGCTGGTGTTTCACACTATAAGCTGCGTATAGATAAAAAAGTGTTATTACTGTGGGCTGGCCGCTTGCTTCTGTAGTGAATTGAACATTAAGGCGCATTTATCTATGAATAGCTGTTCGGAGTGAAACTGCAAACGGAATCCTCCACGTGGAATCACAATAACAGCGAGAAAGAACGTAATCACGTGTCATTACAGTACATCAAAGGTATTAGTGTGAAAGCATAACGAGGCAAGCGTGGACTGCAGAAGAGGTTTAGATGCACACCCTGCCACGAAAATTGCCAATTTACTGAAATCCAAAGACATCAGAAGAACATAATGAAAACAACCGGAATAAAATGCTACAAAATAAAGTGTAAAGAGTGCAATAAAACATATTACTGGAAATCTCAGATAATACTCGTGTCTTAGAAAGGCGCAACATATTTTGCGAAGCCAACCAGGCGGATAAACTAAAAAAAAAGAGTGCTTTAGTTTCATTTAGAATAAGAAAACAAAACGGGTTATGTTTCTTTAAACTTTAAGTGTCAAAAATGAAGAAAGATTTAGGTCGGGTTGTCTGAGATGAGGCAATGAAGGCAACCAAGTCCGTGAGGCTTCGACAAATCGCCTCTGAAAATCAGGTATTCGAGGAAGAGTTAGGTTTTAGAATGTTCTTCAAAGCCACTAAAGCTATGAGGTGTCTGTATCTAAGATGAGTGTGATCGTCGATCTGAATGTTTCTAGACACAGCTGAGATACAAGCTCATAAAAGATGGTTCCCGTTGTAAATAGGATGTATTTCTCAATTTCTCTCGGCGTTGAGAATAATCCCGACCTTCCTCACACGATATGAGAGAAGAGAGACCATCCACGGAGCTATAATGGATAGCTTAGAACCACACGCCACTCCTCAGAGGATCAGTTGGCTGAGAGGTAGATCAGCAATAACCAGTATAGAAACTTCAGCTCTGACATGACAGACTTCGGATAACGAGCAATCACCACATTTCCATGAAAGTTATGCAATATTACATGGAGGTTACACAATATATGGTGATTAATGCAGGTTGAACCTGAGAGAAAGTGATGAGTAATATTATTCGTGAATCACTGTTTTCTCAACGCCCTTGAACCTTTCAAACAACAAATACACCAGCGGAAGGATTTCGATCAAAGCCTAGAAGTACTTGTGATGTATCAGAAACGTCCTATCATATTATGATGTAACAATTCATTGTGACATCTGACAGAACAGAAATGCCACTTGTTTCAACATTAACATCGATTGGAACTACTTGTCGTTCAACATATAATAATAAAAGAACAGAGAACGTATAGTGAATGATTTAGAACAATGTGGTTTGCTTGAATCATAATTGTAAAGAGGAGATGTTCGTTTAATCTGGAATGAACGATGGTGTTTGGAGAGACTGTGTGTGTGTGTGTATATATATATATGTACACACACATTGTTAGTGGGAGTTTCGAATACGCTGTTTGATTGTCGAATTATCGTAAATTATCCAATGATAAAGTGTATTAGTTGATTTTATATATCGGTCAGCTACGTTTTGAGGTCTCTCTCTGTCCAGCAGTGGGTTGTGTAGGTGAATGCGCTTCCTGTGACGAGATCTCCAGCTGCAATAAAGCGAGAGTCGTAAAATTTAATACTGCTTCGAACAGAGATAATGTCCTGTACTTTATCGATGTTCAGCGAGCAGCCTTGTCAGGAGCTTCGTAGAGTTCCGTTAACACGATGGAGATCCACAACGCTCATCGAGATGATAAAGAGATTTCTTGTTAGGCACAAATGATGCATTTCCTTACGTTATCTTTGTCCTTGTTGCATAATCTGTTCAATGACCTTGTCTCTTCCATGAAATGGCATGGTTTCGGAAAATATTCCGCAATCCAGATACAGCCAAGAAAGTCTTTTGTTCAACCCGCTAAATTACTAATCAACTCAGAATTTTAATGATTCATTCCGGTGAATAGGGGATGTCAATGATCCCGTAGAAACCATCGTAACTACGAATAGTAACTTATGCGAATTCAATGTTTCAATTTCTATAATTCAGTCTGTAACCTGTTCTAGTAAAATGAATAAAAAAATAAAATATTCTGTTTATATTCCAGGATGACCATATGGTCAGAGGAGTTCCCAAGATAAATAGAAGGCAATGAACAGCACCGTATTTAGAAGTCACAGGTTTGAATCCCGGTCACTCAAAACACGTGTACTTTTGCACTGTCGCGTCTGACCACAAGTTTTTACTTTTATTTTTATAAACTAAGTTCAAAACATAGTGGTTATATCATCCCCCACCCGTATGCAGTGCCGCTTTATCCAATGGTTAAAGTGGAAATCTGCCCAGGGGTCCCCACCTCACAGCTGTTCAATATCTTGGCATTTTACACTTCTGATTTTAATGTATAAAATCTATTTTGAAAAATAAATTTGTTCGTAATCATTTTTTTCCAAAACTTTTCATCCTTCAGCAGTTGCGTCATTCACACAGCGTGGCTGCTGCCATCGCATGCGTCATAAAGAGAACAGATCCCGCTGTTCATCAACGCGAACGTCTGTTCGTGCAGATGCCATCTCTCATCGACTACTTTAAAAGAGTAGATACGTTCCTTATGCTTCAGATAATCGTAAAGTAGCGCATCTACCCACACCTACGCACTGCCCCATCGCTGTATTTAATAAACTCCCGAATGGCAGCGTTTGTCTCGCTGCAATAAATGTAAGGAGCATTACCGAAATCATTTGTTTCCTGCGACTGAAGATACTTCCGGTTCTTCGTCCTCCTGGATGTCATTACGCTTAATTCTAGAAAGACCTTAAGACTTCGCTCGAAATCTTAGTCTTCCCTTCTAAGAACGCAGTCAGATTGTGTTCTTAGAAGAGGAGAATTCGCCATTGCCCGGATATCATTGTCATGCCATTAATAATGGAGAGAATAATTCGCGTATAATTACTAATCCTCATCTGCCAAAAAAATAAAACAATAAAACGCTTATTTCGAAAGTTAAATTTGGCGCATTCTTTCTTCTCGGCACATTGGAAAAGGTTCTTTCCCATCATCAGTCCACCATTGTTATCAGATGTCATGGTTGTCGTGCGATTTCTGGTATCCGAGTTCCTTTTTATGAGAACAGTGATTGTATAGTTTCCTTTGACGTCACAACGCTGCGCTTGGCTTTCTGATCATTTATGATACGCTGTTAAGGATCCCTCGCATTCTGATCAATGGTGATGATACATTGTTTCGGAACCTTCGTGCGGAAAATGCTTACAGGTTTCCAGGAGTAACCAGTATCCACCGGTTCTACGTCATATTACTTTCTGCTCGCTCTTTTATTGGTTTTTGCCATGTCACATTATCAGATATATCACCTCTTCGTCTCTTGTCTCTGCCAACAGCGCCATTATCAGCGGTGTGTCATACCTCACGCTATTTTCGGTGTCGACAAGCTCCTGTTGCGGCATTGTTTCTCGTGTCACGAGACTCCGCTTCCCACCCCCACCTTCCCTTTGGCCTGTCGAGCTAGGCAACCATTTTTTTACGCACTCGAGTTACACGATTCATTTTGGAAGCTTTCGTACAGAAAAGCTTTGTCCAGAAAGCAAACAGTTTTTCCAAAGAGACACTTTTAATCCGGGCTTTTCGGCGTGACGTCTTCGCTGGCGCATGCAATAAGTCACTTTTCTTTTTCTCTCATAAAACTGTCTCGCATTACAATCTTTCGAAAACTTATTTTCAGACATTTTAACGCTTCGCCTTTCGTCAAGTTTTGTTTCAAAAATCTGTTGGTTTTAATCGCCAATTATCCATCCTCTTTCTGATGGGCTATCGCGGTTATTTTTGTTTTCCAATACAACAAACAAGTTGTTGCAAATCCCCACAAAAGACTGCGTCCATCAATTAATAATCACGAATTTGCGAATCATCTGATACAGACGATAAAACTGTTTAAGAAAAAATCGTTTGGAAATCCTCCTTAGAATTGTTTTCGCTAATACGAGAAGGATGTTTAGGAGAAAGAGAGAGAAGCAGCAGCAACAACTTATTCAAGCACGTTACAGCGTATTATTTATTTGAAAAAGAGACCGGCTGAAGTGATTCTGTAAAAGTGGAGGACTGAGGGAATTGAAGTTATATAAGAGATGGGGTGGGGGCCGGGGACAAATTCTTAAGAACGCTGTCAAAGTTTACCTCGGCTTCCTGCAGTCAAAATTGAAGTATTCCAAAATAGCTTCCTTACGAAAATCACTTTACCTATTCCTTTAGCCCTTAAGAAAAAGCAAAATCGAAATCTATAAATGTCAGGCCTCTTCTGCAGCGCAGCTATTATTTCAACTCGCAACTTGATTTATAATTCCTGCTCCGCTACAGAATCAAACTTATTTTCCGAAGAGGATGCGAGCGGCTATTCTTCCAAGTTGATTTGTTTTCTCGTCTCTTTTATTTCCTTCTATCTTTCCTATTGTCTTATTCTCTCACGCAATTCGAAACCGGCTAGCAGTTGTGAAGATCCCATTTCCTTTCCAGATAGAAGTCTCTCCCGAAACAGATAAATCTGGTTACGTTTACTACGGGAATCTTGCTAGGGAAGATTTCTGATGCTACCTTGAATTGTCTTTGGCAGTGATACAATAAAGATGCCCCCATTTAGATATCTACAACATGTAGAAAAATATTAGGAACAGTTAACTAATAACGTGTTAGATTTTCATCTTTTGTTAATCATATGCTAGAACTCCACATCACGGTGAAGACCCCACATTTGAAGTTCATTATTGTACCACCTTGTGGGTCCAATGCGTATCAATGATTAAAATACCAAGACTCGTATGGATCGTTAGACAGCTTGTTCGACTAACTTTTGGATCGCTGGAGAGAAAAATCAATATTTTTGAATCTATTGCGTACAAACAACGAATCTTTGCACATGTTCAATTTTATAACGAAGAATGCGCGGTGGTATCCCTTCTTCCTTTCTGGAATATCCTCACCCTCTGATTAAAATTTAAAGTAAGCGTATTAAACGTTAATTTCTTCATTCTATAATTATAAAATACCAACTATTTATTAAACTAATCTTGATTGAATTCGATAATTAGACTTATTCGATATTGTTTGTTTGTTATGAACTTATATTTTATTTAATAATTCCTTGTACCTTTATTATTGATAATTCCTAAAGAAAAAGATTATTCATTTTGCTTCTTTCATATTGAACTTCTGTATACTGCCATTAATGTTTTCCCACGCACATGATATCGCCTGTATCTTAACAGTAAACTACACTGCCCAGTCAAAACATTATGGTTACCTACCTAATAATGGGTATGTCCTTCTCTCTTGCCACCAGCACCGCCACCACATAGACTCTATGAGGTCGTTGTTATGAGGTTTTAAAAGCATCAGCGACCAAGGCCATATTGCTCCGTGTATACCGTCTGTAAATTGTGTGTTCTGTGGTCGATTTTCTGTTTGCTGAACGAAAAACCCGAATTTTCTGGAGAAAAAACCATACTACCCTCGCCTGGGACTGACTAAGTCAGCCACTTTGTGAAAAATACCCATAAAATTCCTCTCATCATCGACGGGACTCGAACCCAAGTCTTTTCCACCCGGTGTGGGGAGGACGGCGATTCTACTAACTGTGCTACCCACGAGGGCAACTCTAAGGTATCCGAATGTTGCAGGAGGTATGTTGTACCATGTTGCCAGGAAGATCTCCAACAGTTCGCGGTGGAGGATCCAAACGCAGGATCTGTCGATCCACATAATACCAGAGATATTCTGTAGGATTCATAGCCGGTGAATTCAGCGGCCAAGATAGCACCTGGAAGTCACTTTCCTGTTTGGTAGAACACTCTCGAACAATACGTACAAGTGGCAGGGCACATTTTCTTGAATGAAATCCCTTGTGCCATTCGGAGTCACAGTCACCATGAAGCACTGATCAATCACAATGGATTATTTTTAGTATTCAGAGTGATCTAGGGGTATGAGGGCTCTAAGAGATTCCCACTAAAATATCCCCCATATTTCTGTTTATTTTACTGCTTTATTTTATTTTCTGTTGTTTATATCACTGCTTATTTCTGTTGGACCAGGGCATCGGGGTGATTCCTCTCCGTACCGTCTATCTAGCGTCCACACGGCATAGCATGAAACTTGATTCAACGACAAATATAACTATTTTCCGTCATCAAGGGTCCAACGACGCCGTTCAGATGCAAATTTTAGGCGTCTTTGTCGATGGATGGCCATAAATATAGGGACATTGACCGGGCGCCTACTCCAGTGGTCCATATGGAGGAAGAGGGTTCGTTGCATCGTGGTCTTGGAAACACTGCTGGTTATCCCTTGGTTAACCAGCAGTGTTTCCAAGATATGATCCCTTGGCATCATATCGCTATGAAGACACAATATTCTGTGAAAAGGCCGGACATGTGAGAAGTATGTTGTTTGTGTGAATGATGTGTTGTATTGCTCTGACCCCTTAGCTACAGAAAAGTACATTGGTGTGCAAAATTTAAGGACCAGTCAGGTTTTCACCTGTAGCTTCTCATAGGAGTGGCTTCGATATGGGAAAAGCATACCAAAGGAACCTCGTGATGTACAGAAACGATGAAGGAAACAACAGAAACAAAACGGGAGTTTACAGAGGGACTTTATTCAAAAATGGCAACATAGCACTGACTGCCATGATACAGATGCATCACTGCAAAATATGGAACAAAGGGAAGAGGTGGTCCTCAGTAGGAGATATGGCCACCCCTAATGTCGATGCAAGCTTTGTACCTCCTGTCCATACTTAGAACAATGTTGTTGATAAGTTCTTGCGGTAACATCGTCCATTCCTCTGTCAGCGCCATCTTCAGCTGGTAAACATTTTCTGGTGGGTGTGGTCATGCCGCTAGGCGTCTCCCCAGAGCGTTTCATATGGGTTCGATGGGATTTAGATCGATAGAACGGGCAGGCCAATCCATACGAACAATGTTCTCACTTTCCAAAAGCATATCAACAGCTGCAGTGCGATGGGTCGTGGCGTGGCATTATCATCCATAAACACGAACTGGGAGCCAATGGCTCCTCGGAGCAGACGCACATGGGGAAGGCTTACCTCAGTACAGTCCACCGGTTACAGTGTCGCTTTCCAGTATCTGGAGTTGTGCGCGTCCATTCAAGATAGTGCCTCCCAAGACGAGAACACCTCGATTCCTTTCAGTGATGTTTGCGGGGTGATACCGTGTGCCAACCTCTCGCCCTATTAGCTGACGTCCAGAATCGCTGCTGAGACTGAATCTACTCTCATTAGTAAAGAATACCTTAAGTAAAGATTTTGTGGTTGAAACCTTTAGAAATAGTATTGGTCCTTAAGTTTTGCACACCAGTGTAGCAATCACTTAGAAGGCTACTCGACCATGATCATGGGAAGGTGGGCCAAATCCAGTAGATTTACATACAGTCAAAATTCGACCTACCCACCGGAGGGAGTGCTAAACTGGTGGATGTAAGGAAATCCCTGGTGGCACAAGCCAGAGAGAGAGAGAGAGAGAGAGGGGTTAAAAAGAAAAAGCTTACGTTCACCACGACCACATCGATGAGGCTTGGGCTCCCGCTATCGATGACTACTGCTCTGTTCACTTTCGTCCAATCTTGGAACACTTTACCTGCAGCACTCCGCAAACATTGCATAAGATGTGCAGTTTCAGTAATACTGCAATCCTTCAACCGGTCCAGAAGCATCCCTTTTTCAAAGTCCATCGCTCTCGTGGGTAGCACAGTTGGTAGAATCGCAGACCTCCCCCACACCGGGTGGAAAAGACCTCAGTTCGAGTCCCGTCGATGACGTGAGGAATTTTTATACACCTTTTTCACAACGTGGCCAAGTTATTCGGTTTCAGGCGAGGGCAGTATGATTTTTTGATTCCCGAAGTTCGGGTTTTTCGTCTATCAAAACAGAAAATCAATCATAGAACACGCGCAACTTACAGACAGTATACACGAAGCAAATGGCCTTAGTCGCCGATGCTCCTCAAACCCTACCACAATAGGCGAAGTCTGTCAGATCGCGTGCCTTACCCATGTCGATTCGAATGGACCGCATACTACGAACCTGTATAATCACATTTACCGGCTCTCACTGCATCAAGTGCTCCACCAGGCGGGAAAGAACAGCAGATTGTTCAAAACACGGTAATGGCCATAATGTATTAACTGGACAGTGTGTATTATACTCTGGCCAGCACAGGGGGTTACGTGCGCTCCTTTCACACCAGTATGGAAGAGGCCAGAGTTCAAAGTATCGTCAAGACAGGAGAAATTTTTATGCTCTTTATCACAAAGTGGCCGAGTGATTTTTCATCCGACAAAAACAGGCAAACAAACTAAAGGTTACGCTCATCTTACAGAAACAGTAGTGTCACTTCATGGCCTAAGTTGCATTGGTGAAAAATAACAAGAATAGTGTTATAATGAATTCTAATATATGTTTGTTTTTTTTTTCCTTTCTAGGAAATCGATATTTCCTAAAAGTGAGAGACGCTAATCCGTTATAAATAGAAAAGAAGGTAGCAAGAAACTTTTATGGTGTTTTGAACAGAATGAGCAGATTACAAGGCAAAGAATTGTTTGGCGTAATGCGTTCCTAAAGTTTCTAATAACTGAACGGCTCTTCATCGGTGAATTAACGGAAATGATACGAACTAAGACGAGAGTTCAAAGCCAGGTAACCGGAGCAAACTAGATGAATGATGACATTATCACATTACATGCGAGGCCTCACCTGATGCCAGTAGAACTCGCAGCCGTTAATGGAGTCCCTGAAGTAGAACTAAGAATCCAAGCGTGGGAGCGAAGAATGCAATTTATTCTGATTTTCAAACGCTATTATATTTTAAGTCTTTTAATCCCCCAAACTTAATTTTTTTTGTTTGCCAATTATATTAGCTTACTTCACAGACATCGGAAAAGGGGTGAGATTATCACGCGTTCATCTCTAACGTATATTTGCGATCGAATCAAAAGAAAATTTCACTTTATGTCAAGAATATTCCGAGGGGGGAGGGATTGTATTTGGTGTACAATAAAATAAAGATTTCTAAATTTCGTTCACTTATCATAACATTAGATGGCTTCCGCCCAAACATACAGTACATATTAGACGAAGGGAGGATTTTGGAGCACTCTGAAAAAAAGTTTCCATTTACACATGCAAGTTTTTATAAAGATAATATTACACTGAGTGATCACTCAATTATGACCACCTACCTAATACTTCGTAGGTCCTCCTTTTGCCCTCTGTACAGCAGCTATCCGACGTGGCATTGACTCAACAAGATGTCGGAAGCGTTCCGGAGGTATGGCCAACTAAGTTGTGTGTAATGCAGCTAGCAATGCAGGTATAGAGGTCATTGGTGTATCCAGACGCCTGATATGCCTTTCCATAGTGTCCCACATGTGCTCTATGGGATTAACATCGGAGGAGTTCGGAGGCCAATCGATATGCTGGAAGTCAGAACTGTGTTCCTAAAACTATTCCTGCACAACAAGTGCCCGATGGCTCGGCGCATTGTCATCTTGGAAGACACCATCGCCATTCGGGAAAAAGTGTAACATAGCGGGGTGTACACAGTCAGCAAGCAGTTGACGATAGCGGAGACCACTGATACGTTGTTACACATGCACCAGGGGTTCAAATTCCTGCCAGTGAAACATGCCCCACATAATACAACCGCAACCACTGGCCTGCACTTTTGATACCATGCATGATGGATGAAGAGCCTCATGTTGTTGACACCAAATCCGTACACGACCATCCACGGTGTGGAGTAAATAATGTGACTCATCCGACCAGCACACCTTCTTCCAGTCTTCTAACGTCCAACTTGCACGCTCTTTGCACCAGGCGAGTCCTTCACCCGATGAACCTTGGTCAGGAGAGGATGCCGTAGGGGTCGTCTGCTGGTATAACCCATACGTGCGAGCGTGAGACGCATGGTCATGCCAGATATTTTTCCGGGTTGGCCCACGTTGTATTGGGTAGTCAACTCTTCAACAGTGCTGCGCCTGTACGAGTTGTCGGACCAAGCGCTTACCCCTAACATCAAACCTTTTGCTGACCTTTGCATTTTTGCCGTCGGGTCGTTGTTTGACCATTTTGACGACAGTCCTGCTACACTTTACCTACGGCAGCTCTCGAACACCCCACCAGTTCAGTTGTTTGGGAAATCGAGGCACCAGCTCGTCGAGCACCCACAATCTGTCCTTTATCGAAGTCCGATAAATCCTTCCTTTTACCCATCACGCTCGGAGGAATTTTACTACCTACCGAACCACTAACACCTTATCTATGATACGTAGGTCGACCAACTCCGCACTCTCGTACCTCACGTGGTAAACGGGTCGCATTCAGTTTTCATAGGGATGGTCATAATTCAGTGATCACTCAGTGTATATGTATTTCATTTTACGATTTACATTTATTATTTTCTCGACCTAATTCATTTTAAAAATTCTACCGTTATTGTTATTGCATTATAACTTGCTAGTCCATTCTGCTGTAACTGGGTTTGGAAACAAATTTGTCCATTATTGGAAAAATCCGTTCACTTCAACTCTGGCAAACGTTCTCTCTGTCGTGACAGACCTGCACCGCGGATTTTATGGTAATAATACACTAATAATATTGACTGCTTCACGCATTAGTTTCATTATTTCAATACTGTCCCATTTCACAGTAACCTATGATAATTTATAAGGCACATTCCTTTTTAATTAAATGAGCAATTAGAAGATTCTAACTTTTGAACTTAATCAAAAAAAGTATAATCGAAGCACCAAAGGAAAACAGAATGAATTTTTTCCACACGATCTGCAGTCTGTCATTTTTTGTCAAAAAATATCCGCAGTGTGTCATTTAGAATGATAAAACAACACCCCCCCCAAACAACACCCATCTTAAAAGTTAAGATGACCAATATGACTGGCCACAAAAAGAAAGCAGGCGTCACTCATTGTCTGCTAAAATTAAACGGTTTTGCTGCTTGAACAATGATTACTGATAATACCAGTTGATAATACTAGTTTAGAAAGACAGGATGGTAAAACATTAATGTAAATTATGAAGAACAAAACTAGAAGTGTGGGGGGGGGGAGTATCCTTAATGAACATCAGAAGAAGGAACCGAGGCAAATCCACATAACTGAAAAAGAAATTATTAAATAGAGTAAGAGCTGGGACTGTGGAAAAAATTACACCTAGGCAACTAAGATCATGATTCATCAATATATCGCGTGCATTCTATGGTCGGTTGGCCTGTTTTGCCGGAATGAGAAAAATACGTTTCTGTGAGAAAATCTCTGCAGCTTCTCCTGAGACAACCGATTAACTTAGCCACTGTGGGAGAAAAAGCCCGTTATAGTTTTCCTCGTTCCGAATGTAAATATTTTTCAACTTCAGGGCTGACGGGAAGCGAACCCAGAAATAGAGAGGAGTGAAAACTATCGGATCTTCTTCTCCAGAAAAATAGAGCGGAAAAAACCCTTTATTTGTTCAAGACGTTTGAAAATGGACTTTATTTGTGAATCTATTGCACGAGCGCGATGCTTAAAGAATCTCCAGACATATCTATAGGTTCTTTAAGCATTTACTGTATCATATTGAGATCGGCTGAATTTTATTTTTATGAGAACAAGACCATAATGAAAGTTTCAGTTCAGTTTTTTTGAAATTAGGGACAGATTTTGGACAAATCACTCGAAGAATTCAACCACATTTAAATTAAAAAGCCATCTATAATAAAAAGAGCCGATAGAGGTATTATATCAGGGAGGATTTCCACCTGGAATTTTGTAAATTTCTAATGCTTGAAAACAATACCTATTCAGAAGCGCTCATTGCTTTCCTGGTAGGGCGGATGGACGAATTAAGGTCATTAACACAGTTAAAAATGCAATGCCACTTAAAATAACATTTCCTATTCGGTATGCTGTTAATTCAATGTTTGTGGTTTTAATACACCGACAACGAAAAACAGCATCTCATTCCTCGTATGAGGAATTCCCTACATTAGAATGTTTTTCTTCCTGGTGCAGATATTGCAATCGATACGCTATCATAAATAATTAACAAAAAAAATAGAAATATCAACTTTAAATTACCGGCCATTATTTTTAACAACGATCACAGCTTCATCTACCGAACTCTAATATTAACTCCATCACCCGAGTTGATGCTTGGAAAATTTACAAATGCGTCAATCAATCTTTGTCTTCCAATGGGGGGGGAAGGGTTTCTCCTGATTAGCCAAGTAATAGCAAAGCTTGCGGCTCTAAGAAATCACCTTGGAGACACATTTACCGTGTCATCATTTGGCGACCGTGTTAGCCGGAAGAGTCGGTAGTTCGCACTCAGAGAGTTTACGAAATCCTCTCGCAGATCGATAGATGTAGCTAATTTCGTCTGGTCCTGTACATCCTGCATCCTTTTTTCTTTTAAGGTCGGATTACGCAACCATTACAGAGAAAAGGTAACACACAACTCCTAAATCCATAAGTACACAGAACAGAAACTTTGTCAAGAACAACTCCATGAAGAAATCAAACATAGAGCTGCGTTCAATTTCCCCGAGGGATCACGAGTGTTGTACCAGACTAACCTGACATATTTTCAATAGTAACTGGGCAAAGGTTTTGAATATCATTGCATCATTGGAAGTAAATGCACAGCGGAATTTGCTTTTCTGGCCTATGCCATACCAGAAGAAGCCCATAGGAAAGATAAACAACGGCCAGCGCAAAAACGTAAACTCGAACAGCAAGGGAAATAGAAATTGGTCAGGATTATACACGCAAATCACGCTAAAGAAGATGATATTTCAGTATATAAGTGGTTTAAGTATAACCGGATCCACGCAATATATGCTAAGCACTGAGAGTTGCAGTAAAACTCTCAATGCTAAGCATTGAGAGTTTTTTGAAATTAGGGACAGATTTTGGACAAGTCACTCGAAGAATTCAACCACTCTTTGCATGTAACAGAAAAAGACAAGAGACACCGAAACGGGGACTCTTTCCTTACTTTTTTTTCCGTATGACCATATAATCTTTGGAAATAATGAAGAAACTAATATGAAACCGTTCCGCTTAATGAAGGAATTGCAGCTAAGTCGGGGGCGGAATTATAGTTTTGGGAATTTGTTGAAAGACATTGCGATCCCGATATCCAACGCCTGAAGAGTGCAGCACTGCAGACTAGATGAATTCCTGTCAATTGACCTTCTAAATCAGCTACTTTTTTCATGAAATTATTGCGATAACATGTTTAATGCTCGATATGACTAGCAGGAGATCCTTTGGCTGAAGGTCTGATGTACTGAGGTTTGGATGTGTTTAGATGTTGTCTCATGAAGTTGATTAAAAGAGTTTCTATTTACACTTTTTTGTATTTATATGACCTGCAAACAATAGCTTATTTAGCAAAAAAATGTATATATGTCCGATTCTGCACGGTCACGTCAGTCGGACATATATTATATATCGGCGTATAAGTCGACTTCTATTATCTACCTCGAAAATTCGTGCTTAAACTATGTTCAACCTCCTTTTTTTTATAATCATCTTTCGTATCTCGCCTAGTAGTAATGGAAAATGATGCAAGAAAGCAAGTTTATATAGAATCAGCCAAAAAGTTCACCCATCCATACCCTCCAAGAATTTGTCTCCCTTGAATTTACTCAACCCATCCACTTCCACAACAACAGATGAAAGCCTTTCCAACAATCAACCACCCGTTGGCTGAAGTTGAACTTCCGCACATCTATCCTGCAACCATCCTTCCTCAACTTGAATTTATGTCTCCTCATTTGCGTAGTCTCAGCCAGTGGAAGAATCTGCACCCGTTCCAGCAGATATTACAGCGTAGATTTTATTACACTGCACGGTAAACTTTGAAGAAAGCGGCAAAGTGTACTCCCTCATAAACAAGGGTACTAAAGCAAGATCTGCAGCTATAGATGACAAGGTGAAATCTTTCTTATTAGTGCTATATGTTAAATCCTATTGGCTACAAAAAATAAATAAAAGGACCAGACATTCCTTCCAACTTTATTATAATTTCAATAAGGCCAAATTAGCTATTTTGCAATTTTGAAGCTCCATAGTTAATTCGCAGAAAATTTCCAAAAAATTGGGACATGCTACCATTCGAACAATGAGTCACGTGATAACATGACGCAGAGCGAGAGAGTTATAGCTGAATTGAAAGCTTGCAATACCTGCCCAGAGGAGAGATCCTTCGAATTTCCGTATCGAAGGGTCCATCCTCAAAAATACCATTTCAAGGATTATTCGGGATTGGCGAATACGGAGGGTAGAATACACTAAAATGATGTTTTGAATTTAATGCATTGGTCAATCTGGATTAAAATTATCTTGGATGTAGGTTCCAGGAGTACGAGTGATCTCTCCTATTTCACTAGCCACGTAGTGGCAAGACTTCAAACTGGGTATTGGCGCCTTTACAAATACAGATCTCCGCCCCCATTTTTCCCTTAACACCATCCAGGGACTCAGAGGGATCGAGAAGGATTATCCCGTCTCTAGGGCGCTAAATTAATGGGAGAATGTTATCGTAGTCCCTTAAAATTCATGCCGATACGAATCGTTGTTCTGAATGGGTAGGATTGATAAACCGTATCTGAATACAATAATAATGAGGAGTCTTTTCGTCATACATCCGGGTATTTGAAGAGCCGTTGTGTCCCACTTGATATAACAGTATTGATTGAATTCCTTTTGTGGGACAATTTTGAAATAACATTTGTGCATTGCTTGTCAAAGCTAAATTCAAAACTTCCTCCAAAAAGAAAAAGACAGTCCACATTAGACACGCCATTTTCTTTCTAGCAACCTATTAAAACAAATTAGCATAAATTTACATTAAAGTTAGATTCTTGTTCGTAGCCTGCTTTCGCAAGTCGTACAACATCCTGGGAATCAATAATATTTCTACGTCAAACTGAAGGATCCGATTTAATGTTGGGCTTCGGCGAATAAATAAATTCTGCGGCCTAAGTACCGTTAGACGCGACGCACTTCTGAAACAACGACTTATCGTACAATGGATTACGACCGAACAGCAATAGAAATTCCGAGAGAGTGCTTTTAGATTCTATTGTCTGCCGAAATCAACTCAGTTTAGGGGAATTGATTTCGTTTCTGTGTTCAAGCAGCAGTAGATTCAAAGTTCAAGCAATTGTCAATGGCAAGTGGTATATTGTTCCTGCGCCAATTGGATTTAGCAATAATTGTTAAGATTCTAATTGGGCTACGCTCGAAGATTTTATCGTGTTCTGTTTACACCACGTTTAATGGCTTCGTTCTGACGAATACACCGCCTCTGGTTTTCTGATTTATCAGAGATGCAGCTGTAATGCGTTGATTTAATATTTTAATATACGCGTACACGCATTTGGAAATTGTTCCTCAATCCATACGCACGCGAAGATACAAAGTTTGCTGGAAACTCCAAAGTGGAAAGCTGACAACGAATACGTTGATGGTGAGTGTGCTGTCGCCTAAAGCGTTAAGGCTTCGCTGCCGACGTTACATTCTCATATCTGCGCCACATAAACCCTGGTACCCCAGCGATTGATATTTATCATCGAAAGTCCAATGTGATTCAATCATTGTAAATATAACTGAGGAACTGGAGCGGCACCTGCGACCAGATTAATGCAAGCGAACCCCATCCATTTCGCGTACACGCCTGATTGAAACTACCTGCTAGTGGGGAGAGGCACTACGCGGAATACAGTACTACCTGGGGCCTCGTTTACTAGGAGTCAATTCCGCCGAGAACTGCTTCAGCAACACCCGGATGCGCAGGGACTTAGTGTTAATTTCCACTGCAATATCTCCAAAGAGACTATCGACAAAGTATTCATATATTTCGCGAAAATGCAGCTTTCCAGTGTAGTGCCAATACCTCATTTGTATTTTATTAGTTCAGTGGCATAAGAAACTCGAATTACAAATTCTTTATTTTATTTAAGAGCTTATTTGTTTATCAGCAAACAAACTTATGGATAATGATCATCCAGAGTTTACCAAAGGAGCAGTATCAAAGACCGCGTTATGCTAAATTTTTACACCTTCACGCCGCTTGTACATGAAACTTATGATGAAATTTTGCGCTGCATTTCCTTTCAGGTTAAGAAATTTTAATAAACGTTTTATACAAATTCATTAGCAGTAATTTTGGTGAGAGAGAATCAATCATTGCTTCTAGACTGTTGCTCCTATAAAACGCGTAGCAGTTTTTTTTTTGTTTTTTTTTTTTTTTTGTGGTGGGGAGGAAGTATTTTTGTCTTCTGATCAGAAAACTATGAAAATGTGAAATGGCACCTGCAGAGAGTATCCTAACGTGGAAATGTGTTGTCACTGAAGGAATTTAGCTAGTTGATATCTTTAAACTTTTTCGTCGAGCTAACTAAAGCCACGAGCTTTATAGTTCAGAAAATTTCAATAGGCGGGCCAAGGTCATTCATTCATTCACTGACTATCCACGTTACAGTTCCACGACTTCACGTATTGGTTCATGAAATGTATTGTTTATAAGTAGTATCACACAACTGCAATTGAAGAACCCTTCACCACAACCGAGCTCAACTTAGCTGCATCTAGAATCAGAAACAAGAAGGCTCCGGGCAGAGACATGCTCGATCCAGAAATCGTCCAGAAGGCCATTGAACTTATTCCCACTACAATACTCAACCTGTTAAACCACTGTCTCCACCAAGGATTCTTCCCCACACAATGGAGGACTGCAATCCTTAGACTTATATTGAAGAATGCAACCAAACCACATGATCTGCCACAATCTTACCGGCCCATTGCATTGCTGCCAGTCTTCAGCAAACTTCTCGAACGGATGATCTCCCATAGAATAGAAGCCCACTACAATGACGCTGGTCTCTCCTCACCTAAGCAGTACGGTTTCCGGAAAGGACGCTCCACGATTGATGCACTGGAAACAATCATTGAAGCTGCTACCAACTGCAACTCCAAATACTTTCTACTAATCTCCTTTGACTTTGCTGGTGCCTTCGATTCCCTCTGGTGGCCCAGCGTCCTGGGCAGGCTCCGAAGAGCGCATGTCCCAGAAAACTTATATAGATGCATCAAGACCTATCTCCAGGACCGGCGAGTTGTCGTGTCTGCTCCCCACTGCAGTGTCTCCAGACCAGTCTTCAGGGGATGCCCTCAGGGATCTGTCCTGGGGCCTCTCCTCTGGAATCTGGTGCTGGATGATTTCCTGAACACCAAACTCAACAATGTACAAACCCAGGCCTATGCAGATGACCTGGTCATGCTCTTTTCTGCCAATAACAGAACCCAACTAGAAGCAACTGCCAACCAGGCCATCTCTACCCTTCAAGCTTGGGCAGAGCATAACAACCTAAAGATCTCCCCAGAGAAAACCAATTCGATCCTACTAAAAGGCACCCTTGATTTGAGAAGACCACCCCAAATCAAGGTCAATGGTGTTACAGTAAAACTAAAAACAGAGCTTAAATATCTAGGTTTGATCTTAGACAAAAACCTTTCTTTCACTCCTCATCTAGACCAACTCAGGATTAAGATCAGGAAGTATGCTGCCCGAGTCTCAAGAGTTGCCCGGAAGGACTGGTGCTTAAAGAAGAGAACGCTGTCACTCTTCTATAAGGCAGTTTTCATCCCGGTCATCACCTATGCTTCTGGAGTCTGGTACAAGAAGGCCAATACCGTAGTAAACAGATCGCGCCTAGGAACTATCCAGCGCTCTCTTCTCCTTCTGTCCTCGCGTGCCTGTCGCACTGTCAGCACCCATGCGCTCCAGGTCCTCACTGGATCTCTTCCACTGGACCTGGAGATTGTTCGTCATGGGTTGCTCTACCAAATAGCCAAAGGAAGAGCAGTTACTTGTGCAGGTTTCACCACTGACCCAGCAAATAATAGAAACGCTGAAAAGAAGAGACTTAATGAACATCTAACAGACACCTGGCAAGAAAGATGGCAGACATCAACTAAAGGCGCTGTCACCAAAAGATTCCTCCCTGATGTCAGGGCCTCCTACCCCCTCACACCTGTCTGGTTTTCACCAGGACTCTATGCTACCTACCTCCTCACTGGACATGGCTCCTTCCAGAAAAAACTACATGACTTCAGAATTTCAGACTCACCCCGCTGCCACTGTGGAGAGGATCAGACGTGGGAGCACCTTGCCCACAGCTGTGAAATCTACGAGGACTTCAGGAGGATCCTAATAACAAAACTACGCTTCAACTACCAAAATCAAGAACACCTCACCCTACAGAATGAAGAAACTTACCGAGCTCTGACTCAATTTGCAATGGACTTATTTACCAGGCAGAAAGCGCTACCACCACCTTAGTATCCGAATCAATAGGTCATAACAACCATGACTGCCAATTGTTGCTACGCATCATTGAGCCATGGATGCTAACGCCTTGGACCAACTTGCACAAGACTTGACCAGCAGTGCAATAAAAGACAGGGTCCGCACATACCTTGACAAATTCCTCATCATTGATTTCTGGACAAACTTCTCTCGACCAGATGTGACACATTTCATCAAGAAGAGGCCTAGCATCGATCCCTGGACTTGACCATCAATCTTGGACTCCCGGTTTTGACCACCCCCACTGTTCGTTCTGATGGACTACTGGACCAGCCGTCAGTCTGGATGCGACACAGACTCACCAAATGGAGCCCCAATGTCGGCACCTGAACTAGACCTTACTGAACATGACCCATCCACCATAGCAGCACTCACACTGCTGGATTTCCAGCAAGTTGTCGGCTCCAACTGACTGGCCGTGCTAGCTGTACCTACCCTGAACTTGCGGAGTATATCTCTCTCTCATTTTTTTTTTTTTTTATTTATTTATTTTTTTTTTTTTTTTTTTATTATTATTTATTTATTTTTTTTTTTTTCGGCTTCTTTCTTCTGTTTCCTGCCATCCGTTCTTTTACTCCCCCCCCCTATTTTTCTCTTACAGAATGATTTTTTTTTTTTTTTTTTTTTTTGTGGGGTGGTGGTTTTCGTCCACCCGCCACCCCACTCCTCTCTCTGGTGAGGCACTGGGCATGCCACACTGTCATCAGGAGCCATCTTCCCTTTTAGCCCCTTTCTTCTGTTTCCTACCCTCCAGTCTTCTGCCTTCCTCCCTTACTTTTCTCTTGCACAACGTTTTTTTTTTTTTTTTTTTTATTTAGTTTATATATATATATATATATGTGTGCGTGTGTGTGTATATACATATATTTATATATACACACACACGCATTCCCCACAGATCTAAATCTAAAAACATCAAAATTACTGCCCGACCTATTTGGCCCTAGAACAAGTTATCAGCGAACAACCCTACGCTCTGTTAAAATTACAACCGTTGCTCAAGAAACAGCGATCATCTCATTCTCAAATCTGGTTCTAGCCACTGAAATCCCAGGAAAGTAGGTGGCAGGACCCGCCAGAGTACTGTAGCTACAGTGGTACACCCGGTCAGCCTCCCCGTGGCATGGTGTGGTAACGTCGGGTCCCACTAGGGGCTCGGCGGCTAATAGACCGGAGGAACAAAGGGCACAACACAATATACAGCACATGACCCCCACACACTTCAAATCTCTGGCCCCGATACAATGTACACCCGCGGAGATGGGAGAAATCCCAGGAGCCGTTAGACACTAACATACCTTATACCTTATAAGTAGTGTACCACGATGCCAAACCCAAAGGAATCCCACAATGGAGGAGACGTCGTCTGCAGCTAAATCCTGCCCGATTAGCAATGAGGCCAGCAGTAAGTAAGGTCCTCAAATCTGATCCCACACTGGAAGAACCCCAGCGTCAGCAATATTTTCATAAGACGGCAGAGAGCAAAATAAATTCCACGACGAGTGGAGACCGTTGTCAGCATGCTCGGGATGGTCCCAGGCCAGCAAAGAAGGCAGAAGAAATCCTGCATCGAGAACATTCCTGCATCAAGCAAAGAAATCCTACTGTAAGTGGGACCCTCGTCAGCAGGAAGGCCTATTAGTGATGATACCAGACCCACATCGGTAAACGGATCACTGTACTGAATGGGATATCAGGTTACTGAGACGACACGGAGTATTTGAGAGAAGAGGCCATTGAAGAAATCTGAATGGTTGGTTAAAACCAAACCGCTGTGGAGATATGTCACTGAAATATGATAGTGATGCAGTAGAATTCATCCAGCAATCACTTGTCCTGAAGCATTGGGACAGTTCCCAGTATCAGATGATTGTAGAGCTGGAGGAGGTGACAGAAGGCTGCGCCTCCGCTTGAAGACTGAGATTGCAAATCTGGGGAAGGACTGAGATGCTTTTTTGGCCGAGATAGAAAGTTTTCCTGTTCAAGTGCTAATAGATCAAGTTCTGTTGTAGGTCGAAATAGGCAATTGAACATAAGATGGTTCCAGTCTTCGGAGTCACCTCAGACACAAAGGGTATCACTGGTTATGCACAATTCTTGTAGTTTGCCTTTGATTGTGAGGAGAAAAGTAGTTTCGTTTGTTGATGAATTCAAGTATGGGTAAAAATTTCTTGATTACTGCTCCTTTATTTTCTTTTATCCCGCCGGGATTTCTCTAAAAGCTTTAATTCCTTCCATATTCTTTTTTTTCTTACCAGCAATATCCAAGTCCGTCCTAATGTTGATGACAAGAAATTCGGTGGGAATGTTCTTCCTCACGTAATTGGACAAGCTATAAGAGGCTAAGTTAAGGTCCAGTGGTATCTTACCAGTAGCGGTGTGTAAGGCTGGGGTGGACGTAATCCTGCAACTCAAGTTATCCAAAGAAACATCGGCCGTTGGATTTGATATAGTTCGTCAACGTCCTCTTGTTCACTAGGCGATAGCAAATAGGTGCTCTGTAAGTTACTACTGTATAAAAACTGCATAGTACATTGAATTCAGAGACCGACCTTTAAGGCCCAGTCACTCCTGATAATCTGGGATAATATTGCCACGTGGAGTTTAACCTTTCGTTTGATGCTGTTAAGATGCTGCTGAAAAGACCAGTTGTCGTCGAGAATGACATCTAGGTATTTGACAGTCCTTTGGTTAGACAGGAAATGGTTATTGATTGGGATGGTAACAGGACTGCGGACGTCCAAAGAGACTTATCAGGAGGGTCTTGCATTTTTCAGAGGAGACGGCGAGTGTCGGCCCAGAGCTAAAGCATAAAAAACGGTGGTAGCCGACGGCTTGTTTGGAACGGTCGTCTGAGATTACATGGGGCGTTGGGAACTCTCGTGAGAGCCTACAGTTCATAGTTTTCCTTCTGGCCTATTCAAATGTCAAATTTAACGCAATGCAGAGAGTGTCCTCTGTCGTTTGACATTACTTGGATCACAAGGAGAGGCTGAGTTATAGAGAGTTATTGCTTATACTGAATTTCAATAATAATGCTCTAAGAAACAGCACGTATTGATGGCTATCGTTAATAAAAACCAACCACAGCAATAAAAATAGAAAAGGTCTTTCCAAGGTTTCAATAAAATAAAAATTATAAAGATGAAGAACCGCATTTATAAGCTCTGCACATTTTTTTTTTTTTTTTTTGAATAATATATTATTGGAGTCCGCGATGTTTATCGATATTTTCGACGCTGTAGCAAAATGTTTAGCCACAGCATCGCATCCTTTCCAAACCAATTCTCTCAATATAGAAAGTGTTCGAAAATTTACCAACAGTACTTAGAAGTATTTTTGGAATGCTTATAGCAGTTACACGAGCCATCGGAACACACGGTATCGGGTATCAAGATATTCATATTAAACTTTAACTGGAAAACGTTGCAAGGAGCATGTTTTAGTTCTTCGCATACTGAACATTGAGCGCTCGGTCTTGGCCCTAATTGGAGGGTTGTTTCGAATCCGATTTCTTTGTATTGTTATCCTTGCCGTTCTCTTGGACAGAAATCTTTCCTCGAGACTCCTCTAATATTCGGGAAGCTGTGGATATTCTGACTCCGCTAGACCCATGGGATTCTGTTTCCGAGAAAACTTCGTAGTTTAGCAGCTTCACTGGAGCGCCATCTCCTGGAGATCTCTCACTGATTGCATCAACCCATCTGTTACCGAATAACCCCACTAGTAATCAATTAGCCTGCGCCTTGCCTTTACCAGCGTCTAATTCTGTTTGTAGTCTTGTACGAGGACTAGAAACACATATGCGAGATTAACCACTCTGTGTGATTTCTCTTTTATTTATCGAAAGACTGTACACTTTAGACTTTTTTTTTAATCTCAAACTTCAGAAATTTTCAAGTAACAACTCGAAGGCCGTTTTTCGCACACCTCTCCACAGAAGAGCAACAGGCGAAGTCATTGCTATTGTAATTGAGTCAGTCATGTGAAAGTTCATCGACAATGTAACGAAAGAAATAGGTGGCCAGAATTAAAATAAACCATGCAGTATCATATACTAAAAACAATGAATATAATTCTAAAAGTGCTTAGCCTTCATTTGCTTCTTTAATATAGAAACTTCCTTTTTTACTCGTGTGCATGGTAAAGGGCTCATATTCACCATTTATTAAAGTTATTAGAAACTTTAATAAATGGTGAACAACTGGGATATTCTCAATGGGGACTCAGCTTTCGCTGCACCATACACTATAATCAGATGTTTGTAGTTTTTCATTAAACCTTTTATAGATACGATATTAACGTGTTGGCCACGTTTGGCTTTAATTATCAACCGCAGCCTCGTTGGCAATTTGTAAACCAATTTCTAATAACAGTAAGGCCGTACGTTTGCCCATTCCTCCACCAATACAACAGCCAATTTCGGATACGAATTGCGGGCGTGGTGGCCTGGCCTGGCCTGGCCCAGAGACAAGTTCCAGTTCATTCACAAAAGGTTTTCAAATGGTATTAATGCTGGGACATTGGTTAGGCCAATGAAGCCTCTGCGCGGCCAATGTCTTCAAACCACGTCACTGCTGGCTCTCCGGTATGGCCTGGTGGTCTGTCATGCTGACAGAAAAGGAGCATACCCATACCGCTGCCACACAATGTACGGAAAGCAGAATTGGCAAAAATTTCAATTTACCGCACGGCATTCACGTTCCACTAACGACGATGAATGGTACCAAATGACAGGAAACCTCTCCAAAATTCATAGTTGGACTGATACGCCCTCGTATACAACATTCTCTGGGTATCTGCGCAAACACGATCATCACATCGAAAAACCGTGTGCACTTCGTCCTCAGTAACCAGTATTTCCAACGTTCCAAAGACAAATTACGACGCGTAGTGCACCAGCCAAGCAGACGCTGTAGATTATCATATGATAATAGGTCTATAAATTGCGTGTTGTCGAATTGCTGTTTTCTAGACCAAAATCTCAAGCTTCCGGGGGGGGGGGAACCATGCTACCCTCGCCTGACTAGCTCAGCCTACCCGATTGTATTCCATCTGTAGTAGCACCGTGACGTGTTCGTCATGGTCAGCCACCGTTGATCTAGGATGTCACAGTTTTGTTGCAATGGCACGAAGAGATTGACTGCTAATATGGCGACTTCCAGCGCAGAACCGGTGGAAGTCGCTAAGCTAAATTACATGACCTCCGTCTTATTGTATTTTGTCGATCTTTATTTCTAGCTTGAACTTAATTGATTTATATCTGTTCCTAACACATAGAGCTATGAATGGTATAATGGAATACGTTGTTTTTTCTCCAAATTCCAGGGATATTCCGGATACTTATGGTAATATTATACATTTAAGCTATGGTAGTACCTTTTAGCTACTGGATCAATGTAAATATACGTTTTAGTACAATAGTGAGTCAAGTTGCATAATAGTACTCTGAAGATGTACCAACAAAATGCTTCCCAGTTCTGTAACAAAGTACGGCAATGTTATTTCCAACTTTATTACTGCTGGTAAACCATCCTTCATTAAAGTGTCAGAGCGTTGCATGGAAGGTTAACAAACCCGACAATGATGGGGACAGACGGGGCCGCGAACTGGGCGAATGATACGGTAACCGACCACACTTGAGCCTTCGTTATACATTTTATATAAACGTTACGCCGGAATGCTCAAGTGCAGACCTGGCTTTATAAAATAAAATGTGCTTCGATGTTTCCAGAAAACTCTGATGTTACGAAACATCAAAGGGTGTTGCGTACACGTGCGCTAGTGTGGACGACTACTATCAGTTTTCAGTAGACCCAACTCTTTGAAGAGAAACGTTCTCACCCGTTCTTTAATAAATTATTCATTCTGCAGTTAAATAAGTGAAATGGAGTAAAAGTGGGGCAAGGAAATAACTTTTCATTTCATTGAACACTGCCACATTCCATATTCTGAACGCGATTTAAAAACTGGTGGATCGCAAGCGCTCACTGTTTCTTCGAATGTTCTTGTTTATATTCCGGCACCACCAGGTCAGAGTAGTTCATAATAAATCATGGATACAATCGTTAATCGTATTTAGCAGTCACTGGCTTGAACCACGGGCTACTCAAAGAGCGTGTGGTACTGCACTCTCGCTCCTGACCACTCGGCTGCGTAGAATGCTCTAAGTGTTGACACATTGCAATCCTGAGCCTTGTAATGTAACATCTAATGTGATCCGAAACATGAATGCACTGTTCGTTACGCCAGAATGATTACATAGCTTTAAAAATCACCACAGTGCAGGCTTTTAGAAGAAAGCAGACTATCAGCCTGTAGATCTAACATCTGTCTCAGCCAGAGGTTTTTTTTTTGTTGTTGTTGTTCCTTCTTCAAAAAAAAATATTCCAAAGTTTTTTTGCAGATCTGAAAACGCACAAACATTTTTAATTATCTTTTTAAAAGGGAGAGCATCTGTTTTCTCTTATACACTTACTAACTAATACGAGATGCACTAGACGCGCGTGAACGTTCACTGGAGTGACTACTACCTTCCTAACAGATTATTATTATGTTTATTAATCACAAGAAACCGTGAGTCGCCCCTAAAAGGAAATGTGCCGGGAGGGTGCGAAATTTGCAGACTGAGTTGCGAGGAACCATATGTATAAAGGGCACATGCGTGCTTGACCTGTGATATTTACAGAATTCAATACAAAAGTTTGTAATAATAAACAGCGAGGCAAAAGTAAATTCAGCAGGCAGAAAAGACGAGGTGCAGATGATCGTCACAGATTCAATAACTGGTGACAGCTCTCAAGTATTTCCTTTCTGTAGACCTTGTTCTCGCAGAACTCATCAGGGTGGACGCCTAACTTATTGAAGATCTGGAGCCAATTGGCCGGAAACATGTCCCTCAGGGAATCGTAAGCGTAAGCCGCAGAGGGAGGCAGGAGTCGGGGTGTTCTTCTCTTGCCTTCTTTGGGCCAGAGATTAATGGGGATAGAGAGCATCAATTCTCCCCGTGATAAGCCATGCTAGCGTGAGGGCATTTCTTGTCGTGATGAGAAGTCTCCAGGGAGTGGTGCCTAATTCAGCTTGGAGGATAGATCTGGAAATAATAAGAGGGTGGCCCCACCACCTTGTTCATCCATCTGAGCAATCAATATTCCAAACTGAGGTACTTGTTTAGGTGGGAAACAGGAGCAGAGGCCAAATTTCGGAGGCCACCGATACTGCCTTTGAATGAGACACTATCCACCCTCCCTCTCTGTAGACTTGACTAGTGGCCTGTTACATCCATGGACTTCTCAAGAAAATAAAAACAACGACTCCAATCGGAAGTTAATGTGAAGTAGAGGATCGAAGAATTGTTCGTTCTGTGCGAAGAGTATTACTTCGTAACGAACGGATGGAACATGCGCTTCAATAGCGATGAAGATGTCATTTAACTAAACACACGTTTCATATACGTTTTCGTCTTCGTTCGCTTTACACATGTGTACAAAGTCCGTGTATACGCGCTCCGAATAATTACTAATTCTCTCTCTCAGAGCATATAATATGCATATGCACACATCGATAAAGCAAATTCATGCACGCATGCAGTGTTCACGTGCATGTGCTGTGGGCGATATTGGTTTAATACGTTATTATGTCAGTAGCGAGAACATATTTAATAATGTCGATGGCTATTCATAGGAATTATCATCTCAGGTGCGACCGAGTGTTCGGGTTAACGAGAAACCGATAGTGTCAAGTGTACGTCACACTCTAGATATATGGACGTTTATCGAATGTGTCTTATTTAATATTGATCCGTATTCCTTGTAGCGGCAAATCTCGCTCTTCTACAGAACAGCGCAAAGATATTGGACTTTATCGCGCATTTTGGGAAGCATTTCCCCATTAAAAATATGTAGCTCGTTGACAGCAGCTAAGTAAACGACGTAGGGTATTTTCTGGAACACAGCCCATACATCATCTCTTGCGCCTTGTGTTAGCTTTAGAAGCATTTATAAGACGGCTACAAGAGGTGATAAGTCATGTCCAAAACCTGTTAGTCTCGATTGTCGCAGGAGACAGTCCAGCTAAAGCAGCCAGCGCTATCAACATCACCACCGGAAAGCATTTACATGTTAATGAGTATAGCACGTCTCAAAAGCAACGATAATTATACTTCGTATCCGAAAAATGTGTCGTCAAACCATTTATAGAAGAATTCTTCCTAGATCCTAACCTTGGGACTGTGGGTGGTCCCCCCCATCCGATTATAAATTTTATTATTAGACTAGTCACTTCGTTCCCGTGGTACACGAATTTTAATTCAAGTTGCTAGCCTGTTATCGAGTGCTGCAGCTTTAATCGACCAATCACTTTTGTGATCGATGAAAAAAAATTGTTTTGAGTTGTTTTAGAACATACGCCGAAGCGATTAAGGCCAGGGAGAGTAAGCACATCGTTCTTGAAAACAGGCGAGTGAAACTGCGTGAAATTAAACAAATGGTGAACGCGAGTAAGTCGACTGTTAACGAAATTGTTCACGTTGTCCTTGGGAAAGGTGTGTTGTCACTGGGTGCCCAGACAATTGTCAGAGGAGGACAAAGCAAAACGCATGGGGATGTGTCTGGAGAACTTGTTGCGATGCAGCGACGGAGGGCAGGATTTTCTCCCTCGCATAGTCACAGCAAACGAAACCCGGGTTCATCACTCTACCCTGGAGAGCAAACAAGACTCCATGACCTGGAAACATCCACAATCTCCTGTGCGCAAAAAATTCGAAACTGTTCCCAGTGTCGAAAAGTCATGGCCACAGTGTTCTGGGATCGCCAAGGCGTTTTGTTGGTGGATTTCTTGCCGAAGGGAGGAACAATCAATGCACAGCTTTACTGTGCAATAACTGAAAGCCAACATTCGACGCAAACGACCAGCACTCCTGACAAGCGGCGTGATTTTGTTGCACGGCAACGCAACTCCACACACTGCCCACACCACGCGTGAGTGGTTGCGCCGTAATCGTTGGAAAACTGTCACATGCCCGCTGTAGCCCAGACTTAGCGCCTTCAGACTTCCATTTGTTCGGCCCTCTGAAAAAACACCTTTCGGGAAAGCATTTCACCACGGATGAGGAAGTTCAACAGGCGGTGCGATGTCGGTTACTGCGTGTGGGCACGATCTTCTTCAGTACTGGTATTGATAAACTGATCCATCGTTGGGACAAGTGCACTTGTCAAAACTGGAGACTTTGTGGAGAAGTAGTGCATGTTCACTTATTTCTTGGTGTGTAATTTCAACTTCGTATTATTAGACATCATCGAGAGGAAAAATGTGCTACCTTACTTTTCGGAAACCCCTCGTACGATTAATCTCTCCGGTATTCTGTAGAAACATTATTATTAGCCATTTGGTGCAGGGAAGCCTAAGGCTTAAGCTGCACCAGCCAAAAAAGATTCTCTAGTTACGCTGAGAGAGAGAGAGTCGGAAGTAGAAAGGTATCACCAAGAAAGAGAAGAATGATGATATCCAGCTCAGGACCCTGGGTGTGCTAAGCCCATACTCACCAGATGTGAGCCCCTGGGGTAGATAAGGACACTCCAGAGTTTGCTATCCAATTTGTGCAATGTGTAGAAAACTAGCCATGTCTATGGCTAGTTTTGTACACGAGATTTGTACAACCGGAAACAAAGTTCGTGAGACTAGTGGAAAGAAACATTTCTTCACCAAATGCTGTGGTCAAATAATTAATACAAACTATCTTACCTTTCTTTATAAGGTGATTTACTTCGCCCTCGTACGTTCCTCAATATGCAAAGACGATCACTAATTCGTGGTGAAGAAGCAACAGAAAAACTCCTCGAAGTGTGCCTGCGATTATCTGGGTGTGTAGATATTACAGATCCCAGTCCTAGAAATTCTGGCACGTTCGAACAGTTGCAGGGGTGGTTGCAAACTTTTTGAAAACGTGGATAGCTTATTTTCATGGTGCGAAAATAAAGTATCAGCGGTGAACTGTTCCACCGTTAAGAACGAGAACAGTTCATACCAGGCACGATCGTCAACAAATATTCTGAGCTGATACAGCTCCTTTTATTAGAATAAGGATACAAATGCTTGCTAGCATAGCACATTAACTAGGAAATAATATATCAGTATAACCATCTGTTAAAAACTTAACACAAGCCTGTACTTTTGCTAATCTCTCAAAGTGTCCAACTTATTTTAAATGAATCTTGATTAACAGGCTGAAAAGAGTATTCACACTTCTCGGAGAGGTAGAATCCCCTTGGAGCCTATTCTACAGCGTCATTTTTACATATTCTGATTAACTAAGAAGTATCAATATTGTATGTAACACCTTATTAGTGGGGCTTCAAAAATTACAGGAATAAAAGATGTGGGGCTATGGACAGGTGAAATCGAACTGAAAAGAGAAAATCCTGCACAATCTTGTAGACAAAAACATGTTCAAAGATTGTTTTCAAATATCTTTCACACGCAGAATTTGTTCAATAGAGTGACAACTTGAAAAAAGATTGTACGAGAATATTCGCAATTAAATGGTTGGAATTTAAGATTTTTGTGTATTGGATAATGACTTTGTTAAGTGAACTCATCGACTATCATCTGCGAATTTCAAACAGTTCTAAATGAACGCGGTTTTTGCATTTCGTGAAATGATCTCGGAGTTTTATAGTTTCGCTGATTGAAGTGTAGTCATCGCGAACAACTGGGAAATGATTTTCGTCACGGCATTTCATAACCTCGATGATCATTCCGAATTTAGTCTCGAAGCCCGTTAAAGAATTCTATTTATTTCATTAATTGCGTAAGCACGGGCTGAAACATCGAACACAATTAGCTTCAAAACTATTCCGTTTAAAATACAGCTCGAATTGGGAAAAAAAACTAATTTATAATAATTCGTCGGTTGTAAAAATAGCATTGAAGCCCATAATAGAAGATGTACTGCAGTGGACATTAATTAACCACTCAAAGTTCATAAGCTCTTACCCAAATCTGCATGACACGGGTATGAAAAGATGCGTGCACGAAACCAGACCATAAATTAGGCCCTTCCAACTCGAGGGCAATGTGTGTGGGGTGTAAGATATCTGGCAGCTGCTCGAGAGGCATTTACGCAAACCTCTGCATACTGAATGCTCCGGCTCCATACTGATCTTCAGTAAAAGATTATCACGAAGTATGAAATGAAACTGATTAACATCTTGTAAGACTCTCGAAAAGTGTTTCCACTGCTAAACAATAATGGCTAAGATACAGCAAAGGGATAAACAGCTTTTCAGTGATAGAGTGCAGAAGTCAGCAAAGAACCCACAGGGTTCCAAATGTGGGGAAACAATGTGTCGGCTCATACCTGTTACCATCCCTCATGAACTCCGCTAAATATCGGATCTTTCTTGAACAAGTTCTACCAGGGTTACTTGACGATGTTCCAGCAAATGTGAGACGCAACATTTGGTGTCAACATGACGGGGCGCCTGCCCATTATGGAAGGTGTGTTCGTGACCATTTGAACAGGCGCTTTGGGCGTCGATGGATTGGCCGTGGTGGACCCGTTGCCTGGCCCCCACGCTCACCTGATTTATCGAGCCTTGATTTCTTTCTGTGGGGGCCCTCAAAACTATCGTGTATGAATCGCCTGTGGAGACGGAAATGGATCTCGTGGCGAGACTCGTCTGCGCTGCTGCTACTGTCAAAGAAACTCCAGGTGTGTTCGACCGTGTCCGCCAATCCATGCCGCGTCGGTGTCACGCATGCATCGCGTCTCATGGTGGAACCTTCGAGCATCTGTTGTAACATCATGAAATGCATCCATCTTGTACTCCATTGTTAATATTATGTCAAATAAATGTTTGCCACTAATTACTGTCTTGTGTCATTTCTGCTTCTTGTGCTTCTGCTACTACTTTCCCGTGACGTTTCCGGTTAAGGGTTCCTATGCGATTCACATTCGTTTAGATGTTACCTACCTCCCCTAAACGTTTGTACCAATATTTTTGAGACACCCTATATATAAAATGTAACATAAATATAAAAATACCATCTTCTGTATATAAGCTTCTGTCTTTATACACTGGTGTGCAAAACTTAAGGACCAACACTATTTCTAAAGGTTACAACCGCAAAATCAAACGAAACAGCCTGTGGCGATTTGCATAACTGTGGCCGTCCAATAGAAAGCTGGTGCATAAGCAAAAATTTGAATCGTGATGAGAGGGCTCACGTGAACAGATAAAAGCACCAGTTCAGCAATTATGCTGAACCGAATGGTGAGCACGATTGTTACAAACGTTCTATTGGTTTCATACAGTGCTACAGACAACGAAATGGCCAGTAGACAACATCTGAATGACTTTACCCCGGGTCGAATAATTGGGAAGGTCGAAGTGCGAGGAGTGTGGCTGCAGATTTCGGTATCCCAGAAGCATCGACTCACGTACGTGGTCGGCCTTCAGAATGACAGGTACGGCTATTCGAAGGACCAGTGGTGGTCGTCCACGAAAAACAATGCCCAATGATGACCGCTATATACCCCTACAGGCCAGGAGGGACCGACGCCAGACAGTGGAATCCATTGCAAACCAGCTGCACAGGACGAGGAATATCGCGGTTTACTGTGGCCAAGCGACTCCACAAAGGTGGACTGTTTGCCCGACGGCCAGTACGCTGTGCCCCTTTAACACCTGCCCATCGGAGACACCGTTTACAGTGGCGTAGTCAGCTAATATGGCGAGAGGTTGGCAAACATCGCTGAAAGGGATTGATATGGCGGTCGAGGGGGTTCTCGTCTGGGAAAGCGTTATCTTGGATGGACGTACACAGCTCCAGATACTGGAAGGCGGTACTGTAACAGGTGCACGATACTGTACGGAGGTAATCCTTTTCCGTGTGCATCTGTTCCGAGGTGCCATTGGCCCCGAGTTCGTTTTTATGGATGATAACGCCACATCCCATCGCACTGCAGCTGTTAATATGCTTTTGGAAAATGAGGACACTGTTCGTATGGATTGGCCTGCACGTTCAACCGATCTCAATCCAATCAAACACATATGGGACGCTCTGTGGAGATGCCTAGCGGCACGTCCACACCCACCAGAAAATGTTCACCAGCTGAAGATGGCGCTGACAGAGGAATGGACGATGTTATCGCAAGAACTTATCAACAACATTGTTCAAAGTATGGACATGCGGTTCAAAACCTGCATCGACATTAGGCGTGGACTGTTTGCCCATATCTCCTACTGAGGACCACCTCTTTCCTTTGTTCCATATTTGGCAGTGATGCATCTGTACCATAATAGCCAGTGCATGTTGCCATTTTTAAATAAAGTCCCTCTGTACCGTTTTGTTTCCGTTGTTGTGTCAACGTTGTTTCCTTCATCATTTCTGTACCTCACGAGGTTCCTTTGGTACGCTTTTTCCATATCCAGGCCACTCCTATGAGAAGCTACAAGTGAAAATCTGATTGATCCTTAAGTTTTGCACACCAGTGTATGTACTATTCTATCGAAAATTCCAATAGCTGAATGAAACATTAAGAAGAAAAAAATTCTCTAAAATAATGGCTTTCACAGAATGGAAACCTTGATACGGATTTAAAAATACAATGTTTTTAAAGAAGCTATAATATTTTAGTTCTCATTTGTTAAAAACAGTTGTAACTATTAATTGAACAATGTAAAAAATCATTGGTTTTTTAGCACGTCGTTCTATCTTTTGATTAATGTAAATTCTTATATTAACCGAAGCATAAGAAATTACTTTTTAATTAATTACGATATACAAATAAATACTTTTTATTCTGTATTTTAATTTTAAACATCTCTATAATGTAATATACAATATAATGCAATGCTCAACTTCCGGAGAAGTATTACATTCATTTAAAGCTTAATGTAATGCTTTGCCCGTGAATGACACGTATTTATTTATGTACTACCATTTATCAAAGTAGACTTTCATAATCAGAATTTCGAAACTATAATCAGAGTTGTTATAATCAACTCTGATTTGTAATTTCGCATGTTTTATAACGACTTCAGAGTGTATCAAAAGAACTGGGGATTTAATCATCCCTCTGAGCATTAATTTTAATTCCTAACCTTGACATAAAAAAGCAAGAATATTTTAATTCCTCGTAAAATTCCTTCAAATGTAAGAAAGTATTGTTAGTATTTTGCTTGAGAGATATTATATGAGAATTTTTAACGTTTAATATTGAACAGTGAATTACCTCAAATCCTATTGCCTTCAGTTTTCTAAATAATTCATTAACAAAGAACCCTTCTTAACCCTCTTTGGGATTTTCTTATTACATCAAATAAAATAAATTTATTTATGCATTAATTATTTAGTAGTTAATTGCTAATTATTTATTTGGCCTGAATACAGAATCTCAAAAAAGAATCAGAAGCGTTGCCTAATTAAATCATATAAATATACACTGTAAATACTCAATATACACTGTATGTATTAATATACACTATCTTCATTGCCTCCAGACTCTTCTATTTCTTAATGAGTCTGATGTCATCTGCCTTACAGAAACATGGTTAACGGCGGATAGCTTGATCTTAACCCTTTTAATACCTCTTACAAACATATAGGAAATCACAGGAGGGGTGGAGGTGTTTAAATCCTATTTAACGATCGATTCCAGCCAATAAGGACACGAGTGAGCCAGTCGAACAGCTTTGAGGCAATCTGCCGACACTGAGGAGTCCCCTTCATCAAATCCAATGCTGCCTGGTTTACATTCTCCCAGACCACAATTTAGTGCCTAAAATTCCAACTATTGTAGCGGATGATTTTAACTTGACACTGCTATGGCAATGCTCTTGCGGGCCTTGAGGCCACTCTTCGGGCCTTTAACCTTAACGGTTAATGACGCTACCAATCTTCCATAACTTGCAAGACATCAAACTCTTATCTAGCAATTTTCGATTCCAATCTTATCACTCGCCAATTGCATGTAAACTATCCTTACAGAGCAATTCCCTTGGGTTCCCTGAGGAGTACTCTGTTGAGTTGCCTAGAATAGCTTTCTCTACTAAATATCTGAAGCCATAGTTCATTCTCCAGTGATTGATTGGGTTTGACTGGGGCGTCTTTATTCTGAACCGTCGAAGGATGCCATTATGTTCTTGTCCGGACAAATGAAGTTAATTGCACTATGTGGTACAGCCAGAATAGCAAGGATTGGTAACAGGTTGAATCGGTGTTTTAATAAGGAAACTAAGATGGCTTTCATCAGCAAGAAGGCCTACCGGAAATGGCAGAAAACCCAACTTCCCTCAGACCTTTCCATCTTTAAGAAAGAAAGAAAGAGCGTGCTTCTTGAAAAAGAAAAGGCAAATCCTTAACCAAGCTGTTCTGGATAGATTAAAGAAGGGTAGAAGGATCCTTTCGCATCGTATCATCTAGCTATTGACCAAAAGCTTGTCCAGGAATGGGAACAGTTCAGCTTTCTGCAGGCAGATTTTCCTGATCCTGATTCCTCTCTCTCTCTCACAAGAGGACTGGTTACCTAGGGCACAGTTGACTGACATCGAAATAACTAGAGAGACCCTAATTGATGTCATTAGAAAATTACCCAACAAAGTTACTGTGGGTCCAGATGGTTTCCCACTCTTTATTATCAAAATTTGCAGCACATATATAGTTGACCTCCTCCTTCACCTTTTCAGACAAATCCTGCAATCTGGAACAGCTCCTTCAATTTGGAGAACTTACCATGTTAAGCCCATTCCAAAGATCAATAAACCTAAATCTCCTAAAGACTTGCGACCAATCTCCATCAGTTGTACTTTACTCAAAATTTTTGAAAAAGTAATTCAGCTAGCAATTGTCCAGCATTGCTCTGGACACAGGCTCAAGCACCTACATACCGTTCTGCACAGAAAATTGACAACTACCAATCTTCTTGATACCCTCATTAAATCGGCCTATGACAGAATACACCTCCCAGCTCTTTTTACCATTCTGAAACACTACTTTGGCCTGACAGATACCTTATTTCAAATTTTAAAGAGTCATTTTTATTTCATAGACACCTGTCTGTGACCCACAACGACTTCCAGGTAACTATTGACGTCTCAAGAGGCAGCCCGCAAGGAAGCGTGCTGTCAGCTATCCTGTTTTCAGCAGTTTTGAAGCCTTTCCTAGCTCAGAATCCTAACTTTGTCTCTTACGCCGATGATCTGAAGTTCTACGTGAGCTCACATCATAATCATCAGATTCATGATATCAACCAACAAGCAGAGGCGGATTTAACGGTGGGCGCACCGGGCCCTGACTTCTGAAGGGCCCACGCAAAACCCCAACAAATTAGTTGAACATATTAGTTCAACTAATAGTTGAACTAATATGTTCAATAGAATATGTTCAACTATTAGTTCAAAACTTTGTGATTATTATGCTATTATTAATTATATTATACATATATTATATTCAAATTTTATTGGAAATAAAACATTAATAGTACATAATATTTTTTACTTATTTAAAAAAATGGTTAACATGTATTTTTATTTTCCCTGTCTCTCTCTTTTTTTAAGGGGCCCAATATTTTCTTCTGCGCCCGGGGCCTCAACCGACCTTAATCCGCTCCTGCCAACAAGTTTCTAGGCAGATGTTGAGCTTGGAAAATTATCTTGCCACAATTCGGCTGCACCTGAGCCCTTCCAAATCAGCGCAACAGCCGATAACCAAGAACAGTCACAAATGATATCCAAATCTTTGTTAGAGGGGAGCCGGTGCAAAAAGTGACCTCCCATTTTTGTTGGGGTGAGGGGGAATTTTACCTCTCCCCCAACTTCTTCCCTCTGGTGAGGCATGGGCTTCCTTACTGATCTACTAGGGGTCGCCTACTCTATCGTCCCCATACTTCTGTCTTACTCCCCCAGCCTTTAGTCTCCCCTCCCTCTCTACCTTGACGGAAGCGTAAGCCCCATACACCTAAATCTAAATACAGTATGTCAAAATTATCTTTCGCCCATCCGTTCGGCCTTTCTAAATTCAAGCGACACCTCCCCTCCCGCTCAAGTGACAATATCCGCACATATATATATATATATATACATATATATATATATATATATTGGTGTGCTGGTTGGTATGCATCAGCCAGCGCTGCTTGTTCGGCACATCCTGAGGTGTATTACTCCGATCCCTCTCTATGCATCAGAAATTTGGTCATCTGCCCCTGCTTCATACCTTCACAAGTATCTCAGTTTAGAATATTGGTTGCTTAGATGGATGAACAGGGTGGTAGGCAACCCCCTAACTATCTCCAGATCGATCCTACAAGCAAATCTGGGCACCACCCCTTGGAAACATATCATCATGACAAAAAATGTCCTCACGCTTGCACGGCTTATAACGGGGCGAATTGATGCTCCATCGGTATCCACATTAATCTCTGGCCTGAAGAAGGTTTGATTTGGTTTTTAATGGCGCATTGGCAGCTAAGGCCATAATGCGCCCCTGAATAGCCGCTAGGAGGCGAAGGTCAGTGAGTTACTGAATTATGTGCTCCTAAAAATACTCAAATACCTAAGTTAAACTGAAAGAATCATAAATGAACTGCATATTGACAGAGAGCTTATGAGAAGTGGAATCTGGATATAGTGTCTACTAATGGAATCCTGAACAGGTAATATGTCTAATCTTGATTTTAAGCATTCATACTTCGTGTAATAGTTGAAAGGAACGGTTGGTTTATAGCGATTCAGTGCAGCGGAACATAGCAATATTCTGCTTAAGGCAATACGGCACTTAAGCTCTGGACAAGGTCAAACGGTGACAAAGTTAGGGATTAAAACCTCCCCCATTTCCACCTGCATATTTCATAGGCTAGTCATCGAACGATAGAAGTGCCCTATCTTGTTGTACTAAAGACTACCTTCCTCGAAATTACTGAAATTCCAGCCCCCATTTGCATTTCAGAATGACAGATTTCAGCGCATCAGCCGTGCCGCTTACTTGCTGCATATGTCTGATCAATGATGACTTCATAATTAAATGCGTTACTTGTCACAAAAACTATTGCAATAAGCCTGATTGTACTTCTGTAGATATTAAGAGATTAAACAAAACTAGAAAACGCAAGTTTGAATGTGACGCTTGTAGGCAACAAACAGGGAAAAATAATGAAGAATTACCTAATGAAGTCATTTGTGAAGATTCATGCACAGAACAGATTAATGACCTTGAACAAACAACAAGAGAAATCCTCTCTCAGACTGACCTTGGAAATGGCATCTTGGGCCATCCTGAAGGATCAATTTTTGAAACCTTGGGATGTGATATTTGCCCGGAAGACTGCGAGCACTCTGAAGGGGCTTTCGCTAGACAGAGGAGCAATCATAGCCCGGATGAAAGGCAGGAGGAGAACCGTAAAGAATATGTCTCGCGTACGGAATTAAAGGATATCCTTGCAGACTGCATCAGCCCCTTTTCGATGCAGGCTGTGGAATACGCTGAAAACCTCGCAAGCAATTTCATCCCTGTACATAAAATGCTACAGGAACTGCAGGAAGAGAATTTTCTTCTCAAAGAACAAAACAGTAAAATATTGCACACCCTTAAACGACTGGAGGAAAAGCTAGGATGCTTTGAATCAGTCCTCGTTGCACAAGGTGGCTCAGCGGCCCCCGTAACCGACGAAACTTGCTATGCGAGGCAGAGCTACCCAAAGAAAAGTAGAAGTGGTATGCATGGATTGTACAGGATGACAGAAAGCATTCAAAATCAGAAACAGAAGACAAGAAAAGAATTGAATTCGGGGGAAAACATATCAGAACGAATTGCAAAACTACAAGACAGCCAAATAATATGTGAATTTCAAGCCCAGCCGGGAACTGTCTGTTTGCAGCAGGACCTCGCAAGCAATAGCACCAAATCCAGTGAAACTTTAGGGGCATTACAAGGAAATGGCTCCACACATTCCACTAGGAAAAGTCGAAACCAAAATAAAGAAGTCTCAGAAATATTAGGACAACAGGAATCAACTGAAATGATTGGGGCATCCATGTATTCCAAGAGTACGATCGCGAGAGTTACATCTTCCCCCTCAAATCATGTTCCTGCAAACCCACTCACTTATGCGCACATCACTATGCTACCTAAAAAGCATAACACGTTTGAGGGTAGAAAAACCCGCCCATCCCAAAATTTCATGCCTAGTCTTGCCGAGGATAGCCGACGACATAATCCAGTTCACAGAGAAAGTATTAATGTGTCTTCCTGTAACACACCAGAAACAAACAAACGGTTTTCTGAAATGTACAACATTACTTCCGTTGCAACCAGAGAGCAAATTTTTGTATCAAGGCTGGGACCCACAACACAGCCCAAAAATATTAAAGCCATGTGTGAGGGCGAACATGGGATAACTGTGGAAGTAAAGCAAGTGAAAACACGACACCCAGCTTACTCCTCCTTTATAATCTCTTGTCCACCAGATAAGGCAACTCGCCTACAAGACGTAAGCGCCTGGCCAGTAGGTACCTTAGTCAAGCCCTACAGAGACAGATGGGCCAGACCACTGGTTAAAAATGATGCAAGGAATCGGGCTCAATAGCAATCAAGAAAACTACCCCCAGCTGGGGATGCAGAACATCACATCCACCTGTTTGCACAAAACGTGAGGAGCATCTCAAATAAGCTCCACACCCTACAAACGATGATGATGTACGGGGACCTGGATTTCATTTGCCTAATCGAAACCTGGTTGGGAAATGGAAAACAGTTAGATCGGCTAACTGCGGCAGCAAACTGCAAATGTGTGGGAACCGGAAGAACAGATAGGCGAGGAGGGGGAGTTATAATTTGCTATCAAAATAAATACCAGTCTATAAGAGAACGAAAAACCAATTCAAATAATTTTGAAGGGATTTGCGTTACCTTTTCAAAAGAGCACGTGAAAATACAGATATGCATCATATACCTCCCACCTGAGCACACAAAGGAGACAAGAAACGAACTCTATGCTTGCTGCAAATCTAAAGCCATCAGTCGACACAATAATAGCGGGAGATTTTAATTTGCCTCTTCCGAAACACAGGGAGGCCAAGAAAGAGCTGGATGCTACATTGGGTGCATTGCACTTGACGCAGCTTCCGACACCAGTAACAAGGGGAATGCAGCAACTTGACTTGTTGTACCATAGTTCCTTAGACATAAGGCTAACGCAAAACTGCATAAAATTTAAGTCGGACCACAATCCCATTGAAATAGAAGCAGCACTGAAGATACACAAATACATGCAGGGTAACCACACGAACTGGGAAAAGCAAAGTAAGTATCTTTTCTCCGTGAAGTATATTAATGCAGAGGTCATTCTCAGTCACCTGACTAGTTACAACTGGAATGACCTGCAAGAAAAGCCAGTAGACGAAGCTTTAGAAATGATCACTAAAAAGCTATACCAAACAGCATTGGAAGGAGCAGCAAAAGAAATCAAAATATCTGAGAGAACAAAAGAATGGTTTAACCCACAACTGAAAGAAAGTTTCCTCAGGAAGCAAAAACTGTATAGAAAATGGCAAAGAACGGGTCATCCTGCCGATCACATTCGTTATAAGAAAGAAAGAGCACATTTCATCAAAGCAAAACGACAGGCACACTGCAGTGTTATTCATAACAAACTAAAACGAGCAAAAAGAATTACTAGCAATAGAAATAGCACAGAGAATATGACAGAATGCATTTTCAAGGAATGGGCTAATAACACTTTTAGTAACCTGCATGGACTGAATCAAATTGAGAACACTGATAATGGTAACAAAATTTTGGAATTCCTGAAAGATTTAAACAAGCGAAACTATTCGGCAAGAGAGGAACCAACAAGACCTCCATTGAGTGAAATACAAATCACCAAAGAGAGCGTAATGAAAGCAATCAACGATCTGCCCAATAAGGCCACTGTTGGACCAGACAAATTTCCAATGTTCATCCTTAAAATAAGTAGCCCATTTATAATAGATCTATTACTGCACATCTATCAGAAAATCATCAGGTCAGGAGCTTTCCCGCAAGCTTGGAAAAATTACATTGTAACCCCAATACCAAAGATTAAAACACCCCAAATTGGCTAAGGATTACAGACCAATTTCTGTTAGTTGCACCCTACAGAAGGTATTCGAAAAAGCGCTTCTTCCCACCATCAATCAACACTGCTTCAGCCATAGACCACCACATTTGCACTCAGTTATTTCGGGTAGATCAACAATAACAAACTTACTGGAAACCCTTTTTCGCGTGCAGAAAGCACTAAATGAGAAAAAGCAAATTGATATTATTTTTTTGGATATCTCCGCAGCCTACGACAACGTCTCAATTCCAGCGCTCATTGCGATTTTGAAGAATTATTTTAATGTAAGAGGAAATCTGTTAACTATAATAACCAGCCTGCTAGAACATAGGAAACTTATTGTTAAGCACCAAAAGCTACAATCTTGCTTTACCATCTCGCAAGGAGTGCCTCAAGGGGGAGTTCTTTCGGCTACTCTCTTCGCGGCCGTCCTGGAGCCGTTTCTTGCACGGTACTACAATTTTATAACATATGCTGACGATGTAAAATTCTTCATCACTTCCAAAGACCATGAATCAGCAGAAAGTATTTGCCAGATGGCAAATAGCACAATCCGAGAATTTGAGAGCTACCTGGATTGCATCGGGCTCCGTATTAATGCACAGAAGTCTGCCCAAATGACCATAAGTTACAAGCAGAATAAAAATGACATCTCAATCTCTGTGAACGGGTCTAGTGTGGAAAAAGTGCACTCTCACCTGGACCTGGGTCTTAAGTGGGATGACAGACTCACCTTTGCTCAACACTTCGCCCATATGAAGACAAAAATATTCGCCGCTTTATGGGCTACTAGGCAGGAACTGGTAGGAATTAGGGATCCTCAGCTAGCGACCAAGTACATTTTAATGTGTGTCCTGCCAATTGCAATGTATGCCTCGCAAATCTGGTCTTCAGCTCCAGATTCACATTATAAGTCCGTCCTTGGGATCGAGTACTGGTTCTTGCGATGGCTTAACAGAGTTGCTGGCCACCCTTTTACTATCTCAAGGGCCATTCTCTACTCAAACCTTAACATCACACCCTGGATGCAGCGGACAATTAACAGGAACATACACACTCTCGCACAAATGCTCACAGGCAGAGTGGATGCTCCAGTCCTGGATAATATTCTAGTTAAACCGCGTGCCACTGCTAGACGTTGCGGAGAACTAAATAATCCACTGCGTTCAGTCCTGAACAATCTTAGTAGCCTGCAAAGATTCTTCCCATCAAATGCAGCGAGAATATTTAACTCACTACAGATAGATGCCGAAAAACTGTGTGAGGATGCAACATACCGGAAAGAGATCTTCCAGGATTCGTACAGACTTACCGAAATATGAATCGGCCGCAAAGTACTAAAGAATTGTGAATAAAAGTGAAGCTTTCTGCTTTAAGAACAATAATAATCTGTTGACTGTAAAAATATACCTTCTGTAACAGTTATGTTAATATGTAAGTTATATGTGGAATTATTAATGAATTGTAAATATATGAGCTGTATAATGTTTGTACACAATCATAAATGTGTAAATACTGTATGTATTAAACATAAAATGTGTATATAATATTTCGGGACGAGACTACGTGTTCAGTATATGTAACCCACTGCACGTAGTATCTCGTACCCTGATATGTACTTAGCACCCTCCTGGCACTTTGCCGTCCCGGGGTGGTTTCCTTATGGAAATAAACAGATAATAATAATAATAATAAAAAGAAGGCAAGAGAAGAGCACCCCGACTCCTATCTCCCTCTGCGTCTTACGCCGTCAAGCATTGATTCCCTGAGGAACATGTTTCCGGCCAATTTTTTTTTCGGATCTTCAATAAATTTAGGATACACCCTAATAGGTTCTGTGAAGACGGGAACGAAATCCTCAAGAACTACTACTATCAGATAATGAATACATGATGTTCACCTGCTCCTGGACATGACTGGACTGCTTTTTTTTTTCTTTTAATTGCCTATTTCTATATGACAATGACTTTGTTTTGTCTCCATGCATTTCTATATTTAATCCTGTAAATTTCTCGGGTCGAGCACGCATGTACTATTGTGCATTGTACATGTGTTCCTCACAACTTAGTCTGTAAATATTCACACCCTTCTGGCACAGTGCCGTTCCGGGATCACCCAAGGTCTCTAAACTGATTTTAATGATAAAAGTGTGGAATCACGTTTCAGTTTTCTAAATTTACAAAGTTTTTTATAAAAACAAGACGAACTTGTTTACCAATTTTTATTAAAATATTTTCTGTTATGTATAAAAATAAGAAAACTGAAATAAAATTTTTAGAATATTCGAGAATATTCCACAATGGTGTAGAAAAGTGGTTCCCAAACTACTGTGATCTACGAACCCTTTCAAAAATCAAAAAAAAGTTCAAGGACCCATATAAATAACATATGCATGTTATTTCTGTATATGATCGACCACCGTTTCGCGGACTCCCTGGAACTGGTTCCCCAGTTTGGGAAACGCTGTTGTAGAAGATGTCTGAATATGGTAGATGAGTCTAGAATATCCTAGAAAGTAGGAGTATTATTTCGATAATATAAAGATTGTAGATTATTGTAGACCAGCGTAGTTGAATATCAATATGAATCCTTTCAATATTTTTTGCTGTAAATTTTTGAATTCCTAATAAAAAATCTTAAAATACATTGTGGTGTGTTGTTTTTTATATTTAATCTTTAACCTTACATTGCCATAGCTAATTTCAAAAAATTAACGAAAACTACTGTCGTACACTGCCATTCCAAACTTTTAGGCGGGAGTGTATACAATATAACTGTCAGTAACTGTACCGAATGTTGGCACGCGCAACTCTGCCAATAGAGGAGAATTTTTATTCCACCTCTTTTTATCCTTATGTTTATATCTTAAGGTTTTTTCCCATTTCTTTATATCCAATCACTACCTTTTTTGTGAGAAGTTGGCAAATTGCCGAAATCTTTATCTCGAATACACTTTTCACGTGTGCAGAAATGTGTTCGCGATGAACATTACTTCATTGAACGTGCATATGTGTCATCCTTGACTATCAACGAAAGCCAATCAGAGTTATCTGTACATTCATCAATAGATCATCGCGTACTATGAGTGCGTGCATGAACGTTCATCATAACAAGATATGGCGAGTGATAGCACGTGGAAAACATATTAGGGACAGGTCGTGACGTTCAGCGTTGTGGCGCTGGACCAGGAAATGCAGTATCACACGGAGAACTGCACTGCACCAAGAAAAAGAAAGAAAGTCCAAAATATTCAAAAATGTCAATAGCTTTAAACTGGAACGTATCAGTGCAACTCGAGGCAAGTTGAAATATTTAGCCGGAAAGTATATAAACTACAATGTCAGTATGAGACACGTCTCAAAACAATTAATTTACTGTCAGGGTTAAAACTGCATTAGCATATATGTTTCTTCAAAGATACACCTGTAATTTTCTTACGAACATATCTTCATCGAATCTTTGTATTGCGATAATTCCCTAACATCACTCGGAAACACGCTTTTAAATAGTGCAGATTGCGAATTATGTGCTTATCTCTTTTTAGGCACAGTTCTTGGAAAATAGGTGGCATTGCAGATATAGTCTGCACACTAAGCTTAACTCAAGTGAAAATTCTTTGTGTCACTGGAACTGTAAGTAGCTAGATTATTGTTTCTAATACACCGGACTGCTGCTTTCGCTATAGCTTGATTTCATACGGTCTTTATCGTGCGTTATATCTCCAGATTGGATGATTTTCATGTCATCCGGAAGAAAAACCTCACTGGAATTGTAATTAAATGTCCAGCGATTATTTCTTGAAAACAGTATCGCGTAAATGACCTCTGTTAGACAGGGATTCCAACAGAAACATGAGGAAAACGAAATTACATTGTAGCCAATGCCATGACAGGAAGCAGCGAGTTAGTTTGGAGAAGAAATATCGGCAATCGATCTCATTACAACCATCGCCACCCACACACACTTCTACGAGTATGTTCATGTGTGCGAGCCCGTGCAGTGCGAATTTTACGTATATGCTAAGTTCTTCTGATACGGAGAGGTCCTAATCCTAAAGCGTGTGGAATCACACAACACACTTGGAGGATTCCACAGGCCTTGTATCAAACTTCCGAAGTCCGTGTCCCTGGCTCTTTGTGGTAGCGTAGTCGGCACGATACCTCGCTATCTGCCACTCGTTGGAGCGGTCTGGATTCAATTCTCGTCGAGGACAATTTCTAAAGCCCTCTTCATTCAAGGCTGTAGTTAGCCGATTTTAGGCGACGGGTGTAAGGTTTTTCACCGTGATTTATTCCGGGTTTTCACACAACATGCAGATCGGCCCATGAACCCACACTTCTCCAAACATAGTGCATTTGCGGTTGTGAGCGCACACTTGTGGACCGTTAATAACAGTATTTATTTATTGAGCCCATCCCTGAAATTGAAACCGTTTTCCATTTCAGTATCTGCATCCCATCCTTCACGCCATCTGCACTCGGAAAGGGTCCGTCCACTACTTTCCGCAATGCTGATTGCAATCAGCCATGCCAAATTGATGGGTTTCGTTTCGTTTCGTTAGAACAGTGCTGTATGCAGTTCTATTAAAATCTTTTAATAAAAGATTTTAATAGAACTACTCCAAAAAAACACCTGAATACCCGTCGATTTCACACTGCCGATTCTGCTATCCACTTCAACAGCGTCTTGGTCTCCCTTTGGCCACTGTGACACACACTCCACCCTCCTTGACAGACTTCCCACCAATGAACGATACACTGCCGCGGGTACAGGCTTCCATTCCTCCTGCAAAACAGCGACCACTTGGGATACCGAGACGGGGCGTGTTGGTCTAGGCCTCACACGACGTTCCAGCATCTCCACAGGTGATCCATACGGTTCAAATCGAGACTCTGAATGCATTTTTCAAACTGTTGTATATTAAGGTCCATGAACCATTTCGAACAACACCGGCGGTATGGAAACAAACATTGGCACGTACCGAAGAATTGCCATATCGTAGGGAGCATAGAATTTTCCAAAAATGTTATGGTAGGCGTCGATGTCCATTGTTCTCCGCACAATCACCTCCAATGTGGTGCGTATATTTTAGAATCATCATGTAACTTCTACGTTTCATCCAACACAATATTCAATCCGATACAAACACATTTTTGTGTTTATATCATTTAGATTTTGCAACAAGGTAACTAAAGCTATGAAATATCAGCTTATTATATCTGTAAGTTATATTGCGTTTGTATGTCCAGTTTACCTCTTTTTTTTTTTTTCTTTCCTTTGGTTCGATAAAGCAATCGGTGTTTCCGCGAAAAAACCCATGATGCTTTCGCCCGAGACTATTAACTCGACCACATTGGGAAACACTCATAAGAGTTCCTCCCATGTAGAACGAACTCAATTCTGAGTCTTTCCCACACGGCGATTGTAACCCTGCACCTGCACAGATATGATAAACCACACGAATTGCGCAGTATGTTCAAAAATAGTCCATGTACTAAAAAAAAATTCCCCAAATAAAACCCTCAAAAAATTCTCTGATTTGCAAACAAGAGCAATATCCTTTGATATTTATTGCGAAATGAGGATAGCAGTTTTTTTTCATTTATTTATATCTAAAAGCAAGATATAATTTTAGTAAAGTAATGTTTTACTTTAATTTGAAGTAAGTATGGAGTTTGAATTACCATAACATTTTGCAGTGTAGAATCCCCCGCTGGTTTCTGATTAGAATAGCATTAAAATCCCACAAACAGATCCGTTTGTAGATCTTGAAAAATATACACTGCCAGTTAGTGTAACTTTGGCAAATATCCAGAACTTATCTTCGAGGCTTTCAACTGCCCGTCTGTGGCTTACCGTGAGAGAAAAGCAAAAGAGAAGATCTAAAAGTAAACAGAGCAGTGTAGCCAACAACGAGCCACATAACTGCACAAAGATGACTTCAACGTAGTAAGTATATTATTAAGTCATATAAATAAAGAATTTGCTACGTTGCCGTTTAAATAATGTGATAATGACTTTGCAGTTTAAATATATTTTATACTTATTCATATTAAGTCCAAAATCTGCACTTATAGAAAATACACCTTGAGGCTGACAAATCGATAATTGATCCCGATATAATCAATTATAAAACAGCGATCTGTGGTTACCAACTCAATAGAAAAGAACGCGAGATGATTATTTAACCTCTTCATAAAATTCTAAATTCCTGAACTTTTGTTCCGTCTCTTAGTTCTCTGGTGAGACGAGTTGGTCCAGACTGCAGCAAGCACAAAAGATCAATAACGATATTGGAAATTTCCGGTGTTGTCGTTGTTACAGTACGAGAAAGTGATGAGAGCCGTAAACTTTTATCGGAAAAGCGTCAGAAAAGCCAAGAAAAATTTTGTACTTCCTGTCAAGGTCAAATGTTCCGCAACAATTATCAAAGTTTTCGTGGTTTCTGTTAGGTTCCTTGAGGAAGTGGCCGATAAAGACTTTTCAATGAAGTTGTTCGCTCGAATTAATTGGAAGAATTAAATATTTCGTTGAATTTATTGCTTTATTCATTGCCGGAATTTTTATAATCAAAGAATTCAATTTAGCAGGCAGAAGCGCAAAGTTGTATTCTCCTTAACACTTATCCATTCTATAAGGTACAGAATTTTGGGCAGGCTAACGGACAAATGACAACTATTCATTTAACATTTACATTTATTAATTTAAAATTTCTCGTAAATATTTCTATTTTATGGTTAATGGATATTGAATGAAGAACCTAAGGTTTCCCAGCGAAAACCCATGTAACTCTCATTCGAAACAGATTAATTTGGCCTTAAATCCAGATAAGCAGAAGCCCTTCTTTCTGTCCTTTCCTTCAACCTTAATTGTTGAACGCGGGCCCCTTAAACTTTAGGACGTAATTTGCCTTTTGTCATCAGCGTGTCAGTCAATGGAAGCCTAATTACTATCCTAATATTCTTTTAATACCTGTACAAGTGTAACAGCAAATATTTAACTTGGTTCAACAAATAGTTAATTTAGTACTCGCCTATTGAAAGTTCCAGTTCTTATCACCTAAAACAATTCCCTCAACAATTCAGGTTGAAGGAAGTGGACCATAATCTGCCACGCTGGTCCAGTGCGGCTTGAACCCCGGTCTACTCAATGAGCGCGTGCTACTGCACCCCGCTTATGACCACTCGGCTATGGACGGTTAAATCTCCGCGTGTTAATGAGAACGATACGAATGTGAGACGTCCTTGCAAATAAGAGGCATCCGACTTCTCACGCTACATAACAAACAGAACTATCTGTGCAGGAGAAATAATCAATAACAGTACTTTAAATGCGATATTTCTTCTCTACCGTGTTTTGCTTGTATTTTCATGGGAACGTCCTCCTAAAATATTGATTCCCACTTTTGGATCTCCCTGTATATCCCCAATGACCTTTCGCGTTTAGCATTAACGTAAAGAATAATTTTAAAATAATCCAATTCGAGCATGATTGTAACTGACCACAGGTGTTTTCCCATTGGAAAAAATTATCAACGTTTTATAATAATTAATGCTTATTATTAGGCAAAATATGATCTCAGGGAGTTCCACTGTCTAATCTAATCATATCAACACCATAATGATGTACTCACTCACACAAACATGCTTTTGTAAATAAAATGCAATCATCGGTAAAAAAGAGATTTCAGCTTCGAACTAAGTCCACGTACTTTGAAGCGATAAAGAGGTCACATCGTCTCCTGTGATATTTTCGTCACCACTCTTGTAAACTTCCATTTCGTTACTAATTTTTAAACTGACGTTGACCTCAAATGGCAGCTATTACCTGTTATCAGTTTATAATATTTTTCTCCGATAATTTTGAACTTCTGATTTTATTGGGCTTTGCCACAATGGTCAGGATTATCTCAAACTAAGTACTTTCTGAGAATCACGCAGAACTGTTCGCGATGACCCTAACAGAAAGAATGAAAAGAAACGAAAGAATCTTCTGATAGTCAATGGAATGTCGAATATCCGACCAAACAAAGAACAACAGATGGAGCCTCATAATTGCAATGCATATATCAGCTTCATATACATTAATCAGAATATTTTTAACAGTAAATCAATTTTCAATCCAAATAATAAGAATGTTGAGTTGTCTTTCTTTGACAACATCAGGCGTGAAGTATTTTTATTCTTTTTAAGACCAGAGACGTAACCTGAAAAAATGCTACGTATTCCTAATACATTTTTACCGAACAAATTGTTTATTTGAACTCTTCAATCGCTAATCAGTATGAATAATCAACCTCACATATATTAAAAATGCATTCCAGTTTTTATGAGAAAGTATTTCCACTTTTAAGTGCTACTACATAAAAATGAACTGTGTGGTGGTTGCCATGGTGACATGGAGGTAATATTGATGTGGCTCGATCATGAAATATACACTTCTCGCTGCTTTCTAGTAGTTGAAGAAACTTTCTTAAGAAGTCTGAAGGAGAAACTCGAAAGAAACATCCATCTCCTGATTAGCGAAATGCTGAATATCGTCTAATACATTGCAAATCACTGGCCCAAATATGGATATCATCCTTGCTGCTATTGATCCGTGATAATGTATGCAGCAACATCCGCAGTATTTTGCCAGTGCCACCTGAGAGAGTGGTGAAGGTGGGTCGGTACCAGCACTTATTGAAAATATGCAGCGAAAACAACTCTTTGCGGGCAAAACCACTTGCAGACTCTGACTGATCACGACTTCTATAGAGGTTTCTACCGTCTCCAGTTATTCGCTTTGCACTTTTCAAACAAAAACATGTCCGTCCTCTGTAATATTTTTTGGCAAAGGGTCGCTTTACTCAATAAATGGACAAAAAATTAATGTAGTACACCTGCGAAGTAGATGTAAATATGAACTAAACTCAGAGGACATAACATCAGCATGCAAAATTCGTTTTAATAAATCTCGCAATGTTCTAGAGCTGTTTAATGCTAGTTGCATTCTACTGTTCGACGAATATCTTGATGATGTAACTTGTGGGTAGAGGCTTGTGACGTGAATAAACCGGTATTTTACAAAAATAACTGTGCAGCACTGCAGTGATGTTGAAAACACCACGATCATGCTGTGGTTTTATCGTTGTATGTTTATCAACGTTGGTAAGCCAACGAGCCAAGCGGAACTGCAATACAGCACAGAGATTGTCCAGTGATAAAAGAAAAGGAAATTTATGACTCATGAAAATAACGACTATCGGAGCTTCGTAAAAATTGCAGTTTTTATCCCAAAAATACAACGAAAACAAAAACAACTGAAGCTCGGAGATGTCGAAAGACTCCGAGCAAATGTAAACGAAGTATTAATTATCGAATGCAACAATAAATACAATTACGGTGATTAATAAAAAAAATGATAAAGGATCCTGAACTTGTGGAAACCCTTTTCAAATTTACGCTGAGAATTATGTCATCCAAATCTTTTTCTTGTCTAAAGCCACTCAACTGTGACCTACAAACAGAGGGGCTATTATCCCGCAAATCCAATAGCAGTCAGGTTTGGAAATCAAATTCAACCACAACGTGTCCTTCAACCCGTACATCTGCCATCCTCAAGTTAAACTCTGCAGGTTAAAGGAGGTTGATAGTCAACCAGCAACTGATGCACGTACACAACCATACTACGATAGCATGCAGATGTACCAATATTTCCATTTACCCCAAGTGTTATCTGCTGCAGAAGTTTGGACATCCCAAGTTAAGATCTCCTCATCCAAAAGATTGATTAGGGTGTCGTAATGTTCGCTCCCATATAGAAGAGAATTTCACCCCCCCTACTGTAAACATCTCTCGCTAAACCCGTGGCGAATCTGGTGATGATATGCAACTAATTACTGCACGAGTTCTTCAGTGCGGCTGACAGTGGGTTATCCGTGATGTGCACAATTGATAGAAGCAAACTTGTACCTATTCGCTGAGTCAATCCTCGAGATATGCAAGTAATTCCATCAAATTTAATAATTACTTCGCCAGTGTAGATAAAGCACATATTGGTAACTTAATTGGTAAAAGGCTACTCGCGCTTCATTTCCAGTGTTTGTATATGTTTTCCAGAAGTATGTAAATTCTAAATCTCAGTGTTATGGTACCTTATACGCGTTATCCCCTGGTCTTTTTTCTAGTCACGAACAATATTGTATACGATCATAATGTAACTCATTATGCGATAGAGTGCATTTATTTCTT